>NC_052155.1:59713604-60044037 GCF_902713615.1 Scyliorhinus canicula | reverse complement strand
ACACCCCCCCCCCCCCAAATGCCGGAAACCCCCCCCCAAATGCCGGAACACCCCCCCCCAAAATGCCGAACACCCCCCCCCAAATGCCGGAACACCCCCCCCCCAAAGCCGGAACAAACCCCCCCCCCATGCCGGAACACCCACCCCCCAAATGCCGGAACACCCCCCCCAAATGCCGGAACACCCCCCCCAAATGCCGGAACACCCCCCCCCCAAATGCCGGAAACACCCCCCCCCAAATGCCGGAACACCCCCTCCCCCCAAATGCCAGGAACACCCCCCCCCAAATGCCGGAACACCCCCCCCCCAAATGCCGGAACACCCCCCCCCCCCCAAATGCTGGAACACCCCCCCCCAAATGCCGGAACACACCCCCCCCCAAATGCCGGAACACCCCCCCCCCAAATGCCGGGTCTGTCTCTCTCCTCCTCTTCCAAAAAACGCCGGGTCTCACCACTTCCGCAGCTGGTGAAACTGACGCGTATCGCGTCAGTCAGCTGCTGGCCCTTCCGGGAACGGAGATTGGCAGCTTAAAAGAAGGCCCGGACGCCGGAGTCATGCACACCGCTTTTTCCCACCGGAAATGGGCGTCACGTCGGTCCGCGGAGAATTTCGCCCCAGATGACAGCTGCATCCTAAAAAGACATGCTCTATGGTGAATGTGCTTCGGCACAAGCCCAACATTTTGCCACATCAGCGATACAAGGATGTCTGTGAGCGAGACTTCAAGTTGACTAGGATTGGAAATCCTTGCTATTGACCAGAACATCTGGAGTCAGGAATGGTATGGAAAAAGCAGGAAAACAATGACCAGATGGCTGGAAAAAAGCCCGCCAGAAGGAAGACATCTGTCAACCTTAGGTCAATACCACTTATCTGTGCCACCTGTCAAAGGGATTGCCACTCCCATATCAGCCTCCACAGTCACAACAGATGATGTTCAATGTGGAAGTGACATACACTCTGGACACAGTGCATCATCTCCTGAGAAGGGCAGATTAAATGGAATGTTAAATTCAATAAGAAGTGGGCTATCTACTCTGCCAGCTTACTGTCCATTCAGTAAAAACAAACATTTGCCCCTCTGTAAACACCAATGCGTTGTTGATACATTTCTCGATTTTAAATATTGCAGAATTAATAGCAGAAAATAATTGATAAATTTATCAGTAAGAAAAATAAAGATGAAGTTCAAAGTTTAAAGCGACAGTTTTAACTTGAGGTAAGCAATAAGTATCGGACCATGAGGTGAACACCAGGCCATTGCAATTCCTAGGCTTTGTTTAAATATGCCAGGTCAGACTCAAATCAAACCTGGCATCAATAATGTTAGGCTGACAAATGGGAGTCAAGTGAAAGAGTGTGGGCACCAATGGCCAAGGAGAGTCCTGGCCAGTATTTACCGCTCAATCAGTATCATAAAAAACAGATTATTTGATCATTATCAGGTTGTTTTATGCGGACATTTGTTGTGTACAAATTGGTTGCCACATTTCCTATGCTACAACAGTGGCTCCACTTCAAATTGCTTCATTTCCTTCATTGGTTGTAAAGCTCTTCATGTTATATAAATGCAAAACTCTTCCTTTTTTATAATCATCCCCAATCCTTACATAAATTGTGGCAATAGATGACGACAGTGAGGGGTGAGAAGCATGAGGACCTAGGTTTCCTTTTTGGTCCCTCCTGGGTTGACTGCTATTTTGCGCCTGATGTTCCTGATAAGCCTGGCATTGGTCAAGTGAGCATAGTATTGGGTCTAAATGCAGTCACCAGATCCTGATGTCAATGAGGCCCCAGCAGCCTGGTGCAAGGGTCTTGCTGTCTGATCAGAATGATGTGGTACAACAAATGGTTGAGTAGGCCAGTGCAAGAATGTGATTGCCCATTGCATATAGACCACGTTGTTCTGCATTGAGGAGAGGGTGAACGACCACCAAGTCTTGCAATGGTTCAAAGGTCTTATTGGAAGAAACCTGGTCGTGGGTTACCAGCTTGTCCCCTCTGTCATAGTTTTTTTAATATAAATTTAGACTCCCCAATTACTTTTTTCCAATTAAAGGGCAATTTAGCGTGGCCAATCCACCTTCCCTGCACATTTTTGGGTTGTGGGCGCGAAACCCACGCAAACACGGAGAAAATGTGCAAACTCCACACGGACAGTGACCCAGAGCCGGGATCGAACTTGGGACCTTGGCGCCGTGAGGCAGCAGGGCTAACCCACAGCGCCACCGTGCTGCCCCCCTCTGTCATAGTTAATGCATGACCATAGAATGCAGGAAAGAGCTGAAGGTACATACATTGACCAACAAATTCTCCTTCCATAAATTGCTCTCAACAGGATTATCTAATGGAGAAGGCACCACTTCCGCCTCGCTCAAACCTTCAGTTGCAGTTCATGTCCTGAGGAGGATCAAGCTATCTCTCCCCATATCCTTGAGGTGTGGGTTTGAAGAAATCACCTATTTTCAAAATGAGTAAAAGACATTCTGGGCTTAGAATAAGACAAATAGATTTTTTTATATCAGTTTGAAATAGACTGTAAACTGAAACACTTCACATACTGATTGGTCTGCCTTTAATATGCATCATCAATTCCTGCAGCTTGTGAATTATTTGAATCAGCAGATTCACTTTGCTTTAAAAGACAACATTGCTTCTTAATCAATCCGATACTTGAAACAAACAAAAATATCAAAAATCTTGAATTGTGACAAGAAGTGAAAGATTTACCTGGGAATGATAAACCATTTAGTCTGAAAAAGAAGCATAGATTATTTGGTACAGAAAGAGGCCATTTGATCCTGTGCCTCTGCTAGCTCTTGAACAGGAGTTATCTACTCTAATCACGTTACTCTATCCTTTCCCTCTAACCTTTTTATGTTCTTTCTTTTCAAATATTTATTCAATTCCCTTTTGAATGATGTTATAACCTTCTCAAAAGCCACTTCGAGTAATGTAATTTATAATCTAATAACAATCTGTGTGAAACCATTTCTTTTAACGCCAGCCTTTCTTCTTCGAGTGAAAATTCTGAGTCTTTGCCCATTAGCTACAAATTCACCAACTGGTGAAAACAATTGCCCCAAAATTGCTGTCAAAATAATGGTCATAGAATCATAGAGTTTGAGGTTAATAGCACTCGCTATTACTTACGCATGAATGCCACAGCAACTTCACACAAAGGAAGATATTTGATTAAAAGCAGATATTGTAAGGCTGCTGTCAAAGACGTACCAGTCTGCTATTACCTTCATAAGCATCTCACCATTCAAAGTCATTGGAGAATGTGAAGTAAACTCACCATAGATAGTTAGGTCAAGCCATTTCAAATCTAAACACCCTCTTAATGATGTTACACGTGTAAATTACTGCCAGTCAACCTTTCTGGAACTGACTAACCATTACAAGCATGGAATCTAACTCCTTCAGATTTAAATTCTCATTTGAAACTTGAACAAGCAAATAATGGAAACTATTTTTAAAAATTCTGGGTGGGATTCTCCGACCCCCCCCCCCCCCCCCCCCCCCCCCCCCCCAAGCGGGTCGGAGAATCGCCGGGGGCCGGCGTGAATCCCGCCCCCGCCAACCTCCAAATTCTCCGACTCCCCAAAAGTCGCCGAGGCGTGAATCGCGCCGCCCGCCTCGGAGAATGGCGGGGACCGGCGCGACGCTATGGATCCCGGGGCTGCCCAAATTCTCCCGGCTGGATGGGCCGAAGTCCCACCGACGTGGGGTGGCCACAGGAGAAGTGACGGTGTGGCCGCAGTCGGTGTGCGCGGGGGGGGGGGGGGGGGCGGTGTGTGTGTGGAGGGGGGGTGTAGGTGCCGGGGAGGGGGTGAGTGCCAGGGAGGGGGGGAGGGGGAGTGCCGGGGTGAGGGGGCGAGTGCCGGGGTGAGGGGGCGAGTGCCGGGGTGAGGGGGCGAGTGCCGGGGTGGGGGCGAGTGCCGGGGGGGGGTGAGTGCCGGGGTGGGGAGCGATTGCCGGGGAGGGGGGCGAGTGCCAGGGAGGGGGTGAGTGCTGGGGAGGGGAGGCGAGTGCCTGGGAGGGGGCAATTGCCGCCTGCTCATCATTTCCCATTCCTTTAATCTGAACTGTTAAGGAGCAATGCAGTTGCTTACCCTATTCACCCAGAAACCAGAGGGCACTGCACTGTTCCCATCTCACACATCCAGCAACTTGCCATGCAAAATATCATAGAATCATACAGTGCAGAAAGAGGCCATTCGATCTGCCAAAAGAGCACCCTACCAAGGCCCACGCCACCACCCTATCCCTGCCACCCAGTAACCCCACCTAACCGTTGGACACTAAGGGGCAATTTAACATGGCCAACCCACCTAACTTGCACATCTTTGGACTGTGGAAGGAAACCGGACACCACCCAGAGGAAACCATCGGAGCCACAGGGAGGACATGCAAACTCCACACAAACAGTCACTCAAAGCTGGAATCGAACTGGGTTCCTGGCGCTGTGAGGCAACAATGCTAACCGCTGTGCCACTGTGCCACCCGTAAACATCATAATGGCCGTACATTACGAGAGGGGAATGCGCAATGAGACCTGGGTGACCTCATACACAAAAATTCTGAAGGTAAGCATGCAGGTGCGGGCAGTAAAGAAGGCAAATGGTATACTGGCCTTCATAGTGAGAGGATTCGATAACTGGAGCAGTGATGTCTTGCTGCACTTATACAGGGCCTTGGTGAGGCCACACCTGGAATAACGTGTGCAGTTTTGGCCTCTTTATCTGAGGAAGGATGTTCTTGCTCAAGGGGCTGCTGTGAAGGTTTACCAGACTTATTCCTGGGATGGAAGGACTGATGTATGAGGAAAGATTGAATTGGTTAGGTTTGTAGTCACTGGAGGTCCGAACATTGAGGTGAGATCTCATAAAAACCTATAAAATTCTAACAGCACTAGACAGGGCAGATGCAGGAAGAATTTTCCCGATGGTTGGTGTGTCCCGAACCATGGGACACAGTCTGAGGATACGAGGTAAACCATTTAGGACAGAGATGAGGAGAATTTTCTTCACCCAGAGAGTGGTGAGCCTGTGGAATTAATTAAGGCCAAAACATTGCATGTTTTCAAGAAGCAGTTAGATATCGCACTTAGGGCGAAGGGGATCAAAGAATATGGGGAAAGGCGGGATTCGGCTATTGAGTTGGATGATCTGCCATGATCATAATGAATGGCGGAGTAGGCTCAAAGGGCCAAATGGCCTCCTCCTGCTCCTATCTTCCATTTTTCTATGTAACCCTCATAGAAGATACCAGTTCATTGGCTGGTTGTAGAAATTTTAAAAGATTTTTTTTGACGTGTGCAGTCGTGAGGTTGTTCAGAAATTTGAAAAAATGCATCTTCACCTACCACCATAAATATTCCAGCATCCGGAATGCAAGAACTTCAAGGCTCTCGAGATAAGGGGAGGGAAAGGGTGTAAGTTGAATCCAAAGGGTCAATGGAAAATATAACTGGACGGGTTGTAAACTGGTCGGCCCAGCTGAACCTCTCTGGTTCCCACCAGTTTAAAAATAGACTCACTTATCCAGGATTGAATTATGCGGCCGTACAAAGATTTTCATATTTTACTGCAGATTTTTAACTCATTCAAGTTCACCGTTGTTTGTAATTTTTGCTGCTTTGTTTTAATTCCTTTTTGTGATTTTCATTATCATCCTTATTGTGATGTTACAAAAGGGCGTTAATAAGTTGTAGTAAGACCAGAAGACCATAAGACATAGGAGCAGAATTAGACCACTTGGCCCATCGAGTCTGCTTCGCCATTCAATCATGGCTGATATTTTTCTCATCCACATTCACCTGCCTTCTCCCCATAACTTCTGATCCTCTTATTAATCAAGAACCTATCTATCTCTGCCTTAAAGACACTCAGTGATTTGGCCTCCACAGCTTTCTGCGACAAAGAGTTCCACAGATACACCACCCTCTGGCTGGTGCGTAGTAATTTTCCAGGATAAGCTGATACAGTAATGAAACATGATACTATGGCCGGAGTCAGCTCTCAAAATGTGTCTTTGTCGAAGGAGGCTCCACCCCCATTCGGCTGTGGGGTGGGTGGGTGGGTGGGGGCTGCTAAACATGCCCGTAAAGCTGGATTCTGAGATTGGGGCACCCTTTATATCATAATCATATTTTAGGCACCTCCCACCCCCCATGGAGATTGGAATATCCCCCCCCCCCACCAAAGATCAGGATAAACCCCATTGTGAAGATTCACTTTCACAAATTCCAATAGTGAAACCAAAGATAGTTATGAATAAGAATTGTCTACCAGCTCATGGCCGGAGTCAGCTCTCAAAATGTCCCTTTGCCGAAGGAGGCTCCACCCCCATTCGGCTGTGAGGTGCGTGAGTGGGCCCGGGGTGGGGGGGGAGTGGTGATGCTAAACATGCCGATAAAGCTGGATTCTGAGATTGGGGCATCCTTTACATCAAAATCACATTTAAGGCACCTCCCACCCTCATGGAGATCGGAATCCCCCCCCCCCCACCCCCTCCCCAAGCATTGGGGTGCTCCCCCACCTCCCACAAACATCAGGATGAACCCCACTGTAAAAATTCACTTTCACAAATTTCAGTACTGAAACCAATTTATGAACAAGAATTGTACAGCAGCCTCATGGCCAGAGTCAGCTCTCAAAATGTCTCTTTGCCGAAGGAACATAGAACATACAGTGCAGAAGGAGGCGATTCGGCCCATCGAGTCTGCACCGACCCACTTAAGCTCTCACTTCCACCCTATCCCCGTAACCCAATAACCCCTCCTAACCTTTTGGACACCAAGGGCAATTTAGCATGGCCAGTCCACCTAACATGCCCGTCTTTTGGACTGTGGGAGGAAACCGGAGCACCCGGAGAAAAGACACGCAGACACGGGGAGAACGTGCAGACTTCGCACAGTGACCCAGCGGGGAATCGAACCTGGGACCCTGGCGCTGTGAAGCCACAGTGCTAGTCACTTGAGCTACCATGCTGCCCACACTGGGGTGATTCCCTAATCTGAGTCCTGATTGATCATACAGGCCATGTGACCCTTATTCTGCTGTGTTGCCCTTAAAGCAACAATCACTGCATCCCTCTCTGTTTAAGTCCTTTATATAATCTTCAATAGCCATTTCACTCAGTCATAAATGTCAACTAGACATTATGTACATGAGCTGGACCATTTTAAATTGAATATTTGAGGGAGTTTTCTCTTCCTTGTTGAGCTGTGAATTCCTGTTGCCTGAGATGCTTCCACAGGACCAACATTAACAGGAACTGTAATAACGAATACAGAGACGTCAGTTATGTCGAGAACCAGTCGATCAGGTACTTTGGTGATTATGGGTTCAAAAATATTTCTTGATGGCAACACTGTCTGCTGGAGGGTCTCTTTACTCTTCAAGTGGTCCACGATCCGTCCCTCCACGTTCACTTCGTCCAGTCTTTAATTCTGGGGATCTAACTTGATTCACTAAGTTTCTCATGTAGAAGGCTTCATTTACCATAAATGATCATGCTGTACTATGTGAATCATGGCTTGTTTTGATTACTTTGGCTAACTGCTACCCTCCCTAGCAAATTTGTAAACACGAGGTTCAGTGTAGAACAAGATTGTTTCATCAGCAGTTCTGCTGGTGGAACTCCTGTTGTTGCATGTGGAGTGGTACGACAGCTAAGGAGGAATTGTGAGATTTTGGTCTCCCAGGTTGGTCCTGACAGTTTATTTTGGCAAGACTTGAAAGTTTGGACAGCTCTCTCGGCTCGTCCATTTGATGCTGGGTGGTAGGGTGTAGTTCTTTTTTTAAAATTTAAAATAGCCAATTATTTTTCTTTTCCAATTAAGGGGCAATTTAGCATGGCCAATCCACTTAACCAGCACATCTTTTGGGTTGTGGGGGTGAAACCTGCGCAGACATGGGGAGAATGTGCAAACTCCACATTGACAGTGACCCAGGGCCGCGATTCGAACCTGGGTCCTCAGCGCTGCAGTCCCAGTGCTAACCACTGTGCCACATGCCTCCCTGTAAGGTGCAGTTCTAATGTGTTTAAGGGTGGCACGGTGGCACAGTGGTTAGCATTGGTGCCTCACAGCGCCAGGGACTCAGGTTCAATTCCAGCTTTGGGTGACTGTGTGCAGTTTACACTTTCAACGTGTGTCCCCGTGGATTTCCTCCAGGTGCTCCGGTTTCCTCCCACAGTCCAAAGATGTGCAGTTTTGGGGATTGGTCGGGCTAAATTTCCTCTTAATGTCCAAAGATGTGCAGGTTTGGTGGGTTTATGGGTTTACGGGTATGGGGGGGGGGGGGGGGGGGGGGCGGGTAGGGTGCTCTTTAAGAGTGTTGTGCAGATGTGATGGGCCGAATGGCCTCCTTATGGACTGTAGGAATTCTATGGTTCTATAAAGAGCAGTGAAGTTTTGAAACGCAGCACTTGTAAATATGGTTCCAATGTGACTTCAAGTAATCCATGAGTTGAAAAGCATTGGCGTAATCTTTCAATGGTAGCATGTGATGCATGTCTATCCCAGAGTGTGCATCAAACACGAGCAAAAACATTATGCCCAGGAATGGACCAACATAAGCGATATGGATTTGGACCCATGGCCGGCCAGGCCATTCCCAAGGATGCAGCGGGGTAGTAGCAGGCAACCTTTGTTGCAGTTGGCACTGTTGACAGTGCTTGACTAGCTTCTCAATATCAGCATCAATACCAGGCCACCACACATAATTCTTGGCAAGCATTTTCATCTTAGAGATGCCAAGATAAGTGCTGTGTAATTCAGTTAGGAACGACTCTCTGCCTGGTACAGAAATGACTACTCTTGCTCCCCAGAGTATGATGCCATCCTGACAACTCAATTCATTCTTGCAGGTAAAGAACACTTTCATTTCCTCAGAAACTGGCTTTTTTACCCATCCTATAAGTATTTTGTCTCTTATTTTGGACAGAAGTGGATCGCGATTAGTCCTGTTCCTGATCTGCTTCGCCGAGACTGGCAATGTGTCTAAAACATTTACTGCCATGATGTTTTATTGTGATACTGGAGTAAATATGATATTTTCTTGTAAGAGTGGGTTGCTAAGAGCATCCGCATTTGCGATGTGTGTTCCAGATCAGTGCTTGAAGGTGTATTCATAGGCGGACAGAATTAATGGCCATGATTGAATTCTTGCCGAGGCGATCGGCGGGATAGCCTTGTCATCTTTGAAGAGACCCAAGAGCAGAAACGATGGTAAAGCGTCTCCCATGTAATTGCTGGTGGACTTTCTTGATACAAAAGACTATTGATAGTCCTGCCCTCTTGATTTTTGAGTAGCCTTTTCAGCATCTGAGAGGGTTCTTGCGAGATACCCAATCAGCCTTTCACAGCCATAATCCATCTCATGGGACAATCCTGCACCAACACCATATGGAGATGCGTTGCAGGTCAATATCAGTTCCTTAGCTGGGCTGAAATGTGCTAACAGGTTTGAAGAGTGCAGCAGTTGCCCTAGTCTGTCGAAAGCTTTCTCCTGGGGGTCCTTCCGAGACCAACAATAGCAGAAAAAGCAGAGGGGCCAAAACTGTCAGAAGGTTTTGTAAAACAAATCTACAGTAGTTTACCATCCCCAAAAACGATTTCAATTCAGTTGTGTTTGTGGGGCCTGGTGCCTCCTTTATCAACATGACCTTGTTTTCACAGATCCTTTTGCATCTACATAGTGCCCAGTTAGGTCTCCTCAGTGGCTTGAAAAATGCACTTCTATTTCTTGAGGCAAATTTCAGCCTCCCGAAACCTCTTTAACACCACTTCTAAGTTTATTAGATGATCAACTTCTGTCAATCAAGTTATAAGGACATCATCAAGGTAGACAACAACCTGCGGTATCCCCTGTAGCAGAATCTTCATTGTCCTTTCGAATATCACACATGCCGAGATACGCCAAAGGGCAGTCGTGTGTACTGGTATAAGTCTTTGTGTGTGTTTATTATGACAAATCCCCGGGACGTGTATCTGATTCAAGTTGCTGATATGCGTGACTCAGATTGACCTCCTGTCAGCTTTGCATGCAGGGCTTCAATTCTCAGGATTAGATAATTATCCAGCTTGGCAGCCTGATTATGCAGATGGTCTTACAGAATCAAAGAATTTTATAGCACAGAAGGAAGCCATTTGACCCATCGTGTCTGCACCAGCTCCCAAAAGAGCTACATAGCAATTCCCTTTCCCCAGCCCTATTTCCATAGCCCTCTAAATTCATCATTTACCAATTGATGTCCAGCTCTCCTTTGAAACCTCTGACCAATTCGGGGACTATAGGTGCTGCTCATTCATGAACTGAACTGGCTGGATAATGCCTCGTTCTTTCAACCTACTTAACGCAATGTCAACTCTCTCTCGTAAGGCCTATGGTACCAGTCTTGCTCTAAAGAATGAGGGAGTCGCCTTTGGATCCAAATAAATCTTAGATTGTAGCCCTTTGATTTTGCCTAATTTATCACAGAAGATGCTTTCATATTGTCTTATCAATTCGGGCAATTCCCCTTCCCGCACTTCAAAAATCTCGGCCCGATTCCAATTGATTTCTTTAAGCCAATCGCAGCTGAGAAGGCTTAGTCCTTCACCCATCACTATGATCACTGGGAGCTGGGTAGACTGTTGTCCATAGCACATAGTGCAGTATTTGGACTCCCTCACTTAGATGTTGAAATGTATGCTTGCCCAACACAGTGTCTGATGCCCCTGTACCCAGTTCCACCTTATGGGCAGCAAGTTAACATAGTTGCTTCACGGCTCCAGGGTCCATGTTTGATTCCCGGTTTGGGTCACTGTCTGTGCGGAGTCTGCACGTTCTCCCTGTGTCTGCGTGGGTTTCCTCCGGGTGCTCCAGTTTACTCCCACAAGTCCCGAAAGACGTGCTGTTGAGTCTTTTGGACATTTTGAATTCTCCCTCTGTGTACCCGAACCTCTTCACCATGGCGGAGGCAGAAGAGACCCCCTCCCCTGCGCATGCGCCGGTATGATGTCAGCAGTCGCTGACGCTCCGGCGCATGCACGGACTTACGCCGGCCGGCAAAGTCCTTTCGGCCCCGGCTGGCGTGGCGCCAAAGGCCATTCACGCCAGCCGGCAGAGTGGGAACCACTCCGGCGCAGGCCTAGCCCCTCAATGTGAGGGCTTGGCATCTAAAGGTGCGGTGACTTTTGCACCTTTGGGGCAGCCCGACGCCGGAGTGGTTCACGCCACTCCGACATGCCGGGACCCCCTACCCCGCCGGGTAGGGGAGAATCCCGGCCAGGGTCTATCTTGTCTGTTTTTAGATCAAACAGAGAATGAATACGGGAATTACTGGTCCTGGGCTCTTCCACATCTTATACTTATAATATCTTAGTTGATTGATTTCTCGGATATCTTGACTTAGGTCTGCACTGCTTTATCAAATGTTCTCTTTATTGACAATAAGAACACTCAGCATCCTTAAACCAACATGATTCAGGAGTGTGGTTACCACCACAGTAACATTCCACTTTAAGCATGACTGACTGATTGCCTATTCTGCACCTTTTTGTTTGGTTGGTGGCTGAAATTGTTTCCTGCTTCACAGCTGCTTCAATAGTTTTGGCACCACAACTGGCTGCAGGTTCCTGCCCTAACTGGTGAACAGCACTATTTTGAGGGCACTGCAACTGTTGTGCATCTTTTTCAGGGCTTTCTATAGGCAGCGCAATCTCCATTGCTCATTTAAAGTTTGGTCGACCTTTGCAAGCAATCTGCAGGGAATAGTGTAACTTGTTCATGCCACAGACTAACCTATCCTGTAACATGTCTATTAAGGTGGCTCCAAAATCACAATATTCTGAGAATTGTTTCAGTTTAACAATGTAAGCCAAGATCAATTTACCTGGGGCTCTCACCCTCAAATTAAATTGGAATCTCTGGAATATGAAATGAAATGAAAATCGCTGATTGTCACAAGTCGGCTTCAATGAAGTTACTGTGAAAAGCCCCTAGTCGCCACATTCCGGCGCCTGTCCGGGGAGGCCGGTACGTGACTGAAGGTTGAGGATGCAATCGAACCGTCACTAAATCCACAAGCTCATTGAATGATTTGGAGTTGGGCGTGCTTGGGACTGTGAGACTCCAAATAAGATTATATGTGTAAGTTCCACAAACAATAGGAGAACCGCTTTGCATTTTGCCTCCTCCTTTATTTCATTGCTTGGAAATAATACCTGAGGTGCTCAACATACTGTGTCCAATCCTCCGTGAAGGGGTCAAATGGGTCTATTTGTCCAAAGAGAGGCATTCAGATGAATTATTTTATTTTTCAGACTTTGATTAAAATGAGATACTCACAGGTGTTGGACCAGAGGCAGTGTCAGGATAATTTATTCTCATTGTCAGGTATAATGAAAATGAAAATCGCTTATTGTCTCAAGTAGGCTTCAAATGAAGTTACTGTGAAAAGCCCCATGTCACCGCATTCCGGGGCCTGTTCAGGGAGGCTGGTACGGGAATTGAACCTGCGCTGCTGGCCTTGTTCTGCTTTACAAGCCAGCTGTTTAGCCCGCTGTGCTAAACCAGCCCCTTGAATGATGCAGTTTCACAGACTTCACTTGTAAAAACAAAATATAATTATGAATAAGAATCGTACAGCAGCCTCATGGCTGTAGTTAGCTCCCAAAATGTCTCTTTGCCAAAGGAGGCTCCACCCACTGGGGTGATTCCCTAATCTGAGTCCCAGTTGATCAAAAAGGCTACGTGGCCTTTATTCTTCTGTGTATCCCTTAAAGGGGCAATCACCATACCCACAGAGATTGAGAACTTCCCCCCCCCCCCAAAGTATTGGGCACCTCCCCACCACACCACCAACAATGGGGCAGCCCTCCTCCCTCGCAGACATCAGTGCTCTTCCCTCTCTGCCCCCCCCCCCCCTCGTAGGCATAGGGGCTCTCCCCTCTCTATCTCACTTGCAGACACTGGGGTTTTCCCCTCTTCCTCGACCCAGCACATACAAGGGGAGCTCCATCCACTGGAGGAGGATTATGCCCCTACCGGAGCCCCCTTTGCATTTTCCCTTTCATGTGGCCCTTTGGCACTGCCATGGTGCCAGGGAGCAATGTCCAGCTTTTACCTCAACCCCCAGGGCCACTAGGCACCACCATGCGCCAAGTGTGGTCATCAAGACTGGTAGTGATACGTACCAGGTGGAGGATACAGCATCAAGCCATTAATTATATTAAAATGTAATTAAATCTATGGAAACTGGGTTCACATCCTCGCTGGGCATGAACATGATTACACCACAGAGGAGGGGGGGGGGGGGGAATGTCTTACTCACCGGTGCAAATCCTGTTTTTGGCCACTTGCAAGATTTAGTGGTTGTCATAATATCCACTCATGTATATCATGGGATGCAGATAGGCAGTGATTGACACACAGGATAACCAATGAACACACAAGACACAGAACAACCAATCACCAGACAGGACACCACCACTATAAAGCCCACAGGGCATTAAGGCTCTCCCTCTCTCACAGGACATGGCGAGGGAGATAGTCGCAGTGCACAGGCCAATGAATATCATCACCATGTGATAGAGAGTTAGTCTGGTCAAGCCAGTAGGAGGTTATCAGTTAGGTTAATAGAGTGTCAAACCACAGCAGATTATGTACAGCAATCAACAGGTTCAATAAAACAGTCTTGGACCATCTCCTGTGTCGGAAGCCTGTTTCTCGTTTTACTGCATCCAGTTGCAGTTGATGTTAGACCAAGACAGATAACACATCAGTGGCCATTATGAGGATTTTCACCCACGGCTAACAGCGCTTCCACATTGCGAGCTATTAAGATTATTATTATTATAATTTCTGAAATGATACATGCCTGAAATAAAAACAGAAAATGCTGGAAGTACATTGTGAGTATATATGTCTACAAAAGAGTTAGCTTTCAAGGTATCAAACCTTCATAAGAACCTGAGGAAGGGTTGATTCGTTCCACATCCTGACAAAATGAGTGCAATTTAATGCCCCTCCCCCTCTCCCACACCACATACACACTCAGGCAGGTTCCTCTGATTGGCCAGCAGCACTTGGGTTGCGATATCTGCACCACACTAGGACATCTGGGGGGAACTTCACCTCACACGAGCCAGGAAACCTGACAATAGGAAGGTGAGTGTCTGATTAGGACTTAATCCTACCTGGCCCACAACAAATGGGCGTTTTGGGGTTGCTACTGGTTTTCCATCCGGTTAATGGCCTTCGCACCACGAGCATTAAAAATTCCACCCAATGTTTCTATCTGATGTGGTCTTTTTGCGATGTTGGATGTTGTACTTTGTGTTTTATTGCGTTCCTATTTCAATTTATAAAAAAGATTCTCAAATAATTAGCAGAGGCACCTATTGCCTTTGCTTTAACTGGTTCAGCAACACTAGATTAAATAAGGGATCCAAGGAAAAACAGGAACAAGATGAATTATTATATGACCCATGACGGTAGCGAACATCGGCAGTAAAAGGGTTAAATCAAACGAAGCCAAACAATTTCACCTTTTTCTTCTTTGCTTCCCCCTTCCCCCTTTATATCTTAATGGATTGTTAATTGACTTTTTTGTTTCTATTGCTGAACATGAAAAACATTAGTGCCTACATTTATTGGTTTCTACAGGGAACATTTACACTATTCTGTTTAATCAGTAGATACAGAAGTAAGTGTCTCATCGCCTAGCAACGGGCCCACACAGCTGTTTCAGAAAGGTTGCAAATTGCTGGAGTCAAACTCTGGATCTAACAGAGATGTGACTGTGACCTTTATGCAAGGTTAAAACAACATACATGCCGCCCTTCTTAAAAAAATTGGTTCCGTATGGATTTTATTATTCATGCAATGTGAACACAGATATATTAACTGAACCGCTATCAGTTTATGGTTGTGCGGCAATTGTCAAAAAATGGGATTCTAATTCATTATTTTCAGTACATTTGGACTATTTCATTGCCAATACGTTACTGGATCTACCTGGATTACTTACACTCCCCCCCCCCCCCCCCCCCCCCCCCACACCTCATACTTCACACTGTTATCATCAAATGATTACTTCAGGATGGAATTTGGATTGCCGTTTAAGCAAATTATTTGTGCTATGTATCATGTAGGGACGCACAGTATTACTAAAATAGAGACAAATATGCCATAGTAAAGGAAGTAAGTCAGCATGAGGTCAGCTATGTTGAATGTCAAGAGAGTAAGACAAGGCTGGATGGCCTTTACTTTAACGTCGGAGCGTAATAGGTAAGACTGATGAGTTAAGGGCATGGAGTGACACATGGATCTGTGACATTGTTGCCATCACAGAGACATGGTTAAGGGAAGGGCAGGACTGGCAACTTAACATTCCAGGGTAAAGGATCTTCAGGCAAGACAGAGGGAGGCATAAAAAGGGAGGTGGTGTTGCACTATTAATTAAGGAATCAATTACTGCAATGAGGACTGATGTGGAAGGGTCTTCAAACAAGGCTTTATGGGTAGAACTTTGGAATACACAGGATGAAACCACATTACTGGGAGTGTATTAGAGGAGCAGATATGTAGACAATTTACTGAGGTGTGCAAGAATAATGATCGGTATGAAACTAGGGAATTTCAAATTCCCCAACATAAATTGGGATAGTCATAGTGTAAAGGGTTTAGGGTGGGCAGATTTTTTGAAATGTATTCAGGTGAGATTTTTGTATCAATATGTAGAAGGCTCAGCAAGAGATGGAGCGGTGTTGGATCTATTTCTGGGGAACAAAGCTAGGCAAGTGTCCAATGTGGCAGTGGGGAGCATTTTAGTAATAGCGACCACAACACAGTCCGGTTCAAGTTTTTGTTATGGACAAGGGAAAAGATGACCTGCAAAAGACAGTTTTGATTTGGGGCAAGGCAGATTTTACTAAAATAAGGTAGTATCAGGCCAAAGTTGACTGGGAACAGCTTCTTGCGGGAAAATCTACAATGGAGCAGTGTAGATAATTCAAAAGGGAAATGGAGAGAGTTCAGGTCCAACATGTTCCCTATAGAAGGAAATGTAGGAGCAATAAGTTCAGGGAACCCTGGATGTCTAGGACAATCCAGCACTGGATAAGGAAGAAAAGAAAGGCTTTCAATAAGTCCAAAGGGAGAAATTCAACTGCGGACCTGAGGAATATAGGAAGTGCAAGAGGGAACATCAGAAAGCAATTAGAAGAGCAAAAAGGGCCAAGAAAAAAGACTTGTCAACAAGATTAGGGAGAAACCTAAGATATTCTATCAATACATTAAGGGGAATAGGTTAACCAGGGAAAGAATAGGTCCCATTAGAGACCAGGAGGGCAATTTGTGTGTGAAGCCGCAGGACATTACTAAGGGGTTGAATGAATACTTCTTATCAGTCTTCACTCAGGAGAAAGAGGGCGTAGGTAGAGGATTCAGGAATTGGGACTGTGAGGACCTTGAGCAGTTTGACATAGGAGCCTTTATTGGAAGATTTGACAGGCTTCAAAATAGATCCCCAGGCCCTGATGAATTGCATCTGGGAGGTGAGGCAGGAATATGCAGGAGCTCTTACGCAAGTTTTTAATTAATCTCTGGCTACAGGGAAAGTGCCAGGGGACTGAAGAACAGCTAATGTTTTTCCCCTTTTCAAAAAGGGTGGTAGAGATAAACCAGAGAATTGGAGACCAGCGAGCCTCACTCCAGTGGTAGGGAAACTATTGGCAAAAATTTTGAAGGAGAGAATTAATCTCCACTTGGAAAGGTATGGGTTGATTAACGATGGTCAGAATGGCTTTGTCAGAGGGAGGTCATACCTCACTAATTTGACAGACGTTTTTGATTCAGTGACCAAGTGTATGGATGAAGGAAGTGCAGTTGATTTAGTTAATATGGATTTTAGCAAAGCCGTTGACAAGGTTGCACATGGGAGACTGAATGGGAAGGTTGAAGCACATGGTATTCAAGGAAACTTGGTGAGATGGATCCGAAACTGGCTGAGTAATAGACACAAAGGGTGGTGGTAGAACGCTGTTTGAGTACCTGGAGGCCGGTATCCAGTGGCGTACCCAGATATCAGTGCTGGGTCCCTTATTGTGGAGGCTGGAAACATTGTGAGCTGAATTCTCTAATTCTCAGGCTATGTTCTGACGCCGGTGTGGGAACGGTGGCCTTTTATGACTGAACATTCAGTGCAAAACGGCCACTGATTCTCCATTTGGCAGCGGGCTAGAAGGAAGGCAGCGTAGAACACCCGGCACCAGCTGCCGATATGGCCCGGAGAATTGCCGGGTCCGTGACCGTGCATGCGCACAGCGGTGGCCTGCGGCGGCCGCACCTTGTAACATGGCGCCGGCCGCGTGCAGACCCGGCCTGCAAAATAGTGCCCTCCATTTTGCCAGCTCGCGAGCCCTGGACCATCCTCCAACAGTACCCCCAGCCCCTATCAAAGTCCCCCCTGCTGGCGAATCGGCCCTTTCCTGACTGTGGTGGCGCTGGACTGAGTTCCCGACAGGTAATACCATGAGAGACCCATGCGGTCGAGATTTTGGTCAGTCAGGAGCGGAGCATCGAGTAGTGGGCCTCATGCAATGTCCTGAGGCCGTAAGTATGCTGTTTTGGAGGAGGCGGAGAATCGCGAAAGCGGTGCCGCCTCCGACTTTGTCGGAAACGGGGATTCTCCGGCCGATCGCCGAACGCGATTCAGGCGTCGTCGACCAGAGAATCCCCCCCATATGAATGATATAGATGAGAATGTGGGGGAATGATAAGTAAGTTTGCAGACAACATCAAGTTGGTAGGGTGGTTAACAGTGAAGAAGAGGGTCGAATGTTACAGGAAGATATAGATGGGTTGGTCAGATAGGCAGAGCAGTGGCAGATGGTATTTAAGCCTGATAAGTGTGAGGTGATGCACTTTGCAAGAAGAAACAGGACAAGGGAGTATGTATTGAATGGCAGGACACTAGGAATCTCAGAGGAACAGTTGGGTCTTGGGGTACTTGTTCACAGATGCCTGAAGGTGCAGAGTAGGTGAATAGGGTAGAACATAGAACAGTACAGCACAGAACAGGCCCTTCGGCCCTCAATGTTAAGAAGTTAAGAAGGCATATGGGACACTTGCCTGTATCAGTTGTGGCACAGAAAATAAGGGCAAGCAGATTAAGTTGGAGCTGTACAGAATGTTGGTTAGGCCACAGCTGGAGTACTGTGTGCAATTCTGTCACCTCACTATAGGGAGGAGGTATTTGCACAGGAGGGGGTACAGAGGAGATTCACCAGGATGTTGCCTGAGATGGAGCATCTGAGCTATAAGGAGTGACTTGATAGGCTTGGATTGTTTATATAGAGCAGAGAGGTTGAGGGGGGATATGATTGAGATGTATAGGATTATGAGTGGTTTGGACAGGATACTAGGAAACAGCTGTTCCTCTTGGTTGATGGTCAGCCACAAAGGGGGCATAATTTTAGGGTAAGGGGGCAGGGGATTTTGAAGTGATTTGAGAAAAAGAAACTTCACTCAGAGGGTGGTGAGAATCTGGAATGCACAGTCTGGGAAGGTAGTGGAAGCTGGAAACATCAAAACCTTTAAAAAGCACTTGGATGAACACTTTGAACACCATCACATTCAAGGATATGGGACAAGTGCTGGTAAATGGGATTAGCGCGAGATTAGATGGAGTTATTGATGGTGACGACTCAATGGGCCAAAGGGACTTTTCTGCATTGTGCGACTCTATAACTCTAAGATTATGTGCAACATTAGCACTGGTTAGCATTGCTGTCTTACAGGGACCCGGGTTCAATTCCAGCTTTGGGTGACTGTGTGAAGTTTGCACATTCTGCTCATGTTTGCGTAGGTTTCCTCCGGGTGCTCCGGTTTCCTCCCGCAATGCAAAGATGTGTAGGTTTGGTAGATGGGACATGTTAAATTGCCCTTTGATGTGTAGGTTAGATGGGATTGTGGGGATAGGGTGGGTGCTCTTTCGCAGAGTCGGTGCAGACTCGATGGGCCAAATCACCTCCTTTTGCACTGAAGGGACATGTAAACATTTCACTTATAAGGTACTTCCATAGATCATAGTTCCCATGTAATTCAGTTAACTGACTGCAATTTCCTTGTGAAACAAATAATAATAATAATAAAATAATCTTTATTGTCACAAGTAGGTTTACACTAACATTGCAATGAAGTTACTGCGAAAATCCCCTAGTCGCCACACTCTGGCACCTGTTCAGGTACACAGAGAGAGAATTCAGAATGTCCAATTCACTTAGCAAGCATGTCTTTTGGGACTTGTGGGAGGAAACCGGAGCACCCGGAGGAAAACCACGCAGACACGGGGAGAATGTGTAGACTGCACGCAGACAGTGACCCAAGCTGGGAATCGAACACGGGACCCTGGCGCTGTGAAACGAATCATTTGAAACGAACCACACTAATATCAATTAATCAAGGTGAACAACCCGACAATAGACAAACAAATTATAACCAGCAATGTATAAAACTAGTGTAAAAAGATAAAAATAAAACACTGGAAATGCTGAACAGGTCATTTAGCATCCAAAAAAGAAAAGATTCAGTTTGTGCATTGGACCCTTCATTAGTCTGAAGAAGAAATCATGCACAGCACGTTTTTCTTAAAGTTTCTCTTCATTGTTCTGCTACTTTAAGGTTTAGATTATTTTGGATTTACAACACAGTGAAATTCCTTAATCACTATTGCTTTTTAATCTGGGGCTCGATTCAACTAATTGGGAACAAAGAACACAGTGAGCGTGTTTAGTTTCATCGCACTTGCAGCACCGAGCAACACATGGCTATACAACGCGATTTACCTCAACAGGGAACACACGGCCGAGGCCACACAAACCCCCATTTTGTATACTCGCCGTAACTCACTATTGTAGCGAGAGATCGGGGCATCCCGATCTTCAAGGCCCCAAAGCGACCGCCAACTCCACTCACCCAAGGCTTCCAAAGGGATGAATCCCAAAGCATCAGGTACCTCAGGAGTCTGCACATTAGAATGAGACTAGCTGTTTTGCTCAAATATGCAGATTTGCCAAAAAGTGATCCAGCCCACAATGAGCGGGACTTACATCACAACCTCTCATGATATCGCATTGGATTGCGCAAGGCGTTGCGAGCCGGGAAGAGCCCAGGAGCGGAGTCTCCTGGCTTTTATCGGCCTCGCTACGCTGGGTGAGCTGACTTTCAGGCGCAGCATGGCCATTGGATTGCGCCCCTGAACTTGCAAAGTATTTTTTATAAAATAATTAATATCAGTCTGCTATCCGATAGTTGCAGCTGTAAAGCAGGTTTAACATTGATGTAAAATGGATTCAGGTACAGATTGATGCAAAGCTAACATTATAACCCCTGAGATAGGTGCTAATCCAACTCCTGATTGCTCTCAAGCCAGGAGGTGAGAAAGCATCTTCGGGTAACTGTCTCACACTGAATTCATTTTGCAATTAATATTACTTCAGTTCAATGCAAAGGTGAGTTTAGAAAGTGATAGTCCATTGAATCCACTAGATATGTTATAGACTATGGGGGTGATATTGGATGGTCCCCAAAATCAGGAGTGCAGATTGTGATGTGTGATTAGTCTAGGCCTGTTGAAAGTAATGCAGGGAGTATGTGAACTTTGTGCTGCTTGCTAATTATAATGGTTGCAGTACACAGCAAAGCACTGAATGCTGTTGAATGTCAGTAAGGAGCCCAGGTAAGTTGGAGGCTAGCACCATGTAAAGCTCGCATGCACGGCTTATAAGGTGCATTCTGGCTGCAGTAACAGTCGAGAGTTGTTGAAAAGGTTTCCTCCCACAGTCCAAAGATGTGCAGGTTAGGTGGATTAGCCATGCTAAGTTGCCCCTTGGTGTCCAAAAGGTCAGGTGGGGTTACTGGGGTACAGGGATAAGGTGGAGGTGTGTGCATAAGTGGGATGCTCTTTCCAAGGGCTGGTGTAAACGCGGTGGGCCAAATGGCCTCAACTGCACTGTAAATTCTATGATTCGATGAAAAAGCTGTTAAAGACCAGGAAGAATCTTGAAAAAGTATGCATCACGTCATCTCCAATACATTGTTGGTGGTACCGCCTTAGTGCAGGTTCTGCCAGGAAGGGAGATTTTATTTCCCTCAGGAGCTAGGAGACCCTCAGGGTAGGTATCAAGAAAGGGGTGGGCCAGGAGCATTGGGGAATGAGGGTGGGAGGTGGTGGGTGGTAAATGTTGTGGCCAATTCCGGCATCTAACCTCAAGGATCTAGATTCAGTGCCGTGAGATATTTAATGTGTTCTCCCTAGTGGTCAAGGCTTGTGGATCATTTTCACACACTAGACAGGATCTTGTCAGGCTTACAGGGACCTCACCCACAGTCAGAGAAGTGATGGGGAGACCCCGTCAATTCCATGGGGGAGACCCAGCAGAGGCACTTGATTTGCTATGGTCAAGCTTTCCTGTGTTTGACGCCCCTGGCAATGCAGGACCCGCCCTGCCAGCTGCCAGTCAATCAGAGGCTGGCAGCTTGTCATTGTCACCTGCACCAATGTGCGCAGTGGATGCTGGTAGCACTATACCCACCTGAGGCCCAGGATTGCGGAGGGACCCCAGATCACAGGTGAGTGAAGATGGGGTGAGGTTGAAATGAAATGAAATCAAAATGAAAATCGCTTATTTTCACAAGTAGGCTTCAAATGAAGTTACTGTGAAAAGCCCCTAGTCGCCCCATTCCGGCACCTGTTCGGGGAGGCTGGTACGGGAATTGAACCCGCGCTGCTGGCCTTGTTCTGCTTTACAAGCCAGCTGTTTAGCCCACTGTGCTAAACCAGCCCCTGAAGAGTTACATTCAAGGGAGGTAGGATGTGGTTTGCAGGCAAGGGCCAATGCTGAATCTCTCAAAGGAGCACAGGGTAATAGAGTGGAACCCCCCGACCCCTGGCTGGCAATAGGTTTTCCCCGGACATGGGGAGATGTTTAAATGTTTAAATTCATAAGGCACCGCTGAATTGTGGTGGGCTGAGAGATAATGGGGGCCAATTGGCTCATGAATGAATCTAATTGACATTGCACCTATGGAAGCTGGGAATCAGTGTTTTCTACCCTCTGAATAATTGGGAGAGGTTTGCCCTTCCCAGGGAGATGGACACATGGGGCTGAATTCTCCGTCTACGGGTTCCTCCGTTTCGCCAGCAGCGCATTCACGCCTGCGAATTTCCTGACAGTGTGGGGGTGCCCACAGTGGGAAACCCTATTGGCCGGCTGCCAGGACGGAGCATCCTCCTGCCGGCGGAGGCACTCCACACCAGAAAAGGGGTGCAGCAGGGTGGAGAATCCCACTCATGATCTCTCCCCTAATTAAGTGGACCCAGCCACCAGGGTCCCACTGTGATGGGCTGTATAAAATCCAGCCCACCACATCAGCTTATATGGTCTGCGGAATGATAGGGAAAATAGAATTAAAGGAACAAAAGAATAGGAGTAGATTTCATTCATGAGGCTGTTCCACAATTCATTGAGATCATGGCTGATTTGCAACCTAACTCAGCCTACCTACCTTTGCCTTATAGAACATAGAACAGTACAGCACAGAACAGGCCCTTCAGCCCTCGATGTTGTGCCAAGCTTTGTCCGAAACCAAGATCAACCTATCCCACTCCCTGTCATTCTGGTGTGCTCCATTTGCCTATCCAATAACCGCTTTAAAGTTCCTAAAGTGTCCGACTCCACTATCACAGTAGGCAGTCCATTCCACACCCTAACCACTCTCTGAGTAAAGAACCTACCTCGGACATCCCTCCTATAGCTCCCACCTTGAAACTTATAGTTATGCCCCCTTGTAACATCCACCCAGGAAATAGTTTCTGAACATCCACTCTATCTATCCCCCTCATCATCTTATAAACCTCTATTAAGTCGCCTCTCATCCTGCTCCGCTCCAAAGAGAAAAGCCCTAGCTCCCTCAACCTTTCCTCATAAGACCTACCCTCCAAACCAGGCAGCATCCTGGTAAATCTCCTTTGCACCCTTTCCAATCCTTCCACTCCTCTAATGAGGTGACCAGAACTGCACACTATACTCCAAATGTGGTCTCACCAGGGTCCTGTACAGTTGCCGCTTAACCCCACGGCTCTTAAACTCAAGCCCCCCGTTAATAAACGCTAACACACTATAGGCCTTCTTCACGACTCTATCCACTTGAGTGGCAACCTTCAGAGATCTGTGGACATGAATCCCAAGATCTCTCTGTTCCTACACATTCCTCAGAACACTGCAGTTGCTCCTGTAATACGCATTCAGATTTGTCCTACCAAAATGAATCACCTCACACTTATCAGGGTTAAACTCATTCTGCCATTTTTCGGCCCAGCTCTGCATCTTATCAATGTCTCGTTGCAGCCTACAACAGCCCTCCACCTCATCCACTACCCCACCAATCTTGGTGTCATCAGCAAATTTACTGACCCACCCTTCAGCCCCCTCCTCCAAGTCATTTATAAAAATGACAAATAGCAGAGGACCCAGCACTGATCCCTGTGGTATACCGCTAGTAACTGGTCTCCAGTCTGAATATTTTCCATCCCCCACCTCCCTCTGTCTTCTATGTGATAACCAGTTACTTATCCAATTGGCCAAATTTCCCTCTATCCCACACCTCCTTATTTTCTTCATGAGCCGACCATAGAGAACCTTATCAAATGCCTTGCTGAAATCCATGTATTCGAAATCAACTGCTCTACCTTCATCTGCACACTTAGTTACCTCCTCAAAGAATTCAATCACATTTGTGAGGCAAGACTTACCCTTCACAAATCCGCATTGACTATCCCGGATTAAGCTGCATCTTTCCAAATGGTCATTAATCCTATCCCTCAGGACCTTTTCCATTAACTTACCGACCACCGAAGTAAGTCTAACCGGCCTATAATTACCAGGGTCACTCCTATTCCCTTTCTTGAACACAGGAACAACATTCGCCACTCTCCAGTCCTCTGGCACTATCCCCGTGGACAGTGAGGACCCAAAGATCAAAGCCAAAGGCTCTGAAATCTCATCCCTTGCCTCCCAAAGAATCCAAGGATATATCCCACCTGGCCCAGGGGACTTGTCGACCCTCAGGTTTTTCAAAATTGCTAATACATCTTCCCTCAGAACAGGGGCCTCACGGTAGCATGGTGGTTAGCATCAATGCTTCACAGCTCCAGGGTCCCAGGTTCGATTCCCGGCTGGGTCACTGTCTGTGCGGAGTCTGCATGTCCTCCCCGTGTGTGCGTGGGTTTCCTCCGGGTGCTCCGGTTTCCTCCCACAGTCCAAAGATGTGCGGGTTAGGTGGATTGGCCAGGCTAAATTGCCCATAGTGTAAGGTTAATGGGGGGATTGTTGGGTTACGGGGGTTAAGTAGGGTGATCATTGCTCGGCACAACATCGAGGGCCGAAGGGCCTGTTCTGTGCTGTACTGTTCTATGTTCTATGTTCTATGTTCTATCTACCTCCTCCAGCCTAATCGCGTGCATCATACTCTCATCCTCACAAAACGTAAGAGTATAAAACCTTGGGGTTTTCCTTGATCCGACCTGCCAAGGACTTGTCATGACCCCTCCTAACTCTCCTGAGCCCTTTTTTTTAGCTCATTCCTTGCTACCTTGTAACCCTCAAGCAACCCAATTGAACCTTGTTTTCTCATCCTTGCATACGCTTCCTTTTTCCTCTTGATAAGACATTCAACCACTTTTGTGAACCATGGTTCCTTCACACAGCCATTCCCTTCCTGCCTGACAGGGACATACCTATCAAGGACACGCAATATTTGTTCCTTGAACAAGCTCCACTTTTCATTTGTGCCTTTCCCTGACAGTTTCTGTTGCCATCTTATGCTCCCTAATTCATGCCTCATCGCATCATCATTACCCCTCCCCCAATTATAAACCTTTCCCTGCCGTATGGCCCTATCCCTCTCCATTGCAATAGTGAAAGACACCAAATTGTGGTCACTATCTCCAAAGTGCTCTCCCACAAACAAATCTAACACTTGGCCCGGTTCATTACCCAGTACCAAATCCAATGTGGCCCCACCTCTTGTCGGCCTATCCACATATTGTGTCAGGAAATCCTCCTGCACACACTGTACAAAAACTGCCCCATCTAAACTGTTCGACCTATAGAGGTTCCAATCAACATTTGGAAAGTTGAAGTCACCCATGACAACTACCCTGAGACCTCCACACCTATCCATAATCTGTTTTGGAATTTCTTCCTCCACATCTCATTTACTATTTTGGGGCCTATAAAAAATCCTAACAACGTGACCGCTCCTTTCCTATCTATAACTTCAGCCCAAATTACCTCAGTAGGCAGATCCCCCTCAAACTGCCTTTCTGCAGCCGTTAAAATATCCTTGATTAACAATGTTACTCCACCTTTTTTACCACCTTCCCTACTCTTACTGAAACATCTATACCCCGGAACTTCCAACAACCATTCCTGTCCCTGTTCTAACCATGTCTCCGTAATGGCCACAACATCGTAGTCCCAAGTACCAATCCAAGCTCCAAGTTCACTTACCTTACTCCGGATGCTCCTTGCATTAAAGTAGACACACTTCAACCCACCTTCCTGTCTGCCGGTACACTCCTGCGACCTTGATACCCTCCTCAGTACCTCACTACTCTCAACACTGGCTTCAGGACTACAGCTCGTTTTTCCATCCCCTTGACAAATTAGTTTAACCCCCCCCCCCCACCCCGAAGAGCCGTAGAAAATTCCCTCCCAGGATATTGGTATCCCTCTGGTTCAGGTGCAAACCATCCTGTTTGTACAGGTCCCACCTTCCCCAGCATGTGCTCCAATTATCTATGTAACTGAAACCCTCCCTCCTACACCATCCCTGCAGCCACGTGTTTATCTGCACTCTCTCCCTGTTCCTCAACTCGCTAGCACGTGGCACCGGCTAAAACCAGAGATGACAACATGGTTTGTCCTGACTCTCAGCTTCCACCCTAGCTCCCTAAATTCCTGTTTTAAATCCCCGTCCCTACTCTTACCTATGTCGTTGGTACCGATGTGTGACTTGTGACTGTTTCCCCTCCCCCTTAAGGATTCTGAAAACATGGTCCGAGACGTCACGGACCCTGGCACCCGGGAGGCAACATACCATCCGTAAGTCTCTTTTGTTGCCACAGAACTGTCTATCTGTCCCTTTAACTATCGAGTCCCAAATAACTATTGCTCTCCTGGTCTCCCTCCTTCCCTTCAGAGCCACAGGGACGGACTCAGTGCTGGAGATGCAGTCACCGTGGCTTACCCCTGGTAAGAGCCCCTCCCCCCACCAGTATCCAAAGCGGTATACTTGTTACTAAGGGGAACAACCACAGCGGATCCCTGTACTGACTGCTT
The DNA here is from genome assembly GCF_902713615.1 of Scyliorhinus canicula. NCBI lineage: Eukaryota > Metazoa > Chordata > Chondrichthyes > Carcharhiniformes > Scyliorhinidae > Scyliorhinus > Scyliorhinus canicula. The sequence goes on along the minus strand of NC_052155.1, from coordinate 60,017,630 downwards.
CCTCCCAGTCCCTCTCACCGTCACTTATCTATCTTGATTCTTCGGAGTAACTACATCCCTGAAGCTACTATCTATGACCACCTCTGCCTCCCGAATTATCCAAAGTTCATCCAGCTCAAGCTCTAGTTCGCTAACGCAGTTTCTAAGGAGCTGGAGATGGATGCACTTCCCACAGGTGAAAACAGCAGGGACACTGACGGCGTCCCGCACCTCAAACATTCTGCAGGAGGAACATTGCACTGCCTTCCCTGCCATCCCCTCTAGATAACTTGTGGATAAAACAAGAAAAAGAAAGAGCTGACCTGATATTCACTCACCCCCTTAGGTTAGAGGAGGTGGAAGGGTGGGGGACGCTACAAGTGTAGTGTCTCAGGTTTAACAACCCCCCAACTTAAATACAGGTAAAAATAAAACACTTAACCAGCAACCACTGCGTTCCCTACTATACAGTAATCAGCTGTTATGGGCCTGCGTAAACAATTTAAATGTACTATTTACCCAGCAGTCACTCTGTCCTCACTCTGATAGGATTCAGTTGGAATCCCCCAACGGTAAGTTTTTTAAAATTCACTCACCTTCCCAGCAAGCACTCAGCAACCACTGCGTCCCGTACTGTAACAGCCTTGAAATGTTTGGATAATAAAAGTCCATCAACCTCACATTTAAAATTTACAATTGATCCAACAGAAGAAATTTACAAAATTCTACAAGCCTTAAGGGGCTAAGGCAGCTGTATGGATTGAATTTGCAGATCAACCATGATCTTACTGAATGATGAACAGGATAAAGGAGCGAAATAGCCTATACCTATTCCTAGGTCATCTTGCCAACTACACCAATATCCATTCACCACACATGCTTTACTCATTCATCAACCACCTCTATCAATCTTAGATTTGTAGTCCCATCTCACCCTCAGAGTCCTGAAGCAAGCCACACACACTCATCTTATGGTTTGCAAACAGTGCCAGCTATTCAACTAATTCGCTTGGCGTCTGGAAAATCCCACCCAAAGTCAATGGAATTTTCCATTGTCTGCGTCTCACCTGTGGCGGCAGGAGGGCAGGTATGTCCAGCCCTTTAACTCTACTTCGCTCTCCACAGATACATAGATACATAGAATTTACAGTGCGGAAGGAGGCCATTCGGCCCATCGAGTCTGCACCGGCTCTTAGAAAGAGCATCCTACCCAAGGTCAACACCTCCACCCTATCCCCATAACCCCATAACCCAGTAACCCCACCCAACACTAAGGGCAATTTTGGACACTAAGGGCAATTGATCATGGCCAATCCACCTAACCTGCACATCTTTGGACTGTGGGAGGAAACCGGAGTACCCGGAGGAAACCCACGCACACACGGGGAGGATGTGCAGACTCCGCACAGACAGTGACCCAAGCCGGAATCGAACCTGGGACCCTGGAGCTGTGAAGCGATTGTGCTATCCACAATGCTGCCGTGCTGCTGAGTATTTTCAGCATTTTCTATTTAAATTTCAGAGTTGCAGCATTTTCCTTGCTTCTGTCTCATTGTATAAATGCTAGCCACGTGTGGTAGGGTTGCTGATGGGAGCCATTAGTCAGACATTGAGCAGATAACTCCTGTCACCCAGTAATCTGCCTTGGGTTTAATGTGGTGACTGAAAGACTGATGGAAAAGCAGACTGCACGGAATCGAGGTGTAACAGTTGCTACTAGTTTAGTGGGCAGTTACCAGCATGATAAACTGAGCATGGTTGTACATTCAGTAAGTAGTTAACTTTCCAATTGTGGTACTTCTCAGCATTGAGATGCAGGATTGTAATTATTCCAGGAGGTAGAACATAGAACATAGAACAGTACAGCACACAACAAGCCCTTCACCGTCAATGTTGTGCCGAGCTTTGTCCAAAACCAAGATCAACCTATCCCACTCCCTGTCATTCTGGTGTGCTCCATGTGCCTATCCAATAACCGCTTGAACGTTCCTAAAGTGTCCGACTCCACTATCACAGCAGGCAGTTGATTCCACACCCTCACCACTCTCTGAGTAAAGAACCTACCTCAGATATACCTCATATATCTCCCACCCTGAATCTTATAGTTATGCCCCCTTGTAACAGCTACATCCACCCGAGGAAATAGTCTCTGAATGTCCACTCTATCCATCCCCCTCATTATCTTATAAACCTCTAAGTCGCCTCTCATCCTCCTCCACTCCAAAGAGAAAAGCCCTAACTCCCTCAATCTTTCCTCATAAGACCTCCCCTCCAAACCAGGCAGCATCCTGGTAAATCTGCTTTGCACTCTTTCCAATGCTTCCACATCCTTCCTATAGTGAGGTGTGGACTGAAAGGCCAAACTTGTTCATTTTAAACAGAAAACAAAGCCGCTATCATGGTACACAAAACAAACGTCCCAGCCCAGGACTATCGGGAACTGCTGGTCCGGCTCTGCGAGCTACTACACTTAAAGGTCCCGCTAACGAGTCCCAGCTGGGAGGGCCTCCGCCAGCTCACCACGAGAATTCTTACTTTATTAAGCCCATGGGAGATCAATCAGCGATCCCCAACGATTCTCGTGAGGGTTATCACATCCCTCCCACCCCTCAAGTCCAAATCACCCCCTCATCCCACGGTGATTAGGTGTCTTTTTTTATTTATTTAGAGTATCCAATTATTTTTTTCCAATGAAGGGGCAATATAGCGTGGCCAATCCACCTAACCAGCACATCTTTCGGGTTGTGGGGCGAAACCCACGCAGGCACGGGGAGAATGTGGAAACTCCACACGGACAGTGACCCAGGGCCAGGATTCGATCCCGGGATTCAGTGCCGTAGTCCCAGTGCTAAACACTGTCTTGTCCGTGATCAGATCTCTTTTGTCGATTGACACAAGACCTCAAGTCGGCAGCAGGTGGTACCAAATCAGGGGATGAGAAGTGGACTTTGGATTATTGCTTCCTTTTGAGTGCAATAGGGCCACAGAAAGAGGTTTGTCTTCGGTGCTGACCTTCAGCAGAGGGTCAATCTCCTCAGTCTTCATTTCGGACTACAAATCTTCATCATCAGGGAGAACGACACTAGGGTCTCCCATAGGTTGAGTCCCTTTGCCGGAATCTCAACGGGCGTCAAGGACATCGTCACTGCTGAAATTGTCTCCGCTGCAGAGGTTCCGCTTCTCAGGTGGTTCAGGTGTATTTTCATGAACTTCCCTTGGACTTTGACTTTAGAAAAACCCGGAACAGCCTTTTCCAGCACAACACCTGGAATTCATTGGGAGCCATCTCCAAAGTTCCGCACGTAGACGGCATCGCCTGTTTTGGAGGTCCTTTCGGGTCTTCTGGTGTTGTGGTTTCTTTTTTGGGTCTCCAGCTTTGACTTCAACTCTCCACCCCCCCCCCCCCCCCCCCCCCCCCCCCCCCCCACCAAGTTGGGAAGCAGCAGGCTGAACCTCGTGCGCAGTCGTCGTTCCATTAATAATTCTGCTGGCGCGACTCCTATCGTCATGTGAATGCTTGAATTGCCCATTCGACCAGGCGATTAGACAACGGATGGTACAGCGCCGTTCGGATGTGTTTATTGCCGTTCGACTTCATGAATGCCGAGAATTCTCCAGTGGTAAAGAGGGTACCATTATCAGATACGAAGACCTCTGGGTAGAGAACATTTGCCCAAATTTTTCTGTTGCTGCATGTAAAGTCGCAGAGGATATATGTAGTTCTAACCATTTTGAGTGGACGGCAACTATAATAAGGCACATTGATCCCAAGAACAGGCCAGTAAAATCCACATACACTTGTACCCATGATTTTTCTGCCCATCCCCTTGGGTGCACAGAGGCCAAAGGTGGGAGTTTCTGGTTCTCCCAGCACAAGGAGCACTGCTTCATCAGATTGTCAATGTCTGTATCGAGCCTCGACAACTAGACGTAGCTCCCTGCAAGCATTTTCATCTTGGATACCCTGGCGTGTCCATTGTGTTATTAGGTCAGGATTGGGTTCAGGATGGAAAAGGACTCCAAAATCCATATGGAGAGGCATCACATGTCAATACCTGTTCTCTCTTAGGGTAGTAATGAGCCAGATGGTTTGATGTTAGTAACTGTTGCTTCACCTTTGTGAAGGCTTCATCCTTGGGCACCTTCCATGACCACTTCTTGTGTTCTTTTAACAGTTCGTGAAGGGGTGTGTTATGACTTAGACCAGGTCTTTGAGATTGGTCAATTGGAATACGAGTTCCCTGGTTAGTGGGCCAATCAAAGAACCTCGTCTTTGTATGTAACTGGGAGTGTCAGATCCTCTGCATTCCCAGTGTAGATGACAAGCTGAGTGCACATGGCCGTACTGCCGTTTTGTTAATAAAAGATGTAGTAATATTCAGATATCAATATACAGGATTAATGTATGTAAATGTAGTACAGTCATTTCAACACTAGATGTCTCACAGTCAGATACTATAAGAACTGGATTCCCGCCTTTTCTAAGTCAGATGATGCAGATGATGATGATGACGAGATGTGATTCAGAACAGTGAACAATCAAGACATAGAATAGCTAGGATGAGGGAAGTTAGAGGTAGTTTGTTATAATAGTGTATAGTTATATAGTTATAGTTATAGTTAGTTTAGTATTGAGTAAAAGGACTCAGTTTATTATTTTGTTACTCATTAAATAGTTAATCTTTCAACAAGACGACTATTGGTCATTTTATCATCCTGGTGGATTCAAGAGTAACATATATATTTTAGATAAATCATTATTTAAAATATAACAAAAGCAATGCTGGTGAAAGGACTTCTGTCTCTTTGGACTTATTACAGGTGACAATAAAGTGGCCAAGTTTGGGTTAAATTTCCCACAGTAGTTTGTGAGGCCAAGGAAAGATTTCAATTCTGTTGTATTTTGAGGGGTCGGTGCCTCTCTGGTGGCCTTAACTTTATCCTCCATGGAGTGTAGGCCTTTTTTATCGATTTGGTACCCTTGATAGATCAATGCACCTGCCTAGAACAAACATTCTCTTGTGATTAGTATGCCATGTACTGCCACCTTATACTGCCACTCTTGGAAAATGTTCTCCATCACGTCGCTTGGTCGCACGGTATGGACGAGGCCCATGGATGGTGATCGGCCACAGGAGTGGGCACCCATTGGGACAGTAGCTGCAGTGTACTGTTGGTACTTTGTGGGGTGCACTGGTACTGGTGGGGTGCACAGATATCTTACTTGCCTGGGGGCAGGGCGCCTGGCACCAACCTCGATTTTCGACTGACACGTGATTGTCCGCCTGATCGCGATTCGCGATTCCGGCATTGCTGGACTGAGAATCCCGCCTGGTATCTTTCAGTGTTGCTAATAACTTTGAGGATGATCATAGGGGAAAATCTAAGACTAAGGGTTGCTATTTAAAACTTTTTAAATTAAGGCAGATTTAGGTAGATTCATAATAAGCGATGGGGTGAAAGATCATTGGGATAAACAGGAATGTGAAGTTGTGGTTACAATCAGATTAGCCATTATTTTATTGCATGTTGGAGCAGGCTCAAGGGGCTGATTGGCCTACTCTTGCTCCTCATTTGTACCTGCCTGCCGTATACCCCTTCTCACCACTGGGCTCACCGTCATTCTGCTATCTGGCAAGATGGGTAAAATACTGTTGGTGCCACCATAGACCTCTTGTTTCCCAGCCCACCACCTTGTCATCAAACCAACATTCCCTCAAGTTCCCTGCTTCAGGACACCCAAGAACTGTCACCTGCCCAGCCACCGCAGCTCAGAAAGAGAAAAAGCAAGAGCACAGCACTAATGAAGAGGCTCCATCAATAGATCTGATGTCACAGTCACACTGCACGTGCATTAGTTGCTAGCATGGAATGAGGATGAGTGCATGGTGAGTTATTCAGGCATGAGTGAGCTGCAGGCAAGGCCAGGGGGAAAGGTTTTTTTTTGCCAAATCATCAGAGGACAGGGTCAAAGATGAGTTCTGAAGCAGAGGACTCAGATGAAGACTATGATGGTGATGCATACAGCAAACAGTTGATGGATATGCACACTGAAATGTCAAGTGCATTAGCTAGTCTGCCAGGCTCGCTCCTGATACTGTCAGTTGCACCCTGCTAATGTTGCAGGGTTTCTTTGCCCTGCCGGAAATTCGTAGGTTTTCCAGTTCAGAGTTGTACCCAACCAAGTGTTGCAGACTGGCACATTCCAGGACTTCATGCTGAGGGATGCACTAACGTTTGGGAGAGCTGCCGCAGACGCTCTGTGGGAGGAGGTGGAGGAGGTCACTGGCTAAGACCTGTCAGCCAGAATGAACTGAGAAGCTGGGAATTATATAGAGTCCCCTCAGGCTGTAAGACTCACATTGAATGTGTGCAGTGAATATTACATGCATCACAATTATATTGAAGCACCTCAGAGTGGAACTTGATCATGTAGATAATTTAAACACCATTGCACCATTTGTAATGAGCATTTTGAAAAGTTTGCAATGACCTTCTTCTTTAAATTAATTTGAACCAGTTCTTTTTTCTTTTCCCAGTTAAGGGGTAATCCACCTACCCTGGCCAATCCACCTAACCTGCACAGCTTTAGGTTGTGGGGGCGAGACCCATGCAGACATGGGAGAATGCGCAAACTCCACACAGACAGTGACCCAGGGCCAGGATTGAACCCAAGTCCTCGGCACCGTGAGACAGCAGTGCTAACCACTGAGCCATTGTGTCGCCCGTGAAATGACCTTTTGATTATATTGAAACACCTCAGAGTGCAACATGGTCTCCGTAGAAAACTTTCTGTGATGGCCGTTTTGAGATGTTTATAATGTTCTTTCATATAATATATACATTTACATTGAAAAAAAATCATGCCCAGTTTGTTCTCTCAACCGCTCTTGTTCGATCTCCCTGTTCTGTTGCAGACATAAAGGCACTGTCACTGCAACCTCCAAACCAGTTGCAGCCTTTGTGTGGACAAGTCACCTAATCATCTGATTTCCTTCTGAGGGTGCAGCAAGATTCTCTGGCAAATCCAGGAAACCACCAACACATCTCCAAAAACACTCCAAACCATTTCCAGACACTTTGATCTGACAGAATATCTTCAAAATTATCTTAACTGCCATTTGAGTGTCTGGCCCGTAATGTTAGTGCAGGGTCTATCGTGGAGCTGAGCACATACTGTTTTCAGAGTGGTTTACAAACTTGTGGTTTGATTTTGCCTGCTGTAAATTAATTATCCTGGGTGTATTAACTGATTGTGCTTGTGACATCAGGATAAGGTTCCTTTACATACTTACAGCACATCCTTCTCAAGATGTCGTGCATTCGGATGGCACTAAAACTGGCCGCCGACAGAGCACACCTCAGGAAAGCAATGTTCTGCCTTCATGGTGTTGTTGAAAGCAATGTTTCAGTCATGAAATTCACACCTTTCATATCCCACTGAGAGGAAAACCTGACTCAATGGAATGGAAGGATGCACAGCCATTCCTCACTCCAGCTGAGATATCCATAGATAATGGAGAGGAAGTTCCTCGTTCCCCCATTGACTCCCTCCCACCCCACTTTCCCTGCCTTGGTTCTCCTTGTTGCTGTCCTCTCCCATTGGCCCCTTCCCCTTGATCCCCTTTATTTTCCCACTCCTTTCTCTCCCCATCCATCCCTCCATACTCCTTCCCCCAAGTTCCATTGCCTCTCTGCATCTCACGCTCTCTGTTGAGTCCCCTTAATTTTTCCCTCCATAGCCAAAGTCATCTTCGGAATCCCATTGGATTCTCCGTTCCCACCGGCTTTCCCGCCCACCAAAAACAGGGGTGGAGAATTCCTCCCCTCTCTTTTTCTCTCCAGTGATTCTGCCCGACCAGCTGAGTAATTCCTGTGTTTTCTCTTTTTATTTCCCCAGCTGTCAGTTGCTTTTTAAGTTTGCATGAAAATTTCCAGAAGCATTAAAGCCTTGTGTAACACCCCATAGCAAGTTTTGTGCAATGTTTGTGACACCATTGTTCCAGGACACACCAGGATAACCTTTCCACATCACTGCCTGAATAGTGATCTGGCTTAGCAGATTTCCCATTCGCTATAGAACCAACCTAAATTTCATTCATTGAAATGAATTACATTACAGCAGGATCTAATTTAACAAGATGAGAATAGAGCTGTCTCACCAGCTATGTTATACGTCTACCAATGTTTCTTTCTGTTGATGTCAATGGGAAGAAAAACACAGGTGACCTTTTGTCACCTCTTTGCCAACCTGCAGGAATCATTAACATGATTGAAGGTAGCACGGTGGCACAGTGGTTAGCACGGATGCCTCAGAGTGCCAGGGATCTGGGTTTGATTCCGACCTCTGGTGACTGTGTGGAGTTTGCATGTTCTTCCCCGTGCCTGCGTGGGTTTCCTCCGGTTTCTCACAGTTCAAGGATGTGCAGGTTAGGTGGATTGACCATGCTAAATTGTCCCATAGCGTCAAAAGATGTCTAGGTTGAAGGTCGGCACGGTGGCACAGTGGTTAGCACTGCTGCCTCATGGCACCGAGGACCCGGGTTTGATCCTGGTCCTGGGTCACTGTCTGTGTGGAGTTTGCATTCCCCCCCGTGTCTGTGTGGGTCTCACTCCCACAACCCAAAGATGTGCAGGGTAGGTGGATTGGCCACGCTAAATTGCCCCTTAATTTGGACAAAAAAGAATTGGGCACTTTAAATTTATTTTTTAAGAGATGTGTAGGTTACGTGGGGTTATGGGGTTATGGGGGGAGCGAGTGGGGTAGGGTGCTCTTTCAGAGGGTCAGTGCAGTCTCGATGGGCCAAATGACCTCCTTCTGCATTGTAGAAATTCTATTAACCTCCTTAATAGCTAGGAATTCCAAAGGTAAATACGTCCAATTCAAGAGACACTAAACAAAAGCAAAACAAAATCAAAGAGCAAAAGTATGTATTATCGGAGCTCTCCATATTAAAAAAAACTCTGTTACTTATCAGCGTGTGATACTTTTTGGCATTTTATCAGGTACTCCAGAACCAAGACAGTCCAACTTCACTACTTTGTACAGCTGTCACTAGATTATGAATGTAAATATAGACTAATATTTCCATGACAGAGTGGATGGGCCAGCAACATCAGTGACAAAATATTTTGCCGTCTGTTTGTTGAATCACAGATGATTCATTGAGGGAAAAGACTTTAGGGAAAATCTTCAAGATAGAACACAAGATTCCGCATAAAAGATTGCTTTCTTAGTGAGTGAAAAGACTAAAAGGCATTTGGTGTAGCTCAGGTCTTCCAGAACATGTTACCTTTCCTCATAAATACTGGGGAAAATAAGCTGTGCCTCCATTTCAGTGATGATGAGTTAGCCAGAATTCAGGAATATTGCTGACTATAAGAGGATAATTTTCCCTTCCTGCTTGGGCGGTAAACCGTGTTACAAGGATGTACTTTTACTTTAAAACAGGATACAATTTATAACTTTTCTTTTTCTGGCTGTATTTTAAAGATACTCTGAAGTCTCCTTACAACACTGAAGGTCAGCCAGATAGTTACAACATACAACCTTGCATTCCACCAAATGGCATGAAGCAGAAGTCACTCATCTTCCAGGGGAGTATGAAAGACCCCGGGGGAGATTTTCTGGCCGTTCCCACTGGTGGGATCATCCTCCTCCACTGTATCATTCTTTAATCACAACCAGATAATCAGTTTTATTGATGTTGTTCGAGGGGTAAATATTGGTTTGGACACAAGGGAGGATTCCACTGCCCTCCCGTGTAATAGTGTCATTGGATCTTTTTCATCCCAAAGCCTCTGTTTAATGCTTCATCGAAAAGACAGAATGGTGAACCACTCCCACTGTAGTGAGCCTAGACTTTATACTCAATTAGAACTTGAATCCATAAATTTCTGACCTGGAAATTAGAGCACTACACCAGCTTACTAGGGCCCCACAAGGCTGCGTACTTAGCCCCAACTATACTCCCTATACACACACGAATGAGTGGCAAAATGTGGTTCCAACTCCATCTACATGTTTGCTGACGGCACGACCGTAGTGGGTCAGATCCCGAACATCGATGAGTCAGAGTGTAGGAGGGAGATAGAGAACCTCGTAGAGTGGTGTAACCACAACAATCTCTCCCTCAATGCCAGCAATAAAGAGCTGGCGGTCACGTGGCCGTTGACCAGCACCGTTGTGGAAGAGGGTGCCAGGTTGCGGGGACGCGACTGGTCGAGCGTAACGGAGGCGAGTAGCGGGTGATCGGCAGTCGAGTCTGATGAGTCCGACGAGGAGCGGTAGCGACCCGTGTCCCGTGGCCCCGTCCTGGGGAGGACAAAATGGCAGCGCCTGGAGTACCTGTGTGGGAGAAGATGGCGACGGACAAAATGGTGGAGCCCATGGAGCGCACGTTGTGGGGTCAGGACAAGATGGCGGCACCCATGGAATCCACATGGCGGTGGGGGATGCAGATTGCGGCGCCCATGGAGCGCACGTGGCGGGGGCGGCGAAAGATGGCAGCGCCCACTGATCGCACGTGGGGTCGGGGGAAGCGGACGGCAGGGCCCATTGTGCGATCGGCTAAGGCGAGGGGGGAATGGGAGTGCGATAGCGGCAATCGTTCGGGACTGACACACCACTGCAAAGTGGCTTTTCTTGCCACAACCTTTGCAGGTCGCGGTGCGGGCCGGGCAGCGTTGGCGTGGGTGCTACTGCTGACCACAGAAGTAACAGCGGGGACCCCAGGGAGCGTGGTGCGGCATGCAGCACAGGCGTAGTGTGCAGGGGCGGCTGCTGGGGGGGGCCGATTGCGGGGTCCACGATGTGTAGGACGGGTGAGCCTGGGGGCCGTTTGTGGGGTCCACGAGGGGTAGGACGGGTGGGCCGAGTGGCTAGCGGAGTAAGATCACGCACTACGGGAGGCAGCCGTTACGGAAAGTGCCAGAGTCTTTGTGGCCGCGAGGTCGAGGGCGGCCCCTTCCAGCAGTCATTGCCGGATGGGGTCAGATGAATTGCCTGTAACAAAGGCATCGCGCATGAGTAAATCAGAGTGTTCCATGGCTGTGAGGGCCCGGCAGTCGCAGTCTCGTACCAGAGGTATAAGGGCCCTCCAGAAGTCTTCAATCGACTCACCCGGCTGCTGGACGCGAGTAGAGAGTGGATGTCTCGCAAACAGGGTGTTCGCCAACTGTGCATAGTTCCCCTTGAGCAGTTCCATAGCTCTGGTGTAGTCAGGCGCATCTCGAATTAGCGGAAAGACACTGGAGCTAAGTCTTGAGTACAGGAGTTGTTTTTTTTGAGTCTCCGTCGGGGGAGGGTCCGCTGAAGAGATGTAGGCCTCGAAGACTGCAAGCCAGTGAATGAAGTCTTTCCTGGCGTGAGGCGACTGCGGATCCAGCTGCAGATGGTCAGGCTTGATTCTGATGTCCATGGTGTACGGAAAATCACACAGCAATAAATTGTGGCGCTAACAATTGCACACAAAGACGAGAGACATGTACAATCGAGGCTTTATTGCTGTGTGATGCTATTCCTCCGGCTGCAACTGTAGAATAGGACCTCAGTGACTCACACGCATATTTATACACAAGCTCCCTGTGGGCGGAGCTAGCCGGCAGTGGCTTACCGGAGGAACCTGTATTACAGGTACAGCCATACACCCCCCTACTGCAAGTACGCATATCTACAGTGGTTATCACCACAGTGGGGTAGTGTCCATGTGTGGGGATGAAATTGCCCAAGTGTGAGGGGTGTGGGGGACCCGCAAGCTCACTTAGACATTGGGGCACCCTTGCAAAATGGGGGCCTGATCTCTGAGTTCACCTCCCCCGTTTTAAAAAAATTCTTAGGGTGGGATTATCCGGCGACCAGAGAATCCACCTGCCGATCTGATAATCGTGCCCAAGGTGAATGGACATTTTCATTGTCCGCGTTTCGCCCGTGGCGATCTTGCGGTGGGTGGGGCGGAAGAATCCAGCCCTAAATTAGGGCTAAACCGGTGAGAAACTCCCCAGGGCCCAAAAAAGTGACTAAGTGTTATTGAATAGCGGTGGGGAACTCCTCCAAGAAACTCCCTGAAAAACCCGCCACAAATTTATTTAGAAATTTGTTTGGGAGAATCGCATCATTGTCTCCTCTGGGAATGAAAGTCATCATTCCACCACTATGAAGAAAACAAGTATAAAATCAATTACACAAAGGCCACTGTGGTATTTTAAGGATGAAGGAGATAGCCAGAAGCTAGTTTTGGTGGGCGGAGCTAGATTCCGAAATCAAGAAGAAGGCGGGAATGTGTTCGTCTTGCGCAAAAGTGCGGAATGTGCCACCATTAGACCCATTCCACCCATTGGAATGGCCAGAAGAGGCCTGGCAATGAGTGCAAGTTGATGATGGCAGACCGTTTGAAGGGCGTATGTTTCGCATTCTAGTTGTATGCACTCAAAATGGCCTGAAGTTGCCATTATGAACCAAGCATCAATGGAGAAAACAATTGGGTGAAACCTTCAGCAGATTCGTTTACCCTGAACATCTTTTGAGCGAAAATAGGTCTCAGTTCAATTTGCAAGAGCTTGCACACGACTTGAGGGAGAACGGAATTCACACATCTGATCTGCTCCTTATCAGGGTGGCATGGTAGCACAGTGGCTATCACTGTTGCACAGTGCCAGGGACCCGGGTTCGATTCCCAGCTTGGAATCACTGTCTGTGCGGAGTTTGCACATTCTCCCCGTGTCTGCTTGGGTTTCCTCCGGCTGCTCAGGTTTCTTCCCACTAGTCCCGAAAGATGTGCTGTTAGGTGATTTGGACATTCTGAATTCACCCTCAGAGCACCCGAACAGGCGCCGGAGTGTGGCGACTAGGGGACTTTCACAGTAACTTCATTGCAGTGTCATTGTAAGCCTACTTGTGACACGAATAAAGATTATCATCCTGCCACAAATGGCTTGGCAGAACTTATGTACAAATTTGTTGAAGGTAACTGGGGAACAAGGTTAATTGTTTCAATGCTTGAGTCAATTCCTGCTTACATATAGGAATACTGTGCACTCAACATCCAAGTTTCTCCAGAATTACTAATGTTAGATGTCAACCATGCACAGCATTTGATTTGCTAAAACCATCCAAGACAAACTAAAAAGTTGAGAAAAAGGTGCAGGATGAGATCATATGGCAGGAGAACAAGGCCAAACATCGTATTTTTCACCAGGATCACGAAGTTCTGGCAAGGAACTATACCACAAGTGAAAACTGGATACTGCCACCAATTTATCACAGTCAGGACCAGTCTCCGACACTACAAATGTGAGACGATATAATATGGAGGAGACATGTGGATCAACCTTTGGTGACAAGAACCAATCTGCCAGAAATAGAACTAACAGAGTCCAAATCAAAATGTGCCAGGAGATGACATGGACCTTCCAGAGAACCTGGTGCTAATCGACCCAATTGGGGAAAGCAGTCCCTCATTTGAGAACCAGACACCGAGTTAACCTCAGAACATTACATTGAGTTCGATTAAGATGACCAGGGGCGATGTCGAAACCAAACCAAAGACACCAGAGTTTGCAGCAAGCACTGAAAGGTAGACACAAAAGGTTCGCCAACAACCACAGAGAGAACGAAGGCCTCCGAAGCAAGTTGTTGATTGATTGCTAATGTCATACTCTTTATTGTGTCAGGGACCTTTGGTTTAAAAGGGGAGGAAATATCGTGTATTTATGGTATTTCTAGTGTTTCCTCACAAGCAGCCTCGCAGTGGAAAAGGAGCTCTTTAAGAGATCGATCATGTGATGTCATTGGATGATGTCACCGGTCATTTGTGTGGAAAAACAGCCAGTGTAACATAATCTGAAGTGCTAACATCTCCTGAATAAAACTCTTTGTTTATTTGAACCTCTGAGGCCTGTACCACAAGAAACCATAGGCCTACCATGTGGGAGATTGTAAATCAGAGACTGAATTAACTGTAATCTGTAAAGGTGCACAATCTTTATCTATATCCCATCTTTGTATATCTGTGCATGCCGGAGACTGAGCATTAATTTGGTTTAAGTGTGTGAGTATAAATAACCATTTTTATTTTAAATGCACAAAAGCTTGCTGCTGAATTGTGTAATTTAAATCCATAAACCAAGGCTAACTCTTTCCATATAAAACATACCAATTATAGGCAGTAAGAGGTTCTGTCTGTAGCACAGGGCAAGACCTTATTCCCTCATCCTAAAAAACAGTGCTGTTATTTACCATTCTCCAGCCCATCAGCAAGGTGATCTGCACAGAACTTGTTGAACATAACCTTCAGCATTTGGTTTCCTCTGTCTGCAACCCCAGATAACAATGGTCATGAGAAATATGGGGCGAGAGTTTCTGGGTCCTTCATGCCTGGGACTGGAAATACCTGCCCGATGTCAACAAATCTTTGACTTTACGGGGGCTGATTTAGCACAGTGGGCTAAATCACTGGCTTGTAATGCAGAACACAGCCAGCAGCACGGGTTCAATTCCCGTGCCAGCCTCCCTGAACAGGCGCCGGAATGTGGCAACTAGGGGCTTTTCACAATAACTCCATTGCCTACTTGTGACAATAAGTGATGATTATTATCATTATTATATTTACCGTCCCACCCGCGATGATTTCCGGAAGGTTTAGGCCATGAATTTGTATGAAATACCAATTATCCATTGTAATTTGGTAAAGATTTGGCCAGTAAAATGTGATCTCTGCGTAGCGACTTGGATTGATACTCCCCACCTACAGATCACCTCATACAATAGGATTCCTTATTCTTTTCCAGGAGTGCTGCTAATTCTAAATTATTGGAATGTTATAACTGCATACATTTCAAACAGTAAATCATGCATGGACTTTACCTGTATTAATCTTGTAGATAGCTCTTACTATCATTTCGCCCGACCCTACCTTTGTCTCTCTGAATTTAAATTTTACCCCCTTTAACCATTACCAATTGGTTTAATTCTATCCTGATTATTGTAAGTCAGTTTCTCCATGGAGTATGTGCCAATGCCTTGATGATTTAAAATGTCATCACTAATTTCTGACTAATTATTTTACTAAGCTGTGCCTCTGAATTTGGTGTGACTAGCTTCTGACTCTAATTTACTTGATGGATCACGGATTCTAAGTTAATCTGATTCAATTTTTACTGGGATCATTGAATCATCCCTTTATTACATGCACAGGGCATTTCTGCCTCCTATTTTATTCGAAATGATAGCGTATTTGTTTAGTCCATTTATAGGATTCCTTCTAATATCTTAGGGTGGGATTTTCCAATCCTGCCCGCCCAGAACTAGAAATTACCACCCGAGGTTCATCGGACCTATTACATGTCCGGAGGATTCAGGTCTTTGTTTTTCAAACACTATAAGGGTAAACCATAATAAAGTGAAATTATGCTTTCAGGGATTTATTGCATTGGTTTTGTAGGGCCAAATGGCCTGTTTTTGTGCTGTATTGTTCTTTGTTCTTTTATAGAGGGATACGGCACAAGGAAGTCCTGAGGGTTTTGGCCAAGGTTGGTATCATGACCGGTACAGGCTTGGAGGGCCGATGGGCCTCCTCTCAGGGCGAATTTGACCCTCTCTAGCTTGATAAAACCCGCCATGTCGTTGATCCAGGTCTCCAAGCTTGGGGGCCTCGCATCCTTCCATTGTAGCAAGATCCTTCGCCGGGCTACTAGTGATGCAAAGGCCAGCACACCGGCCTCTTTCGCCTCCTGCACTCCCGGCTCCACCCCAACCCCAAAAATCGCGAGTCCCCATCCTGGCTTGACCCTGGATCCCACCACCCTCGACACCGTCCTCGCCACCCCCTTCCAGAACTCCGCCAGTGCCGGGCATGCCCAGAACACGTGGGCATGGTTCGCTGGACTCCCCGAACACCTGACACACCTGTCTTCGCCCCTAAAGAACCTACTCATCCTAGACCCAGACATGTGGGCCCGGTGCAGCACCTTGAATTGGATGAGGCTAAGCCGCGCACATGAGGAGGAAGAATTAACCCTCTCCAGGGCATCAGCCCATGTCCCGTCTTCGATCTGTTCCCCCAGTTCCCCCTCCCACTTAGCTTTCAGCTCCTCCACTGACGCCTCCTCCACCTCCTGCATAACCTTGTAGATATCAGATATCTTCCCCTCTCCGACCCAGACCCGCGAAAGCACCCTGTCACTCACCCCCCTCGCGGGAAGCGAAGGGAATCCCTCCACCTGCCGTCTAGCAAACGCCTTTACCTGCAGATACCTGAACATGTTCCCCGGGGGGGGAGCCCAAATTTCTCCTCCAACTCCCCCAGGCTCGCAAACCTCCCATCAATAAACAGGTCCCTCAGCTGTCTGATGCCCGCTCTGTGCCAACCCTGAAATCCCCCATCAATGTTCCCCGGGACGAACCGATGGTTCCCCCTTAACGGAACCTCCATCGAGCCCCCCACGTCTCCCCTGTGTCGCCTCCACTGCCCCCAAATCTTGAGGGTAGCCGCCGCCACCGGACTCGTGGTATACCTCGTGGGAGGGAGCGGCCACGGCGCCGTTACCAGGGCCCCCAGGCTTGTATCTCCACAGGACGCCCTCTCCATCCGTTTCCATGCTGCCCCCTCCCCCTCCATCACCCACTTGCACACCATCGACACATTGGCCGCCCAATAATACCCCGAGAGATTGGGTAATGCCAGCCCCCCCCCCATCTCTACCCCGCTCCAAGAAGACCCTCTTCACCCTCGGGGTCCCATGCGCCCAAACAAAACTCATGATGCTGCCAGTCACCCTTCTAAAAAAGGCCCTAGGGATAAAGATGGGCAAACACTGAAAGAGGAACAAGAACCTCGGGAGAACCATCATTTTGACGGACTGCACTCCACCCGCCAACGATAGTGGCACCATGTTCCACCTTTTAAATTCCTCCTCCATCTGCTCCACCAGCCTGGTAAAATTAAGCTTATGGAGAGTCCCCCAACTCCTGGCCACCTGCACCCCCAGGTATCTGAAACTCTTCACTGCCTTCTTAAACGGGAGCCTCCCAATTCCCTCCTCCTGATCTCCTGGGTGTACTACAAATACCTCGCTCTTGCCTAAATTTAACTTATAGCCCGAGAAGCCCCCAAATTCCGCTAACAGCTCCATCACCCCCGGCATTCCCCCTTCTGGGTCCGCCACATACAACAGCAGGTCGTCCGCATACAGCGATACCCGATGTTCCTCCCCACCCCGCACCAGACCCCTCCATCTCTCTGACTCTCTCAACGCCATAGCCAAAGGTTCAATCGCCAATGCAAAGAGCAAGGGGGACAGGGGGCACCCCTGCCTGGTCCCACGGTAGAGCCTAAAGTACTCCGATCTCCTTCCATTGGTAACTACACTCGCCTTCGGAGCCGCGTAGAGCAGCCTCACCCATTTGATGAATCCCTCCCCGAATCCGAACCGCTCCAGCACCTCCCACAGGTACCCCCACTCAACTCTATCAAACGCTTTCTCTGCATCCAGCACCACCACTATCTCCGCCTCCCCCTCCACTGCCGGCATCATAATAACATTTATCAATCTCCGCACATTCGTGTTGAGCTGCCGTCCCTTGACAAATCCTGTCTGATCCTCGTGTATCACCCCTGGCACACAGTCCTCTATCCTGGTGGCCAGGATCTTCGCCAGCAACTTAGCGTCAACATTGAGGAGCAAGATAGGCCTGTATGATCCACACTGCAAGGGGTCCTTATCTCGCTTTAGGATCAGAGAGATCAGTGTCCGCGACATCGTCGGGGTCAAAGCCCCCCCCTCCCATGCCTCATTGAAGGCTCGCACCAACAGGGGGCCCACCAGATCCGCATACTTTTTATAAAATTCCACCGGGAATCCATCCGGCCCCGGCGCCTTACCTGACTGCATTTGTCCAATCCCCCTGACTAGCTCCTCCAACTCTATCGGCGCCCCTAGCCCTTCTACCAGCTCCTCGTGAACCTTTGGGAAACATAGCCTGTTCATGAAGCTCTCCATCCCCTCTCTCCCCATCGGAGGTTCTGACCGGTACAGTTCCTCGTAGAAGTCCCTAAAGACTCAATTTACTTCTGCCCCCTTCTGCACTACATTCCCACCCTTATCCGTCACTCCACCAATTTCCCTAGCCGCATCCCGCCTATGGAGCTGATGCGCCAACATCCTGCTCGCCTTCTCCCCATAATCATATACCGTGCCCTGCGCCCTCCTCCACTGTGTCTCCACCTTTCTGGTGGTCAACAAGTCAAATTTGGCCTGCAAACTGCACCGTTCCCCCAGCAACCCTTCCTCCGGTGCCTCCGCGTATCTCCTGTCCACATCCAGGAGCTCCCCCACCAGTCTCTCCCTCTCCTTCCTCTCCCTCCTTTCCCTATGGGTCCGGATGGAGATCAGCTCCCCCCGGATCACTGCTTTCAGAGCCTTCCAGACCATTCCCACCCGGACCTCCCCCGTGTCGTTGGTATCAAGATACCCCTCAATACTTCCCCGGACCCTCCTACACACCTCATCATCAGCCAGCATCCCCATATCCAGGCGCCAGAGCGGGATCTCCAGATCAACCCAATGCGGAGCATGGTCTGAAATTGCTATGGCCGAATACTCGGCATCCTGCACCCTCGGGATCAATCCCCTGCTCAGGACGAAAAAATCTATTCGGGAATAAACCCTATGGACATGAGAGAAAAAGGAATACTCCCACGCTCTCGGTCTCCCAAACCTCCAGGGATCCACCCCTCCCATCTGGTCCATAAACCTTCTCAGCACTTTGGCCGCCGCCGGTCTCCTACTCGTCCTTGAACTGGACCGGTCCAGCGGGGGATCTGGCACTGTGTTAAAGTCTCCCCCATGATCAGGCCCCCTGCCTCCAGGTCCGGAATGCGGCCCAAAAAGCGCCATGAAGCCAGCATCATCCCAATTCGGGGCATATACATTAACCAGCACCGCCTTCTCTCCCTGCAGCCTACCCTTCACCATAATATATCTGCCCTCCTTGTCTGACACCACCTCAGCCGCCTCGAACGCCACCCTCTTCCCCACCAGAATCGCCACCCCCCGGTTCTTCGCATCCAATCCTGAGTGAAAAACCTGCCCCACCCACCCCTTCCTCAGACGAACCTGGTCCGCCACCTTCAAATGGGTCTCCTGGAGCCCCCCCCCCCCCCCCCCCCCGCCGGCTAGCCATAACTTATCAACTGCTCGCCCCAGGCCAACGCGCCCCGCCCGACCCGTTCCCCATAGCGATAACGCCTCTCCTCTACCCCCGCGGCCCACACCAGCTCCTTCCTGGCCATTCCAGCAGCAACCCGGTATCCCCCCCCCCCCCCCCCCCCCCCCCCCCCCCCGGGCTAGGACCCCTCCTAGCCGCGACGCACCCTCCGTGGTACTTCCGTGAGTCAGCTAACTTTTGCTGACCCTGGCAGCTCCCGCCAAAACCCATCCCCTCCCGGCATGGGGTCATCCCCCTCTTGCCACACCTCCTTGGCACCGCTTCAGCGCGGGAAAGAAAACCAGTAGAGGCCACGCCACCACCGCCAGCTCCGTCCCCCCCTGCCCCGCAGCGCCGGAAACCAGAGGAAAGCCCGCGCTTTCACACTGCCACACCCCACCCTATTGACGCAGCTCCCCAAAATCCAGCTTCACCCCAGCCCCGTACAGAAGAGAACATATAAAACACAAACCCCCAACATTCCCCACATAACCCACAACCATACCCAACAGACAGACCCACCCGGAAACAGAGCAAAAAGAAAAGCAGCATAAAAAACACACATATAAAAGTTGAAGAACAGCAACAGCAAAAACAGCAATGGCCATAGTGTGTCCCCAGACCCTAGTTCATGTCCAGCTTCTCCGCCTGTACAAAGGCCCACGCCTCGTCCGGGGACTCAAAGTAGTCCGGTTGAACCCGGCCCCCCGCTTAGCCACCTCCACACTCCAGTCCTGGTAGATTCGCACTACCGAATTTTCCCACTTGCTGCTCCTCTCTTTCTTGGCCCAGCGCAGCACATACTCCCGGTCGCTGAATCGATGGAACCGCACCAGCACCGCTCGCGGGGGTTCATTTGCCTTGGGCCTCCTGGCCAGCACTCTGTGAGCTCCCTCAAGCTCCAGGGGCAAATGGAAGGACCCCGCTCCCAACAACGAGCTCAACCTCGTGGTCACATACGTCGGGAGATCCGACCCCTCCAGCCCCTCCGCCAGGCCCAGGATCCTCAAATTCTTTTGCCTCGTGCGAATGTCCAGCTCCTCCAAGCAGTCTTGCCACTTTTTGTGAAGTGCCTTGTGCAACTCCACTTTCCCCACGAGGACCATGGCCTCCTCCTCCCGCTCAGCGGCCTGCTGCTGCAACTCCCGAATGGAGACCTCCTGGGCTGCCTGGGTCTCAAGCAGCCTGTTGGTAGTCGCATTCAGCGAGTCCAGCAACTCAGCCTTCAGCTCCCCAAAACAGCGCAGAAGAGAAGCCTGCTGCTCCTGCGCCCACTTCCACCAGTCCTCGGGTGTTCTGCCGGCCGCCATTTTGTACTTCTTCCCCCGCTTTTCTTGGGGAGCTGCTGCAGCTTTTTCCTTTGCCCCACTCCGGGTGAGCACCATAAATTATGGGGAATGCTCCTCTAGACACCTTTCCCCCACCGGGATTCGTCGAGACAGCGCCGTTTGGGGCCCTCAAATAGGCCCAAAAGTCCTTAAGTAGTGGGAGCTGCCGAACGTGCGGCTTAGCTCCGCATAGCCGCAACCGGAAGTCCTCTCTTCGCCATAATTTTGGCGTCATGCTACGGATACTGCGCTATGTTCTCCTGCCGGAGTTGAATTGCACCAGTTTTAGGGTCCCATTGGATGGCATGGAATACGAGGAATTGCCAGGGAACCCTACTGTCAGGCCACCATCTTGAGAGGGCGACCTGATACCGAAGTCCCACGGTTGTCCAGGCCCCCTCCAGCGCCACAAATTGACCCCGAACCACTCCCCACCCACATACCGCACAGAAGCCCTCCAATCCAGGATTGTCTGGGTGACCATCCGACCCCCAATTTGGGGGTGAGCCCCCGCCTCCCCGGGACCCCTGGAATAGGGAGATCCCCTCTCACAGGAACGCCTCTAATTGGGAGACTCTCCCCAAGTTTCTTTGTGATAGAGTGGGCTCCCACTTGGACCCCTGCAGCAGGGAGATCCTCCTACGCACCTCTGTAATAGGGAGACCCCCCATGCGGACCCACTGACCAAAGGGTCCCCCCACAGGGACCCCTGTAATAGGGAGATCTTTTCAAGCACCTCTGTAATAGGGAGACCCCCTCACACTGACCCCCTGACCAAAGGGTACCTCACAGGGACCCCTTTAATAGGGAGACCCCTCACAGGGACCCCTGTAATGGTGAAACCCCACCACAGGTCATTTCTGCCTGAAGGGACCCCCCCCCCCCCCCCCACAGACCCTCTCCACACACCACCCCTTCCCTCCCCAGAAATGAGACTCCTGTCTGGAAGCTGGAGAACAGTCCAGCCAGGGGCAGTGAGAAGAATCACAGCTGTAATACTTACCTTGCAGCTCCACGTGCCCATTCCTGGAAGGAGAGCAGCTGTGACCTGCTGCCTGGTTCCCACAGATCCAAGCCATTCATAACTTTGTAGTAGTGGTCTTTGATTGACAGCTTCTATAAACCATCTACAGTTTTGATTCATCCATCCTCCTTCACAGGTTAATGGCTGAAGTGGTGAAACCCCAATGTTTACAAACATTGACCACATCAAAAAGAGTTAAATGCAGGGAAATGCACACTTGAGCGATTGGAATGCACCTAGTGCTTGGACTGCTGGCCTTTAGTACAGCTAGGCCTGGTGGAAAGTCTTAGCCAACCTCGGATGTCTTGATTTAGTTGGCTGATACGACAGAGGGAATGACAGACAGAGCCACTGACTGTGGTTAATATACCCACCCCTTTGACATAACAAGTGGTATGAAACAGCAGTATATTATGGCCCCTGAACTGCCATGCTTTCTTAGGCATTTGATGCAGATGTTGATTGAATATACATCCAATTCAGAAGAGATGACATTCTCTTCAACCTGAGACAACTGAAAGACACAACCAAGGAATCAGAAATGATGATATGAGATATGCCCCCATGTCACAATCGGAGCATGGTCTTCAAAGGATTGTGGACTGTTTTTTAAAAGTGGCTTACAACAATGGGCTAACCATCAGTTTAAGGAAGACAGATATACTGCACCAACCACCATAAAAATCTGACTGTACCTCACCTACTATAACTATCAATGATACAATCCTGAAGGTGGTGATAACTTCTATCTCGGAGTACAATCTTCAGAAATGTTCACATTGGCAATGAGGTGACAAATAGAATTGTCAGAGCAAGTTCAGCATTTGCTTGTTTATAGAAGAGATTGTGGAGGAAACACCATTGCAAAAACATTCCTGAGCTTGCTGTGAACAAAGCTGCAGTTGTACCTATCCTCCTACAGGCTTGAGAAACATGGACTATCTACATTAGACATATGAAGCAGTGGGGAAGGTTTCACATGAGATGCATTTGGAACAAATGGGATGACAAAGTGCCCAACACTGAGGTTCTTCAAAAAGTAGAGATGCCTCGAATTGAAGAACCCATCATCAGAGTCCAGCTCAAATGGAGTGGACATGTTTCATGACCGACAATAAAATCCCTGACTCATTCACAACAAACTTGGACACTGTCTGCAAGGTAGGCAAGACTAAGGTTCAAGGTCTCCTTGAACAAAGCTCAGGGAATGCGATAGTTGTATGGACAGGGTGACCGAATTTTACGGGATTGTCCCGTGATTGAGGCAAGTGTCCCATGACTTGGGATGATGTTTGTCCTGTGTGTCAGAAATTTCAATTTCACACATGTGCAGTACCCATCTGTCCATCTGCACTTCTCCCGGCTGCCCAATCTGAAAAGTTTGTCAGCACTCCCTCTCATCCCAGCCCCCCACTCTCACAGATCTGTCAATCCCCCTGTCCGTTCCCCACGCCAGATTGTCCGTTAACTTGTTCCTCACAAGAGTTGGTCACTCTGACCACAGTGTGGGAGAAAAATTCAAAAGATCAAACAAACTGGGGAGCAATCTCAAATAGTTGAGAATGTTTCCTTCGAACAGCAATGAATGCAGGTAGCAAAGGACAAAAGCTAAGTAAGAGAACGCAGAGCAGTCCCAACAGAATCAGACAACTCACCCTTGCCAGCACCATGCAGAATGCACAACAGATGATTCTACACATGCAAGAAACAGCCACCTAAAAAAAACAAAAGGAAACTGACAAGAGGTTTGAAACCTCTGACATTGATATGATTGGCCGTGAATGAATGACAACTTTGTGGGAGGTAACGGGGCAAACGTATTGCAGTGAGAATGCTGAATGTCTTTTCTTTTGCTTGATGCTTTGGGACTGAGGTTTCTCTGTGGTTCAAGAGTCCTCTGCAAGGTAGTGAACCACGTCTACTTGCAGAACGGACTTGCCTCCACTAAAATTACGGGCCTTTGAACTGCCTGCCCGCACAATGGAGCCAGCAGAGCAGGAGCAGAGTAGGAGCAGAGCACCCACACCCACACCCTTCTCCCGCACAAGTGAAAATTGCCAGAAACGCCAAGGGAAAGGATCCCAGAATCGGATCTCGCCCTTTATTTTTAAAGGGTTCCCAAGTGGCCTGACTCACCGAAGATCTTGACCATTCAATCAAATTGCCAAACCCTTGGTTGAGGAGGTAAATAGATGGAATTCTCCCATCTGGGACTAAGGCAGGGGTGGAAACAGGGAGTGTTTCCTGCTGTGGAAGCTAACAGGAAATCATGTCATATCTTCCAGCCTCAATCTGATTAATTATGCACTGCATTCCATGATGGAGTGGGCTTAATGACGCGAATACCGCCATTACATCCAGGTGTCATATTGAAAAGGTGCCCACCATTGAAGAAGACGGATCTCCTGAAAAAGAAGGTGGATCTTCAGGGGCACTCTGAGGCTGGAAGATGGACCTCCTCAATAACACTGAATCTAGAAGATCCACCTGGAGATCCTCCCCCCATATTGTGGTGTTCCGGGGTCCAGCAATGCTGGCGGACTCCATCCCAAACTCCAGAGGTAGCCCCAGGCATTATTTAAGTGAGTCCCAACTCCTGCATGTCAGGTTGTTCCAGGCATGTTCGGGATGGCTTGTTTTCCCGTTGGCATCGTGGAGAATCAGGCATGGGGGAAGATGAGTGTCGGGCCTTCCCCTACATCTCAGTAGCCTCCAGCGGATTTCATGATCTGCCATGGCAGGCGGCAGTGGAAGATCCCATGGGAAATACATATCAGCATAAAACCAACTTTTGAAGTCCCGCTGAATTATTTTCCCTCTATCCTCTTCCCTTCCACTGCCCCCCCCCCCCCCCCCCCCCCAACCATCATCCCCACCTGCCATTATACCCACTGGGTCTTAAAGGAGGAAAGTGAGGCAAAGGGACAGCGGTTTGTAGGTAGGATATTCTGGAGCTTGAGGCTTCGGCAACTGAAGGTGCAGACACCAATGGTGGAGCGATTAAAATTGGAGATGCTCAAGTGGCCAGAATTAGGGGGCACAAGAGGATATAGAACATAGAACTGTACAGCACAGTACAAGCCCTTCAGCCCACGATGTTGTGCCGACCATTTATCCTAATCTAAGATCAACCTAACCTACATCCCTTCAATTTACTGCTGTCCATGTGCTTGCCTAAGAGTCGCTTAAATGCCCCTAATGACTCTGACTCTACCACCTTTGCTGGCAGTGCATTCCACACACCCACCATTCTCTGGTAAAGAACCTACCTCTGACATCTCCCCTAAACCTTCCTCCAATCACCTTAAAATTATGTCCCCTCGTGACAGCCATTTCCACCCTGGGGCAAAGTATCTGGCTATTCACTCTATCCATGCCTCTCATCACCTTGTACACCTCTATCAAGTCACCTCTCTGCCTTCTTCGCTCTAGTAAGAAAAGCCCTAACTCCCTTAACCTTTCTTCATAAGACATGCCCTCCAGTACAGGCAGATTTACCAGTCCTCATAAATCTCCTCTGTACCCTCTTCAAAGCGTCCACATCCTTCCTATAATGAGGCAAGAATCTTGCCTTTAACCCTGTATTCAGCATTCAAATTCAACCTTCCAAAATAATTCACTTCACATTTATCAAGATTGATCTCCATCTGCCACCTCTCAGCCCAGCTCTGCATCCTGTCAATGTCCTGTTGTAACCTGCAACAACCCTCAACACTGTCTACAACTCCCCCAACCCTTGTGTCATCGGCAAACTTACTAACCCACCCTTCCACTTCCTCATCCAAGACATTTATAATAACCACAAAGAGCAGAGGTCCCAGAACTGATCCTTGCGGGACATCACTGGTCACCGAGTGATAATACTTTCCATCCACTACCACTCGCTGTCTTCTTTCGGCCAGCCAATTCTGTATCCAGACAGCCACATTTCCCCCTATCCCATGCCCCCTAACTTTCTGAATGAGCCTATCTTGAGGAACCTTATTAAATTCCTTACTGAAATCCATATACACCACATCCACTGCCTGACCTTCATCAATGTGTCTCATCACATCCTCAAAGAATTCAATGAGGCTTGTGAGGTATGACCTGCCCTCACAAAGCCATGCTGACTATCTTTAATCAAACTATGCTTTTCTAAATAATCATAAATCCTTTCTCTCAGAATCCTTTCCAATATTTTGCTCACCACAGACGTAAGACTGATGGGTCTGTAATTCCCAGAGATTTCCCTATTCCCTTTCTAGAACAGGTGAACAACATTCGCCTCCCTCCAATCATCAGGTACTACTCCAGTGGAGAGTAAGGACGCAAAGATCACCGTCAACGGCGCAGCAATCTCCACCCTCGCTTCCCATAGTAACCTTGGGTCTATTCCGTCAGGCCCAGGGGACTTATCTATCCTGATGCTTTTCCAGCACATCCTCCTTCTTACCTCCAACCTGGTTGAGTCTATTAACCTGGTTCACACTGTTCTCATGAGCAATAAGGTCCCACTCTCTAGGCATAGTCAGAGGTGAGACCAGATTTGAAAATGGGGATGAATATTTTAAAATCAAGTTATTGCTTGAATGTAGGTCAGTTATCACAGTGGTGATCTGCAACAGGACCTGGAAGGAGTTAAGAAACAGGCATCGGAGTCTTGGTTGAATTCCAGTTTAGGCAGGGTGGAATATGGGAGACTGGTCAGGAATGCGTTGGAATAATCAAGTCTTGAAGTAATGAGTGTCAAGCTTGCTGCCACCCCAATTACTGCAATTACAGCTGTCGATAATATTGTGTTAGCTACATAGATGAGGCCTGTGGTCAGGATTCAGAAATTGTGCAGGTGTAGGATTTAGAGCCCAGATTGAAAATTAAGACCCTTGACTTTAAAATGCTCTCACAAAAGCAAAATACTGTAGATTCTGGAAAACTGGAATAAAAACAGAAAATGTTGGGAATGTTCAGCAGCATCTGAACAGAGAGAACAACTGAGTTTTCTCGGATTGGACGAGTTCCCGATTGCAATCCACAAATCCGCGCCAAGGTCCCACAAGTGAACTCGGTAGGATATTGGTCACGATCTACCTGGAGGCACCATTTAAGAAGCTGCCTCTGGGAGCCCCGTCCAATTAAGGATTGCTGAATAGAGAAATAAGAAACCCAATCACAGCTCCAATGGAGAGGTGGCTACTGCTGTGGCAGGAAGTTGAACATGAGGATTCCTCAACATGGAGGTGCTCCCCTGTAGACAACGTAGGAGTCAAAAAATAAAGAGGCGTAAAGCCAGCGAGGACATCAGTGTGGCTGGAAACCCCTCCATAGGTGTTCTTAGAGGCAAAGTTGCAGCTTTTGATCCCTGTCATTGGGACTTGAGTGGACAGCATCCAGAATCAGTGGGGGACCATACCAATGGTGGGAAAATATAGGTGCTGTTGCATAGTGACTCCTTAAGGGGGTGGGGGGGGGGCATAATTGCCCAAACTGACTCCCCACCTCTGTGGAGTATGAAGCTGACCCTGCTCCTGCACAGCCCTGGAAAATCCAAACACAGCTCTCCATCCTGGATAATCCATCAAGATCCACATCCTGGATTTACTCAGCAGATTCCCCTCCCACACACCTTCAATTCCATCCCCATTATCTCTGTTTCTTTATCCACAGGTGCTGCCTGACCAGCTGAGCATTTCCAATATTCTGTTTTTACTTCGAATTCTTATCCTTGTTTTCAAGTTATTCCATGGCCTTTCCCCCTCCCCCTCTCACCCTCCGAACCTTCTCCAGCCTACAGCCCTCCAAAATATCTGCACTCCTCCAATGGTTCTTGGTGACTCCAATTTTAATAGATCCCCAATTTTCGCCTCTGCTTTCAGTTGCCAAGATCCGAAGCTCTGGAATTTCCTCCCTAAACCTTTCCACCGCTCCAGTTCTGTTTCTTCCTTTAAGGTGCTGCTTAAAACCAACCTCTTTGACCAAACCTCTTGTCAACTTAATATCCTTTGTTTAGGCCTGATATCAAGTCTTGTTTTATAACACTCCCATGGCATATATATTGCTATGCTAAAGCCACTGTATAAATCCAAGTTATTGATGTTGCTCTTTCTATTATTTTCTCCACCCTGTAAATTACGTCTGATGGTAAGTAATACAGAAATGTAAATTGTTGAATAGAAAATTGTATTTGGTAAATATGTGTTCAGGTTTCTCTTGTGATTTATAGTTTGGAACTCATCCTACAAATTGTGTTGGCATTTTGGATTCATATTCAATGTTAATTTACTGTATATGTGCAATGTTATAATGCGCTGTATTTTACGTTATGAAGTTTGTGTGTGCAATTTAATTGAATTCTGCTGTAAAACTAAATAAAACACATAAATCTTCCAGATTGCTGTTAGAACTGCGAAGAGATCAGAAATATTTAACTCAAAAAGGAGGGATTTCAATTGAGACAATGACCTGCCAAACCTAATTGCCCCAAGGCAATCGGAGCAACATTTTTCAAGAAATCCTCACAAAATCTACTGTAAAGCCAAACAACAGGGCCCATCATGGGAACTAGAAATGAAAAAAATAAAAGGATGATGTACCTAAACAGATCAATTTAGTGTTGAAGGTGTCTACTTATTGAGAAGGATCAGAGGTCATTCAACGAGGATTAACTGGGGTTGAATTGACATGATTCTTTGCATCAGATTTTTCATACACATGGGACAGAATCTTTTGATTTTTTTTGTGTCAGTTTCAGTGAGAAAACCTGAGATAATCCGGCGCTGTTGGTGAGAAGAATCACCCGCAGCTTCAACCACTTTAAAAAAGTGTTTTTAACAAGCTTCACGTCGTGTCCATGACGGCCTACCTCTGATTCACTCACCCCGGCATCACTTGAGTTCATCGATCAGTGGGGTGCACCTTTCAAACACCTCCCTGACACTTCTTCCAAGTCCAAGCGGCAAGATGGCAGCCCGGAAGACAGCCCCACGATTCTCTGAGGGAGCCCTGACCAAGGTGCTCAATGGGGTGGAGCAGAGGCACGACTTCCTTTACCCTCGCATAGGCAGATGGCTTGCCAGTAGGTCACCAACCTCGCCTGGGAGGCAGTGGCAGAGCGAGTGAGCGCCAGCTCTTTACATAAGAGGATGGGGATCCAGTGCAGGAAGAAGGTGGATGATCATCCTTATCGTCTATCCCCACACACCCCATTCACAGTTCCACAGGGAGCTCACTCATAGCCACCTCACGGAATCCCAACCCTCGCCCTTCCCAAACCTCCCCCCCCCCCCCATTACCCGCAGGTGGCTCTGCTCACAACCGACTCCCGCTCATCTGCCATGCATGCTCGGCATCATTATCATCTGACCCGGCACACGTCCTGCCTACACTCTCGCCATCTGTCTCATTGCAGGACAGCTCGAGCACAGTCGACATGAGCAGGCACAGCCAGCTGGAGTGATGCCTGAGCTGAAGACCCTCACTCTATTTAAAGAAAGAGCTCTTAAGCTGGCCAGTGAGGAGCAAGACCGCGCCTGTGCTGAGAGTGAGGCGGAGGTAAGAGACAGAACTCTTGACAAATCCAGTCATGGCACCAGCCTCATGTGGGTTCAATTTCTGCTGTTCTTATGCCGCTGTGATGCACTAATGTCATCTCGCTTCCCTTCCAGGTCAAATCAGTCGACCATCCTGGCCCATCCTCTCGTCCTCTAGCCATGACAGACCTGAGTAGCTCCAAGGGAAATATCTCAGAGAATAGCATTAAAGAAGTGTCACATCTGTAACTCACATCCTCCCCCAATGCAGATACTCGCATCTCGGTGGGCGTAATTAATAGGGAGGCATCTAGGTTACCCAGTGGTGAGCACCTCATTGCTGATCACCCACAGCAGGCGGAGGCAGGAACATCCCAGGGATCAGGCCCCTGGAGGGATGCTGGAGCCCAGGACTCTGCTGAGCCCTGATCAGATGACGTGTCCCTGGGTTTGGTCATCCAACAGTTGCTGGAAAAGGCAGAGTCCTGAATATCAGGAAGGGATGTCAGCATCCCTCCTCGGACTGCAAGGCTGACTGGAGGAGCCCCATAGCATTCTGTCTGAGGAGATGGTGCCGTCACTGCAAGGCAACCAGGCCAACACTGCGAGAGTGGCATCCGCATTGGAGACCTTGGTGCAGGACATGCACTCCGTGGCAGGGTTTGTCCACTCCATGGTTCAGCACATGGCTGAGGGCATCAACTGCATAATGCAGGCACTTGTGGGAATCCACAAGTATCAACTCCTGAGGACAGCCAGGCTTCTGGATATCACTCCAGCTGTCCCTTTATCCCATGGAAGAGCCCAGGGCGTGCACCCACAGCGAAGAGGATCATCTAATGCATAGCCTAGGTTCTTTCACCCAGGGGACCCTTGGGGTGTCCAACTCATCCAATTCCCCCCTGCCTGTGACCGACACAACTCCAGCCCCACACACCGGGGAAGGTAGCACCGCAACGCGCATACTGCCTGAATGCGGGCCTGGACCCTCAAGGTCCCAACCCTCCAGGGAACGCCTGCCAAGGTCATCTCAGGCAGCAGGATGTGGCAGACATCAGGCTGCGATAGGGTGAGGTAACCAGTGCAGCCCGAGATGAGCTGCTGACATAAACATTTATTGTGACTGTAACCGTCAGCACTACAGGCAATGGGTGACCTCCCAGACCATGTACCACCTTCTCTTTAGGACCCAGTAGCTGATGACGAGCAGCCACGCGTTCATGTCCTCTCCCCTGTCCCACTACAATCAGAAGGACAGCCAACTCCACAGATTCCATCTTCCTCACACTCCATCAGCTGAAAGAAAGGAAACAGATTTGTGAGCAACGAGGCGTCCTGTCAGTGCCCTGACCTATTGCCCTGTCAAGACATGGGACACCCACCCATTGACCTTCCCTTATGTGAGCATCTTTTCAATGAGTTTAACTCCCTTACCCTCTAATATAATGGCCATGTTCCTACACGAGCCTTCTTCAACTCGGCATTCCAGATGGTCATCTACCTTGGATAGCCACAGTGGCCCACAGAACCCCCCAAGGGTGAGGACCGAGGGGACATATGTACATTGACTTGCCCTGTGTGCTGACAGCCTGGAGCGGGGAAATGCTGCCACAATGTTTGTCGGATCAGTGCTGTATGCTGAGCTCTGTAACCTTTGCTCTTTGTATTGGGGGCTAAATCTGTGTCACCTCTTTCTTATCGAGAGTTAAGTTCAAGCCATGGGGTTCAATGCTTGGGGGCTCAGCTCCCACCTATTTTGTTTAACCAATGAAACAAAATTAAATAAACTGAAGTACAAAGTAAAAGGGAGGCGGCTCAGCTCCCAAAGAGTTAACTAGTAAATTCAAATCAGTGGAAGATTCATCCATTACAATACTGACTTAATGTATACATTGTGTCATGAAAGAGTCAGGGATGTTATTAGGGAAGTGGGTCCCTCCTGTGACAAGTGAGGCTTATCTGATTTATTTCAAGCCTCCAGATTACACTCAACTTTTTAAAAATAAATTTAGAGTACCCAATTCATTTTTGTTCCAATTAAGGGGCAATTTAGAGTGGCCAATCCACCTACCCTGCACATCTTTGGGTTGTGGGGGCAAAACTCACGCAAACACGGGGAGAATGTGCAAACTCCACACGGACAGTGACCCAGAGCCGGGATCGAACCTGGGACCTCGGCACTGTGATGCAACAGTGCTAACCACTGCACCACCGTGCTGCCCTTCAGATTACACTCAACTTGATCATTAACTTTAACCTGCATTCCCCCAGCTCTCATACAAGCCATCCATCTTGTACACCCCGCTACCCATGATAACATCTTTGTAGACCTGGCATCTCAGACCATTAGCAGTTTTCATCCACACTGCTTATGCCCTATAGCACTCCCTTGCAGCCTGAGGGTGGGTGATAAATGTGACTGGTCTAATTGTCCCCTCTGTGCCAGGGTCCTATTGCCCTCATGGAGCATATCGCCACCCCATGGCATAGCCCCCACATGGCCCATCCGACCTGGCATGTCACTGAACCCCATCTTAGGAACTCACTATTGCCCCCTGTGCTGACTCGGTGGATGTTCCTACTCTTTATCCCTTCCAGCTGCCACCCCAAAAATGTAGTCCTCCTGAGGAACCATTGCGTAAACCCCTGCAATGGTGAACTGGGATGTGAGATATCCACACTGAACTCCCCACCCATGCTCCCCCACCCCCGTCCCCTCCCCCACCCCCAGCGACCAATTGCCAGACCCATTGGAGACCTAGAGCAACACAATTGTGATGGCCTGCAGAAGCCCGCCAGCAGCAACCCCTGCCCAAACAGTTGGGACTCCACCCGTCGCCCCCGAGAATGACTTAGCTGCTTCCCCCAGGTCCTTTCCGATGCTCCCTCTCCATTGGATCGCTGGTGGGTAGTGATGTCCCCTTTAGAGATGAGGTTGCCAGTGTCAAGTTTCTATAGAGCTGTAGCTTTGAGGGTGGAAGTGATGGTGTGATTTCTCTCTAATGATTTTAGAATTTATTAAAATGAGTTTCCCAACCTTCCTGAACGGGAGCCTCGTTACAGCATGGGCGAGGGCATGGAAAATTGGGAACCAAGGTCTCTTCAGCGGGAATCACGTTTTTCAACTCTCACAATATTTTGGACCTGCATTGCCGTTTACGCTGATGTCTAACACGGGCTCAGAACTCCGTCCATGGTGTCGCATCATTTCCATTATTGTTAAATATTATAAATCTGCATACCAATTATTGATTATTTTAAGCATGCTTGGAATATTGGATAGTCAGGAAATTAACTTTGACTCAATGGCCTGGATCTAGTGGCCATGTGGCGGTCCCACCCATCAGCTGCAGAACTGATGAGAACCCTGCCACAGCATTTCCCAAAGCCATGGTTGGATTAAATCCCACACAGACACTTACCGGCTTGAAGACAGAGGGCGGGATTCTCTCAGCCCAGGCCGGGCCGGAGGATCGCCGCGACGGGCGTGAATCGCGTGACGACACCCCAACGCCAGTCCGCTGATTCACCGGAGAGGGCTAGTTTAGCACACTGGGCTAAATAGCTGGCTTTTAAAGCAGACTAAGGCAGGCCAGCAGCACAGTTAAATTCCCGTACCAGCCTCCCCAAACAGGCGCCGGAATATGGCGACTAGGGGCTTTTCACAGTAACTTCATTGAAGCCTACTTGTGACAATAAGCGATTTTCATTTCACTTTTATTTCAATTGGCACCGGCGTGGTCGGTGCGGCGCCAGTCATGGGCCGCTCTACACGGCCACCCCGGGGATTCTCCGCCCGGGATGGGCCGAGTGGCCGCGCAAAAAATCCGAGTCTCGTCTACCGATCGGCGGGCGGCCTCTCGGGCTAGGGGCCTCTTTTGTTCCACGCCAGCCCATGTAGCCCTACGCCATGTTGCATCGGGGCCGGCACGGAGCAGGGAGCCACTGCGCATGCCACAGACCCACGGCGTCCATCTGATGCCAGGATCGGCAGCTGGAGTGGCGTCACTCCTGTCCCGTGCTGAACCCCTGTAGGAGTCAGAATCGCTGCTCCTGAGGGTATGTTGACGCCATCAAGAAACGCGATGGCGTTTACGACGGCATCAACGCTTAGCCTCCGGATCAGACAATCCCGCTCATAGTTCCTGTGGTCTTTAGGACAAGGGTTCTGAATCCTGAAGCTGCTGATCACTTAAATGACTGGCAGCTCTTCGAAGGCGATTGTGCCACCAGGAGCGGTGGCCATGCTATTACTGCAGGAGGCCCAGAATGAGGGGCGAACATGGAGATCCCAGGACCCAAGTAAGTGGGCGGCCTCATCAGGGCTAGTCAGCCAGGCCACCAGCAAGGCCCCCCATTGAGCATAGGGTACCCTATGCTCAATAGGAGCGCCCAACCCTCAGCATGCAGGCAAGCCCATGAGGGCATACCCAAGTGACATGGGTGCCCCACCCACTGCTGGTAGAATTCCAGTGGCGTGGGATAATGCCCTTAAATGGTCCTTAATTGCCCATTTTAATGGCCTCAATTATCCTAGAGAGAAGGCCAAATCCGACCTTCCTACTGTTGACCTCTCCAGACTGCACCAACCCACCTCTTCCCAGCCTGCACCATGGGGCATTAAATTCTGACCGTTTTTCACCAGTACTTCCTCAAGGGCAGTTAGGAAAGGGCAACAAATGCTAGCCTTGCCAGCTAGGCCCACATCCCTTGTAAGAATGAAAAAAAATATTGCCTTCTGCATTTACCGACGGAATAGCTATTAATCAAAAACCAGGAACACACATAAACCTAATCAATTGAAAATTCATCATGTCTGTTTTCTGGCCAGATAACGGAAGCAAGATGACCCAACGATGACTGACGTATGTCTAATGCTAAGTTGGCTTGGGCAATTTTCGGACATCTTCAGCAGCCACTTCCAAATGGCATAAGTCCTATGCTGATTAACAACTGTAATTTATTCAAGGATTCTTCAGCAAAATTTGCCAGCTGTGAGTCTCCCCCATTCTGGTTGAAAAGACATCTTAGAATGTCAGACATAAAAGCCTGTTTTCAGTTGGAAGTAGGGTAGTGGATGAAATTTGAAAGCATAAAAATGACCTGAAGAGGACAGAAACAGGCAGATGAATCAGTGGAAAAGCTGAAATAAATTCATAAAGTGACAAGGAGACAGTAGGAAATAACAGGCTGTGTTGATGGGAGAGTACTCTCAGTGCCTCAAACATTCCATGAAGTTGCCTGCGGCATATGTTACCTTTGATGTCAAGGCCATGAGTTATATATCTGTGAAAGAACATAGTCACAGAAGAGAAAGCTCATGAGTAGTCTACACAGTTAGATTAAAATGTAACATTTTCATTGTATGTAATGATTATGAACATGGAATCAGCATGTCATTAATGGGATTGATCTGTTGAATTCAACCAGTTTTAGAAATATTGACAGGTTATGATTTGTCAAAGCAAATCTTTCTGAATTAACCACAGGATTTCATTATTTCTGGTTGTCAATTAAGGAATACTCCCAATCTTTGCAGCTTTTTCATGAATAATAATGCAAAATAATATGGGCAATTTTGCACCTGCTTTAGTTGTCAGCGAGGGTGGCAACTTGGGCTATTAATATCGTGAGATTCTCACCAACGATTTTCCACGCCCTTCGCCTATAACATAATGAGGTTCCGCCCAAAAAGGGCGAGAATTTCATTGTAATACATTGTAATACATTTGAATGGAATTAACAAGCCCCCTCACCACAATACCCCCCACACC
This sequence comes from Scyliorhinus canicula, assembly GCF_902713615.1. Taxonomy (NCBI): domain Eukaryota; kingdom Metazoa; phylum Chordata; class Chondrichthyes; order Carcharhiniformes; family Scyliorhinidae; genus Scyliorhinus; species Scyliorhinus canicula. The sequence continues at coordinate 59,982,813 of NC_052155.1, read as the reverse complement.
CCCACAGCTAGTATTCATACCTCGCTAATGTGACGTCACGTCGACGAGGTTTACAACAGGCATATGAAGGTGTGAATCAGTTGAGGGGATTTCCCCCACTCCCCGGGGCGCAAAAGTTAGGTATAGCCCCTGGAGGATGGGGGGGGGGGGTGCTGAAGGGGGCAGGGGGAGGAGAGGGATATGCCTGGAAAGTGCCCTGGCACAGGGCACAACTACCAAGTTGACAGTACCTACCTTGCAGTGCCAGCCTGTGCCAAGCTTTGTAAGGGAGCAGTACTGGGGCGGATCCTCTGGGGAGCCCAATTTCAGGGGCGGGGGGGGAGGCATTCACATTTTGTGTGGTCGTGGGGGAGGGAGAGCACAGAGGCCTTTGAAGGGGACCTGGAAGTGACAAGAGAGCGGCCATTGAGGGGGGGAAACTTGCTCGCAAGGGGGTGAGTGGCATTGGAGGAGGGGTACTTGCAGGCACGGTGGTGGTGGGCATAAGGGGGACACTTGGCATTGAAGCGGGACCACCAGCGATTCTGCCACAGTGGTTGTTGGCTCTGGGAGGGCGCAGAGCAGGTGGTGCTGAGTCCACAATAATTGTGCTTTAGAGGGGCAGGGAGTGGTGCTTGTGGAACTTCTGACTCTCTGCTGATCGGGGGCCCCTTTAAAGATTGCACCCTGATCTCTGTGGAGTTGCCCTAGCCGGCTTTATTAGGCCCCACCCACCAGTCTGATGGCATAAACCAGTGTTTTTCAAACGTTTTGGCCCGGGACCCAGTTTTACTAATTGGCCACCCTTCGGGACCCACACCAGCGAAATCACAACGCATGCCAGCCGACCTTTGCAACCCACGCCAGTCGAACTTTATGGCCCACCATTTTCACTTATCTTTAATGCGACAGGTGAGCCTGCTCGGCCCTCACGATCTCACTTGCTTTGTTATTGAATGTTACATTTCTGATAATGACTTCAGCTGATGAGTTAAGATCTCACTGCATCTATTGAACAAAATGAAGAGGTTTGTCCTCAAGATCGCCATGCTTAGTCTTCAAATGTCTTTGAAGTTTTGAAGGTTTTAAACTTTCATTTGCCAGCACTTCCCTGCAAATAACACACATGAAGTGAAGTGAAATGAAATGAAAATCGCTTATTGTCACAAGTAGGCTTCAAATGAAGTTACTGTGAAAAGCTCCTAGGTGCCACATTCCGGCGCCTGTTCGGGGAGGCTGGTACGGGAATGGAACCGTGCTGCTGGCCTGCCTTGGTCTGCTTTAAAAGCCAGCTCTTTAGCCCTGTGCTAATCCAGCCCCTATTGAACTCATGAGTCATTGCTCATGGGTCACTGCGCTAACGTCAGGAGGAGCCCTGCTGGGCTCCGGACCTACGCACTGCTGAGGGGGCATGCATGCCATTGGGCACTTCCTCCTGCGATCGGGAATACCATGGTCCTGCGATCAGGAATGCAGTGATGCATGTCCCCGCAACCCTCCCAACACCTGCCCGTGACCCACCCGCAGGTCGCGACCCTGGGTTTGAAAATGACTGGCATAAACCACGACCTAATGTTTTTTGTCAGAGTGCCAGAAAATATGGTCTGAAAATTCAGCTGTGCATCTGGAGCGATACACATCGGTTTTCAGTCAGAGCTGACACTGACAAATTATGGGAAAATTCCGTCCAAGTATCATGATAATGCACCCAATCTTATAAAACAGCCGCAGTCTGGCAGACACGACTGAATTACATTTCCTGAGCATAATAGTATACAGGGCTGGATTCTTCAGCCGTGCCCGGTGCAAGATCGCCACGGGCGGGATGTGGACCATATAAAGCTCCATTGACCTCGTGAGGGAATTTCTGTTCGGCGGACGAGCACAGCTGGAGAAACCCGCCCAAAGTTTCACATTCCCAGTGCAAACCATCAGTCTTGAAAAATGGCTGACCATTTCCAGCAGCTGATTCATATTTACTCTGGAAAAGGCATTAAGCCAGATAGAAAAGGCGAAAGGAAACTCGTGAAAGTAATTATTTTATCATTGGTTACCATTTGTTTATGTAAAAAGCAAAATGGTCAAAATTATGAATCTGAGCTGAAGCAAAGGCTCTGAGTTTGTGCCCTTTTAACTGAAATAATCAGAAAAAGGTGCTCGCTACATACACAGAACGCTGTAGCGTGAGCTAACTTTTTACCAACTTGAGTCCCTGAATTTCATGGAAGAAGCTTAACAACTCTCTCAACAATATTATCAGATGTGTTACCGTCCATGATTCGGGATGGAATTTTCCGGCTGTTGGGATTCTCTGTTCCCACCGGCAGCACGCCCCCGCTCATGGACTTCCCAGCGGGTTGGGGCGGCGTCCATTGGAAATCCCACTGGCAAGCGGCAGGAATAGAGAATCCCGGTGCCAGCGAACGGCGCGCTGCCGAGAAACACCCGGCTGGGGAACCGGAGAATCCCACCCCAAAAGCGCTTCACCATTCAATTGATTAGAAAACATGCAGGGCAAACGTTTTGTGCTCCCATTAAAAAAGACAAAAAAGAAGGTCGTCACGTGGCGCAGTGGATAGCACTGGGACTGTGGCGCTGAGGACCCGAGTTCGAATCCTGATCCTGGGTCACTGTCCATGTGGAGTTTGCACATTCTCCCCATGTCTATGTGGGTTTCACCCCCACAACACAAAGATGTGCAGGTTAGGTGGTTTGGCCAGGCTAAATTGCCCCTTAATTGGAAAAAAAATAAGTGGGTACTCTGAATTTAAAAAAAGACTAAAAAGGAAAGGACCAATTATTATATGATCCATTTGATTCAAAGTCATTTCAAGTCTTGTGGACTTGCCAATGAGCTTGTAAACTAGCTTAAACATGTTCTCATGGAAATCATTTAATGGGAACCAATAGTGGGGATCAGTTTGGTGCTGGATGACGGTAAAGAGCTGAACCCACAGGGACCAACATCTCCATCCATAAATGCTCTGTACAACCTGTAACTATGAGAATTCAGAAGCATCTGCTCTGGTAGGAACACTGAAAAATACATGGAAGACCAGATTTTTATGGGGCTGCAACTCAGATTTTGAAAAACATTTGTTGGTTATTCTTTGTGGAATGTGAATCCTACAAGCTGGTTGTGTGCCTGACGTCCTTCTCATTAATACAATCTCTTTATTTTGTAAAATCTAACACGTCCTTTTGCAACTGTGGCCGCTGAAAATTAACCCAAGTCGTAAAAACATTTATTCCAAGCATGTAAGAAAAAACAGAAATTCTGTTTGTGGGGACAAGAGAGCCTCCTTTGCTGAGCAGATGATTTATATTCTCAAGTAGTAGAGTGTCTATTGTGCAGGTAATTGGTGAAGAGCTTGACCTGGGAGTGAGGTATTGTATCTAATCACCTGAGTCAAGGGAAGCAATAGAAAGGAAAGTAGAAGCCCCATCTGTCAGACTGTAATGATTGTGCTGTTTGAAGGCAAAAAGGTTTGTCTGTAGCAGCTGGTATCTCTCTGAGTGACCTTTTACCATTTCTCTTCTTGCAGCCTGACAGATGTGTCAACTCGATAATTTCAAAAGGCCTTGAATAAATAACCAATTGTGAACAAGGATGACCCAAAGCGATGACAAAATGGGTGCATGCAGCGCATTATGGCAAAGAGCTCAAAACATTATATCGCAAAGAGCGCTTTGCTCTTTATTTTTGGCTAAATGACTTTCATGCCTACAGATCCAGTTTTTTTTTCCAGGAAGAAGGAATGTGAAGTGAATTGTAGGGTGTTGTGATGTGTCTGCCCTTGAAGGAGTGCTATTAGCTGGTCACAGGACTCAGGTGGCGTGTCAGAACACTGAATGGATTCTTGCTCAGACACACAGCCACAGCTGAAGAAGAAGACTTTAGCCAAACTAATTGGCTCTGTGAGTTATTGGAGAGTTGCAGAGAGGTGACTGCAATCAGGCCATGTTTTATAGAGCTTAAACCTTCTAAATAGTTGGAGAAAAACTGACGTGACTGCCTCACACCATTGCAAGCACACCTGCTACAGACTTTGCAAAATGGGAACAGCAATAAAAGGGTTGAAGGAGCTTATTTCCCTTCCTGTCCTCTCAGATCAAGCAGGTTGCTTGGAGGTGAAAGGCCGTGAGGTGGCAGACCAGAGAGAGGCTTCAAATTTTGACTTTGTGTGACAGTGCAAAACTGATGATATTGATTCAGCCATTCATTAAAGATCTCTCCCGACATTTATTCCCTTTGACTTCAATCAGGTGAGATGTACAAGGGGCGAATGATTTGAAATTGCTTGTTTTAAACTATCATCCAAAGTCAAAACGTCCCCCCACGGAGAAGACTCAGGATGTGAACCATAAATTAATTAGCCATGTGCACATTTGTGGACTTATTATGATCATGATGTTAGACTGGTCTTAGATTCAATATGAAGCCAAATTTATGGTTAGCTTAACAATTTATTTTACTAGAGCATCTGATACAATGATATCTGTATATGCATTAAATATGGTGTGATAAGGGTGCAGGGTAAGGGTGTAGTGTTGCAATATCTTGATCGAATCAACAAAAAGATGGTTTAAAAAGTTGAGGATTCGAGACAACAAGTAGCAGTGATGTACATACTAATTAAGTCAGTTTTTGTCAGCATTCTTGTTTGCCGGAGCTAAGGCATCAGGACATTGTCAATATGTCAAAACATCACTTCAAGGAATCCCTACAGTATAGAAGGAAGCCCATCGAGTCTGCACTGACCCTCTGAAAGAGCACCCTACCTAGGGTCAAGCCTCCACCCTATCCCCTTAACCCAGTAACACCACCAAACCTTTTGGACACATTTAGGGGCAATTTAGCACGGTCAATCCATCTAACCTGCACATCGTTGGACTGTGGGAGGAAACCCACGCACAAATGGGGAGAACGTGCAAACTCCACATAGTCAGCCGAGGCCGGAATTGAACCTGTGTACCTGGCGCTGTGAGGCAGCAGTGCTAACCACTGTGCCACTGTACCACCCACTTCTTATGAAAGAAATATTTTTATTCTGACTGTGTAATTTATTGTATATAACATTCACATCAGTGTCTTTTATATGCCTTTGCTATAGTTTTATTGGTCCATTAAAATTAGATTTCAGTATTTAAACTGAACTGCATTGGGGGGACGACTGCAGTATATGACATTTTTGGTTGTAAAATATATGCTAAAAGGAAAAATGATCATCATGTGTTTTTTTGATTTTGATAGTTTTGTTAAATATTCCAGAAGGATTCAGCAGCGATTCTTTCTATATAATCAACTTTTTAAAAGTGTTTTATCCAAAAAAAAAGCTATATAAAGATTTTCAAGCTCTTACTGAAAGTTTCAATAAAAGTATATAAAAGCCTCCCTTTCCAAGTTCTTTTCCAGTTGGTTTGAGATTATCCTGATGCTGGAATTAGCTGGATAATACTGTGGAGAAGACTTTCTATTCCTCTAATTATGCTCTAAGTGATTAGCACTGTTGCCTCACAGCTCCAGGGACCCGGGGTCGATCCCAGCCTCGGGTGACTGGCTGTGTGGAGTTTGCACTTTCTCCCTGAGACTGCGTGGGTTTCCTCCGGGTGCTCCAGTTTCCTCCCACAGTCCAAAGATGTGCGGGTTACGTGGATTGGTCACACTAAATTCCTATGTTGTGTCCAAAGGTTTGATGGGGTTGCTGGTTTATGGGGTTGGGTGGAGGTGTGGGCTTAGGTAGGGTGCTCTTTCAGGGACCGGTGTGGACTTGATGGGCCGAATGGCTTCCTTCTGCACTGTAAAATCTATGAAATCAAACCACCTATAACTATATACTTATTATTCTGCTCCTTTTCATTCCTCCACAAACTGCCGCAAAACTGACTTCTTCCGCATGAAGAGCAGATCAACTTCCTGGCTGGCCCTGCCACAATCTTTTGTAAAAGCAAAATACTGAGGATGCTGGAATCTGAAACAAGAGCAGAGAATACTGGGGAGGGGGGAAAGCTCAGCAGGTCTGCCAGCAACTGTAGGGAGAAAAAAACAAAGTTAATGTCTTGAGTCTTTCTGACTCTTCTTCATAATCTCTCTTCTTCTTCACACAGATGACAAGTACCTCCTACTAGATTCTGGTATGCGGTTTCCCCTTCCACTGGGAACCTCCGAAACGTTAACAGTTAGGAATACATTATTTTCTTTCGTTTATTTTGGCCTCCTGGTCCTCCAATGATTGGATCCCCACGCTGTTCAAATTTACTCCTGGCTTCTTCAAAGTTCGGTCACCGCTCAGGTACTTTGCAATGTTTAAATTCACTCTCTCCTGCAATGTTCCACCACTGCTTCAGTTCCCTGCTCTCATAAAATTCCTACTGGGCCTCTCCCACGTAGATGTATTTTTCCTGAACTGCCAACCAAAAGATCAGCTGAACTTTTTTCTTTCAAAGTACTGAAAGATTTGACCAGTATTTTTCAAACTTAGGGTGTGATTCAAATTGAAAAATTTCCAAGTGTCATTTTGGGCCTGTTTGGTAGGGTGTTTCACGACAGCCACGTTGGTGAGATCACAGCCTGTATTCAACAGCACTTAGTGCCAAAAGTGAGTGTGGTGAATGTATTGTACTAACCATTCACCACTGTATTACACTGTATCACGCTGTTGCCCATGTGGGCTCCACCTATGGACCATTGTACGATATTACACAGAATGTATCATGTTGGTGCCTTTGTTGGCGCCGCCCCTGGATCCGCCCCCTTGAGCAGAGGTATAAAGAGCAGGAGCCCTGTAGGCGGCTCTCAGTGGCAGAGCAGTTGCAGGCAGGCACTGTTCTAGTCGATTAAAGCCACAGTTTACATCTACTCTCTGTTTCGTGTGAATTGATCGTCGCATCAATTTACTCGACTACAACACCACAATGGAATCGGCCCTCAAACCTGACCGACTGGAACTCGACCCACAAGCCGCGGAGGCCAAAATAATTTTTTCTCACTGGCTCCGCTGTTTCGAGGCTTACCTCACTGCCTCCTCCTCGCCTTCTGTGTCCGACGATCAGAAGCTGAGCCTCCTCCACACCCGGATGAGCCATCGAATCTCTGTACAACTCGAGGAAGCCTCCACTTACGCAGACGCCCTCGCGATACTGAAGCGCCTATACATAAGGCCCATGAAGAGGTGTACGCGCGGCATCTCCTCAATACTCGCTGCCAACGTCCCGGGGAATCGCTGGAGGAGTACCTATGCGACCTCAAAGTCCTCACGCGAAGTTGCAACTATCAAGCTGTTACGGCCACTCAACATATGGACCTCGCCGTCCGGGACACCTACGTGGCAGGAGTCAGGTCCAACTACGTGAGACAGCGCCTACTCGAGAAAGATGCCCTCGACCTGGAAGAGACAGTAAAGCTAGCCTCCTCCCTAGAAGTAGCGTTCCAAAGCCTCAGCGTGTTCCCGGATGAACACGCGGCCCCCTCGTGGACCCCCGACCAGAGAGTACCCCAGGCAAGTGCCACGCTGCTGCCCGCCCAACACGGGGGGCTACCCTGCTATTTCTGCGGCCAGCATCAGCACCCCAGGCAGCGCTGCCCGGCTCAGAACGCGAATTGCAGCGACTGCGGTAAAAATGGACAAAGCGTTTGCCTGGCCAGGTCCAAATCCTCAAAATCACAGGCCCGTCTCTCAGACTCAAAGGCATGCAGAACCCGTAATGTGGCTGCATGCCTGCCGGTTCCGCCCCCCCGGACGCGTCATCGGCCTCGTGTTGTCCGTGGGGGCAGCCATCTTCAAGCCCATACTACATGTGCGACTCACGTGGACCACCATCTTGGCCATCGTCGCCCACGCGGCCCGCGATGTGCGACTCATGGGGCCGCCATCTTGGACGCTATCTTCCTCGCCGCCCGACACGTGCGACCGACGGGGGAAGCCATCTTGTGACCACCCCAGCACCTCCAACCACGCCGGCTACCTGCAACTCAGCGCGGTCACCCTTGACCAGTCGTGACCCAAGCACCTCCGGAGCTCCATGATGACCGTCCAGGTCAATGAACGCAAAACACCTTGCCTGTTCGACTCCGGGAGCATGGAGAACTTCATTCATCCAGACATGGTAAGGCGCTGCTCGCTCCCAATCTTCCCTGCACATCAAACCATCTCCCTCGCTTCTGGGTCACACTCGGTGCAGATCCGGGGGTGCACTACCGCAACCCTTGCTATATGGGGCGCTGGGTACGCCGATTTTAAGTTATATGTACTCCCCGACCTCTGCGCTCCTTTCCTGTTGGGACTGGACTTCTAGTGCAACCTCAGGAGCCTAACTCTGTAGTTCGGCGGGCCCCTACCCCCACTCACCGTATGTAGCCTTGCGACCCTGAAGGTCGACCCCCCCCCCGCTCTTCACAGATCTCACCACCGACTGTAAGCCAGTCGCCACCAGAAGCAGGCGGTAGAGCATCCAGGACAGGACTTTCATCCGGTCCGAGGTCCAGCCACTCTTGCGGGAGCGGATCATCGAGGTCAGCAATAGCCCCTGGAGAGCTCAGGTGGTGGTCGGCAGGACCGGGGAAAAGAACCGGATGGTTGTAGATTACAGCCAAACCATAAACCGGTACACACACCTCGATGCGTACCCCCTTCTCCGGATCGCAGACATGGTTAACCAGATCGCAGACTGCCGGACGTTCTCCACGGCGGATCTGAAGTCTACGTACCACCAGCTCCCAATCCGCCCGGAGGACCGCCACTACACGGCCTTTGAGGCAGACGGCTGCCTCTTCCACTTCCTATGGGTCCCCTTCGGCGTCACAAACGGGGTCTCGGTCTTCCAAAGAACGATGGACCGAATGGTGGACCAGTACGGGCTGCGGGCCACGTTTCCGTACTTGGACAACGTCACCATCTGCGGCCATGACCAACAGGACCACGACACCAACCTCCAGAGATTTCTCCAAACCGCCCAAGCCCTTAACCTCACTTATAACAAGGAGAAATGCGTTTTATGCACAACCAGACTAGCCATCCTCGGCTACGTCGTGGAAAATGGTGTTCTAGGACACAACCCCAACCGTATGCGCCCCCTCCTGCAACTCCCCATTCCCCACTGCCCCAAGGCCCTGTCAAGGTGCCTCGGGTTCTTTTCCTATTACACCCAATGGGTCCCCAACTATGCGGACAAAGCCCGCCCACTAATCAAGGCCACCATCTTCCCACTGGCAGCCAATGCCCGCCAGGCCTTCAGCTGCATCAAGGCAGATATTGCCAAAGCCACAATGCGTGCGGTGGACGAGTCCATCCCCTTCCAGGTGGAGAGCGACGCGTCAGAAGTCGCCCTTGCCGCCATCCTTAACCAGACGGACAGGCCAGTAGCATTTTTTTCACGTACCCTCAACGCCTCCAACATTCGACACTCCTCGGTCGAAAAAGAAGCCCAGGCCATCGTGGAAGCTGTGTAGCTATCTCACTGGTCGAAGGTTTACCCTCGTCACCGACCAATGATCGGTAGCCTGCATGTTTGGTAATACGCAGCGGGGCAAGATCAAGAATGATAAGATCTTGAGGTGGAGGATTGAACTCTCCACCTATAATTACAATATACCACGTAGGCCAGTCCCGCGGCACATTCGCCAGCGGGCAATACGACCGACTCCGGGCTATCCACGATGACCTCTGCCACCCGGGGGTCACCCGGCCTCTCCACTACTTCAAGGCCCACAATCTGCCCTACTCCACCGAGGAGGTCAGGGCCATGAACAGGGACTGCCACATCTGCACGGAGTTTAAGCCGCACTTCTATCGACCGGATAAGGCCCACCTGGTAAAGGCATCCCGGCCCTTTGAGTACCTCAGTATTGGCTTCAAAGGGCCCCTCCCCTCTACCAACCGCAACACGTATTTCCTCAACATCGTTGGCGAGTTCCCCCGCTTCCCCTTTACAATCCCCTGCCCCGACATGACCGCGGCCACCGTCATTAAAGCCCAGCATAGTGTCTTCACCCTGTTCGGCTTCCCCACATACGTCCACAGCGACCGAGGCTCATCGTTCATGAGCGACGAACTGCGTCAGTACCTGCTCGGTAAGGGCATTGCCTTGAGCAGGACTACCAGTTATAACCCCCGGGGAAACGGACAGGTGGAGAAGGAGAACGCGACGGTCTGGAAGGCCGTCCTCCTGGCCCTACGGTCTAGGAATTTCCCAGTCTCCCACTGGAAGGAGGTCCTCCCGATGCGCTCCACTCCATTCGGACCCTCCTTTGCACGGCCACAAACGAGATCCCTCATGACCGCCTATTTGTTTTCCCCAGGAAATCCACTTCCGGGGTCTCACTTCCGTCCTGGCTGAAGACACGGGGGCCCATCCTACTCCGCATCAGGAGCCATACATCTGACCCCCTGGTCGAGAGGGCCCAGCTCCTTCACACCAACCCCCAGTACGCATACGTAGAACACCCCGACGGCCGACAGGATATGGTTTCCCTCCGGGACCTGGCACCCGCAGGTTCCCCTACCACCACCCCAACCTACCCCCCCCCCAACCTACACCGAACAGTGCCCCCGTCCGTACATGGCCTCTAAACCCCCTCCTATACTCCCTCCCACCTTCACCAACCCACAAGAACGAAGCTCCAGAAGACATGCTCCCGGAGCCACGGCTGTGCCCGCACCGGCGAGTCCACCACCCAAGCCCGCACCGATGAGTTTGTCACCCGGGCCAGCTGCGATACCAGAGCTCTGGCGATTGCAACACACGATCAGGGCGCTGGACAGACTGAACCTGTGAACCCTTCACCCCCACCGGACTTCATGTTTTTAATAGGGGGTGAATGTGGTGAACGTATTGCAGTAACCATTCACCACTGTATTACACTGTATCACACTGTTGCCCATGTGGGCTCCACCAATGGACCATTGTACGATATTACACAGAATGTATCATGTTAGTGCCCTTGTGGGCTCCGCCCCTGGCTCCACCCCCTTGAGGGGAGGTATAAAGAGCAGCTGCCCTGTAGGCGGCTCTCAGTAGCAGAGCAGTCGCAGGCAGGCACTGTTCTAGTCGATTAAAGCCACAGTTTACATCTACTCTCTGTTTCGCATGAGTTGATAATCGCATCAGTGAGCTCCCACGGGATTCTCAACATTGCTGGCACCCTCGCCATCTGACTCGCCAAACTCGTGCCACAGCTTCTAACTGCTGGTGAAGGAGCTGCTTTTAAGCACTCCCTCACCACTCACTCCCAGTCAACACACAAGCATGGCAGCGCTAAGACATGGCAGAGAAGGACATGGCACAGGAGACACACTGTCTCCCTGCTGAGACGCAGTCACATGGTGTCCGTTATCTCATTGAGTGGCCAATGACGCTTGTACACCTTGGGCCCTCACTGGCCTCCTCTTCTGGATCCCTCCTCAGTCTGATGGCTGGCTGGTCCTTCAGGGTGTGCAGCGGCCCCCTGAACATGGGGTGCTGCCTCCAGCCTGCGTCATCATTGTTGCCTTCTCCGGAGTCTGTCCTCCTCGGCTGCCACCAGCAACACAAGTGCAGCCTCTGTGTGATAGACACCAGCAAACATTGTTATATCTGGAAGGAATTGGAGAAGGCAGGAAACTGACAATCAGTTAGTGCTTCCACCCCAGGACTCTCAAAGCCTCCAAGCCTCCCCCACCCTTACGTGTCCTGCCTTCTCTCAGAGTGCCATTCAGCTAGTCAGTTTTGCTGGCAAACCTTGCTCTGCACACTCACTCACTAGACCACAGACCGAGAATTATAGAATCCCGAGAGTGCAGATTTGCTGAGAAGATTAGGGAGGCCGTGTTCAGGTCCCCTACCTGATCGATACACTTACCCTTTGGTCGTGAGAAGATTCACAGTGCTGAAGCTCAGCCTCGAGTGTTTGATTGTTGGCAGCTGCGCCTATGATGCTGACATTCTTAGAGTTCAGGCACACTGTTCAGGCATCAAAGTTTGCTTGACATGCTATGCACTAATCATCCTCTGAGACATGGCATGTGTACCCTCGAGGAAGCACCTGAGAGTTGAGAATGTTTTTGTTTTTAATAATAATTTTTATTGGAATTTTTTGAAAAATATACATCAACAGAACAATAATAATAATAACAATAATAATAAACACCCCCCCGGCACCCGTAACAACGCATGTAACAAACCCCCCCCCACCCCCCCAAACCCAATAAACAACAAAATAATAAATTAACAATAAGCAAATTAACTTAACAATACCTCCCTCCCCCCCGGGTTGCTGCTGCTGCTGACCTAGTTCCTTATCGTTGCGCCAGAAAGTCGAGGAAAGGCTGCCACCTCCCGAAGAACCCTTGTACCGACCCCCTCAGGGCGAATTTGACCCTCTCCAGCTTAATGAATCCCGCCATGTCATTGATCCAGGTCTCCACGCTCGGAGGTCTCGCACCTTTCCACTTCAGCAAGATCCTCCGCCGGGCTACTAGGGACGCAAAGGCCAAAACATCGGCCTCTTTCGCCTCCTGCACTCCCGGCTCCACCCCAACCCCAAATATCACGAGTCCCCAGCCTGGCTTGACCCTGGACCCTACCACCCTCGACACCGTCCTCGCCACCCCCTGCCAGAATTCCCCCAGTGCCGGGCATGCCCAAAACATATGGGCATGGTTCGCTGGGCTCCCCGAACACCTAATGCACCTGTCCTCACTCCCAAAAAACTTGCTCATCCTCGTCCCGGACATATGAGCCCTGTGCAGTACCTTGAACTGGATGAGGCTAAGCCTCGCACATGAAGAGGAGGAGTTCACTCTCTCCAGGGCATCCGCCCATGTCCCCTCCTCAATCTGCTCCCCCAGCTCCACCTCCCACTTAGCCTTCAACTCCTCTACCGACACCTCCTCCACCTCCTGCATCACCTGGTAGATGTCAGACACCTTCCCATTCCCGACCCACACCGTCGAAAACACCCTACCCCTTACCCCCCGCGGGGGCAGCGAAGGGAACCCCTCCGCCTGCCGCCTAGCAAACGCCTTGACCTGAAGGTACCTGAACATGTTCCCCGGGGGGAGCTCAAACTTCTCCTCCAGTTCACCCAGGCTCGCAAACCTCCCGTCAATGAACAGGTCTCCCAACTTCCTAATGCCCGCCCTGTGCCACCCCAAGAACCCGCCATCCATGTTCCCTGGGACAAACCGGTGGTTCCCCCGCAGCGGGGCCTCCACCGAGCCCCCCACTTCCCCTCTGTGTCGCCTCCACTGCCCCCAAATTTTGAGGGTAGCCGCCACCACCGGGCTCGTAGTGTACCTCGTTGGAGGGAGCGGCAACGGCGCCGTTACCAGTGCCTTCAGGCTCGTGCCTCCACAGGACGCCATCTCCATCCGTTTCTATGCTGCCCCCTCCCCATCCATTACCCACTTACGTACCATCGAGACGTTAGCCGCCCAATAGTACCCAGAGAGGTTGGGCAGCGCCAGCCCCCCTCTATCCCTGCCCCGCTCCAAAAAGACCCTCCTTACCCTCGGTGTCCCGTGCGCCCGAACAAATCCCAGAATGCTGCTGTTCACCCTCCTAAAAAAGGCCCTCGGAACGAAAATGGGGAGGCACTGAAACAAAAACAAAACCCTCGGGAGCACCGTCATTTTAACGGACTGTATTCTACCCGCCAATGACAATGGCAGCATGTCCCACCTTTTAAACGCCTCCTCCATCTTCTCCACCAACCTAGTAAAATTGAGCTTGTGCAGAGTCCCCCAACTCCTAGCCACCTGAACCCCCAGGTACCTAAAACTCCTCACTGCCCTCTTTAGCGGGAGCCTACCAATCCCCTCCTCCTGATCTCCCGGGTGTACAACAAACAGCTCACTCTTGCCCAGGTTTAATTTATAACCCGAGAAACTCCCAAACTCAGCAAGAATCTCCATCACCTCCGGCATTCCCCCCACCGGGTCTGCTACATACAGCAGCAAGTCATCTGCGTACAGCGACACTCGGTGCTCCTTCCCACCCCGCACCAGACCCCTCCACCTCCCTGACTCCCTGAGAGCCATGGCAAGAGGCTCAATTGCCAATGCAAAAAGCAAGGGGGACAGGGGGCACCCCTGCCTCATCCCACGGTGGAGCCTGAAGTACTCGGACCTCCTCCCATTTGTCGCTACACTCGCCATCGGGGCCTCGTACAGCAACCTCACCCATTTAATAAACCCCACCCCAAACCCGAACCTCTCTAACACCTCCCACAAGTACCCCCACTCAACCCTATCAAAGGCCTTCTCCGCGTCCAATGCCACCACAATCTCCGCCTCTCCTTCTGCCGCAGGCATCATTATCACATTTAGCAGCCTTCACACGTTAGTGTTCAGCTGCCTCCCCTTCACAAAACCCGTCTGATCATCATTTATCACCCCCGGCACACAGTCCTCTATTCTAGTGGCCAAGATCTTCGCCAGCAACTTGCCGTCCACATTCAGCAGTGAAAGCGGCCTATATGATCCGCACTGCAAGGGGTCCTTATCTCGCTTCAGGATCAGGGAAATCAGCGCCCGTGACATCGTCGGGGGCAAAGCACCTCCCTCCCATGCCTCGTTAAAGGTCCGGACCAACAGGGGGCCCAACAGGTCCGCGTATTTCTTATAAAATTCCACCGGGAACCCATCCGGTCCCGGCGCCTTCCCCGACTGCATGTGGCCAATCCCTCTGACCAGCTCCTCCAACTCGATCGACGCCCCCAGTCCCTCCACCTGTTCCTCCTGCACCCTTGGAAATCGCAGCCTGTCCAAAAAGCTCTCCATTCCCCCTCCCACCACCGGCGGCTCCGACCGGTACAGTTCCCTGTAGAAGTCCCTAAAGACCCCATTGACCTCTGCCCCCTGCCGCACCACATTCCCACCCCTATCCTTCACTTCACCAATCTCTCTAGCCGCGTCCCGCTTGCGAAGCTGATACGCAGCATCATCCTCGCCTTCTCTCCATACTCGTAGACCGCTCCCTGCGCCTTCCTCCACTGTGTCTCCGCCTTTCTGGTGGTCAATAAATCAAACTTGGCCTGCAGGCTTCGCCGCTCCCCCAGCAATCCCTCCTCCGGGGCCTCTGCATACCTCCTATCCACACTCAACAGCTCCCCGGCCAGTCTCTCCCTGTCCCTCCTCTCCCCCCTCTCCCTATGGGCTCGGATAGAGATCAGCTCCCCCCTAATCACTGCCTTCAGAGCCTCCCACACCATCCCCACCCGGACCTCCCCAGTGTCATTGACCTTGAGGTACCTCTCGATACATCCCCGGACCCTCCTTCACACCACCTCATCGGCCAACAACGCCACGTCCAGACGCCAAAGAAGGCGCTGGTCCCGCACCTCCCCCATCTCCAGATCCACCCAATGCGGAGCATGGTCCGAAATTGCAATAGCCGAATATTCGGCCTCCTCCACCCTCGGGACCAGTCCCCAACTCAGGACAAAAAAATCAATACGGGAATACACCCTGTGCACATGGGAGAAAAAAGAGTACTCCCGAGCCCTCGGCCTCCCAAACCTCCAGGGGTCCACTCCTCCCATCTGGTCCATAAACCCCCTCAACACCTTGGCCGCCGCCGGCCTCCTGCCTGTCCTTGAACTAGAACGATCCAGTAGGGGATCCAGCACCGTATTGAAGTCCCCCCCCATGATCAGGCCCCCCACCTCCAGGTCAGGAATGCGGCCCAACATACGCCTCATGAAACCAGCATCATCCCAATTTGGGGCGTACACATTTACCAACACCACCCTCTCCCCCTGTAGCTTACCGCTCACCATCACATATCTGCTGCCACTATCAACCACCACCTCAGACGCCTCAAACGCCACCCTCTTCCCCACCAGGATCTCCACCCCCCGGTTCTTCAAGTCGAGCCCTGAATGGAAAACCTGCCCACCCACCCCTTCCTCAGACGGACCTGGTCCGCCACCTTCAAGTGGGTCTCCTGGAGCATGGCCACGGCCTCCTTCAGCCCCTTCAGATGCGAAAACACCCAGGCCCGCTTAACCGGCCCATTCAAACCCCTCACGTTCCACGTGATCAGCCGGATCAGGGGGCACCCCGCCCCCCTCCCCCGTTGACTAGCCATGGCCCATCGACTGCTCGCCCCTGGCGAGGACCCATTCGGCCCGTTTCCCACGGCGATAGAACCTCACCCTGACCCCCCCGACCCACACCAGCTCCTCCCTGGCCAATCCAGCAGCAACTCGGTATCCCCCCCACCCCCCCAAGGCTAGGACCCTTCCTAGCCGCGACTCTCCCTCCACTGTACTCCCGTGAGCCAGCTGACTTCTGCTGACCCCAGCAGCTCCCGCCCTAACTCCGACCCCTCCCGATATGAGGTCACCCCTCCCCCCCTGCATCAGCTCCTTGGCACCGCTTCAGCGTGGGAAAACGGATCCGATATCCACCCCCCTCGTCCCGCAGCGCGTGAAACCAGAGGAAAGCCCGCGCTTTCACACTGCCCCACCCCACCCCCCCAACACAGCTCCCAAACAGCAGACCCAACCCATCTACCAACCCTGTACAAACAAAAACAGATCAACCACAAACCCCAATACCCCCCTTAAGACACACATCCATAACCCACATCATCCGAAAGCGAGAGAGAAAAAAAAACAAACAGAAGAACCAGCAACAGAATAAACAGTGATACAAAAAAAAAACCTCCCACAGCCCCCAATCTCTCGTTCGTGTCCAACTTTTCAGCCTGCACAAAGGTCCACGCCTCCTCCGGGGACTCAAAGTAGTAATGCCGGTCCTTGTAGGTGACCCACAGGCGCGCAGGCGGCAGCATGCCGAACTTCACCTGCTTGCCGTGGAGCACCGCCTTCATCCGGTTAAACCCGGCTCTCCACTTGGCCACCTCCGCACTCCAGTCCTGGTAGATACGCACTACCGAATTCTCCCACTTGCTGCTCCTCACCTTCTTGGCTCATCGCAGCACACAGTCCCGGTCACTGAACCGATGGAACCGCACCAGCACCGCCCGCGGGTGTTCATTCGCCTTAGGCCGCCTGGCCAGTACTCTGTGGGCCCCCTCCAACTCCAGGGGCAGATGGAAGGATCCTGCCCCCACCAGCGAGTTCAGCATCACGGCCCCATAGGCCGGCAGGTCCGATCCCTCCAGCTCCTCCTCAAGGCCCAGGATCCGCAAGTTCTTCCTCCTTGATCGAAACTCCATCTCCTCGAAACGATCTTGCCACTTTTTGTGGAGCACCTCGTGCATCTCCACCTTCCCCACGAGGGCTGAGACCTCATCCTCATGCTCAGAGGCCTGCTGCTGCAACTCAAGTATCGCTGCACCCTGACTTGTCTGGGTCTCCAGCAGCTTACTTGTCGTTACCTTCAGTGATTCCAGCAACTCCCCTTTCAGCTCCGTAAAATAGCGCAGAAGGGCCGCCTGCTGCTCCTCCGCCCACTGCCTCCACTCCTCAGGGGCTCCACCGGCCGCCATTTTGTCCACCTTCCCCCGCTTTTCCAGGGGAGCTCCTGCCGTTTTTCTCCTCGCCCCACTCCGGGTCCGCACCATAAATCCCGGGGGGTTTTGCTCCAGACCCCTTTATCCACTGGGAATCGTCGAATCAGCGCCATTTGGGGCCCTTAGAAGAGCCCACAAGTCCTATTAAAGCGGGGGCTGCTGAACGTGCGGCTTAGCTCCGCATAGCCGCAACCGGAAGTTCAGAGTTGAGAATGTTTTGTTTATTGCGGTCAACAGTAACAAAGATTTGAAAATCAACTATGTAACATTCCACATATCACACTAACCATTAAACAACAAGGAAACATCACCTTTCCATATTGGCACCAATACAAAGCAATACCAACTCACTTTCACAAAAAAGCCGCACAGTATCACCCCCCCACAGGTTTCTCAACAGATGCAGAGGATAAGCCTGAGAATGTGTTATCTTCTCCAGAACTTTGCTGTAGAAATTATCTGTCCATCATTGTGTGACTTGTTCCACGTGTCCAGTGCCATTCTCCGTCCAGGAGCAACAGCTGTTGCAGGCTCTCCCACAGAGCTCAATCTCATCGGAACCAAATCCTGGCATCTACCTATTTCACTGCCGCTCCGGTGCCGTTGAGCTGCATGCCAGAAAATGGAAATGGCTACGCGCCTCCTCACTTTCCCTCAGGAGCCATCGCAACAGCTTCAAATTTTTTTAAAGGGAATACTAAACGACGCCTGTGGGATTTCTCGCTGGGGAGTTGGGTAATTCGCAGGGTCCTCTAATGAGATTGAAATGAATGCAAATGAGGGTAAATTATATTTTTGGGCGCGATCCGGAACTCGTCATGGGGAGCAAGCTGGGTGAATCGCAAAATGGTTCGCAGCCGGCACGAATCATGATTTTGGCCTTTCCCTCTATTCACCCCAGTGTGCCCCGATCTGCGCCCGGCACAACCCAGTGGTTAAACGCTCCCAGAATCTCTCCACAAATATCGGGTTTCAGAACATGTTTCTGTCAATATGCATTTTATGGGTCCTGCAACATTTTACGTTATCTCTCAGCAAGTTTAATTTTATGAAGTCTGAAAAAAAAAGAGTAGATTTCTTTTTAGATTTAGATTTCTTCACAAAATCACTCAGCTATTTTAACCTAAAGAATCTTTTCAAGAGTTCTGCCAGAAAATTCTGTTCATCTGCACATCACAAGCTCCAATATCATTATCATATAATGGGGTCCAATAAATCTTTGTTATTAAATATAGGTCATAACCCTTCTGATCATGCAGTTCTTCAAGACAATGCTTAGCTGCCTACAATGAATTCAGCAACTGTGTGATCCTATAAAAAATGGATACTTCTATGTCCTTTAGTTGACACGACGATTTTGGTCAATTGTCCTTTAACAATAAACTGGAGATATTGAGATTGATTGGCAGAGCATACACAGTGGGAAATTACATTCTCTACGTAAGTTTGTATATTAGATCACAGGACATGAAAATGGATAAATCAATTGCATTAGAGGAATAACAATGGGATTTTTTTTAAATCCTTCAAGATGTGAAGGTTGATTCAGTTGAGAAGAATGTAATCAGAAGCAAGTGTAAGTATTGATAAATTCAAAGGAGCATGATGAACATTCATAACCTGCTGCAAAATATTCCAAAGCATCAGTGACGATCTGAAAACCCTGCTGAGGAACTGAAGACTTTTGCCAGTCTAGCATGGAAAATTAATTAAAAGGATTTAATATCCTTTTAAATATGTTCATCAGATGAGCTGATGTCTCACATGATTTACAATTTCAAACACATTGGGCGAGATCTTCCGACTGTTCACACTAGTGGGATCTTCCTGCCCAGCCGACAGCTCACCCCAGCCATGGGGTTTCCCAGTAACGTGAGTGGGTTCAATAGGAAATCCCATTGGCAGGCTGCCTCCTGCCACCGAGAAGCACACCACGGGGAGGCCGAAAAATCCCGCCCCGGATTCACTTTTTCAACATTATTTTATTGTACCGAAGATGAACAATAGTTTTTCATGGCAAAACTGATTTTTAATTATTGCAAGATGCATTCCTATCGTGATGGCCTCTTTCCATATTTACCAGTGTATGATTTGTGTGGAACATAACATTATGTGAAAACAGATGTTGCCTTGGTTTTATTAAATCCACATGTTTAAGAATGAACTTGATATTCATATTGACGTGCTAATCATTAGATCTGGATGGTTTGAAATGCTGGTAGCATCTAATTGTCTAATCTAACAGGAGGAAATGGTGGCATAATGGTAATATTGCTAGATTAGTCACCCAGATGCCCAGACTAATGGATCATGGGTTCAAATCCCACCACAGAAGTTGGTATTATATCCTGCTAATTAATCTGGAATGGCAGGTGCAGTGGTTAGCCCTGCTGCTGCACAGCGCCGAGGACCCGGGTTCGCTGTCCGTGTGGAGTTTGTCGGCGTGGGTCTCACCCCCACAACCCAAAAGGTGTGCAGAGTAGGTGGATTGGCCATGCAGAATTGCCCCTAAATTGGGAAAAAAAAAATTGGATACTCTAAATTTATACTATAAATCTGGAATTGAAAATTAGCCATAGTAATTGCAACAATTAAAATATCATTGATTGTTTTAAAAGCCCATCTGGTCCTTTAATATCCCTTTCAGAAGGAAATCTGCCATCCTTCCTGGCCTGGCCTACATGTGACTAAGGACACAATGCGCTCGGAAAAGGCCTAGCAAACCAGTCAGTTCAAGAGAATTAGGGATGGGCAACAATTGCCTGCCTTTCCAGCGACATCCACATCCATGAAAGAACAAAGAGAAAAAATCATATCCTGGCTAATAAGTCAAAGGGCAAGATGTACCCAGCGGGAATTTCGAGTTCTGCCAAAGTCGAGGCCCCATAATGGGCGCCCTGGTGGTGGGGCCATAGACCATAAGACATAGGAGCAGAATTAGGCCACTCGACCCATTGAGTCTGCTCCGCTATTCAATCATGGCTGATATTTTTTCATCCCTATTCTCCTGCCTTCTCCCCATTACCCCTGACCCTTTTATTAATCAAGAGCAAGGATGTCCTTCTGAGGCTGTATAAGAATCACAGAATTTACAGTACAGAAGGAGGTCATTCAGCCCATCGAGTCTGCATTGGCCCTTGAAAAGGGCATCCTACCTAAGCCCATGCCTCCACCCTAACCCTACACCTCCACCCTATCCCCAGCCCTTGGAAAGAGCACCCTGCCCAAGCCCACGCCTCAACCCTATCCCCATGACCCAGTAACCCCACCTAACCTTTTTGGACACTAAGGGAAATTTATCATGGCCAATCCACCTAACCTGCAAATCTTTGGACTGTGGGAGGAAACCGGAGCACCCGGAGGAAACCCAGGCAAACAAGGGGAGAACGTGCAGACTCCACACAGACAGTGACCCAAGCCGGGAATCAAACCTGGGACCCTGGAGCTGTGAAGCAACTTTGCTAACCACTGTGCTACCATGCTGCCCAGACTCTGGTCAGACCCCATTTGGAGTATTCGGAACAGTTTTTGGCCCCTTATCTAAGGAAGGATGTGCTGGCCTTGGAAATGGTCCAGAGACGGTTCACAAGGTCTTATGGACATCTTTAGAGTTTAGAAATCCATCTATTTTCTTCTTAAATATATTCAATGGCTTGGCCTCCTTTGGTGGTCGGGAATTCCACAAGTTCACCATCCCCTGAGTGAAGAAATTTCTCCTCATCTCAGGCGTAAATGACTTTCCCTGTACGCTGTGACTGTGACCCCTTGTTCTAGAACCCCTGCCCCAGCCAGAGGAAACAACTTCCCTGCATTCAGTCTACCGAGGCCTGTCAGAAATGTGTATGTTTCAATTAGATCCCCTCTCATTCTTCTAAATTACAGTGAATACAGGCCTACTTGACCCAAACTCTCCTCATACAACAATCCTGTCATCTTCACGCCTGTGGGTGTTGCTCGTTCTGAGTAAGTGTGCTTAACACTCACTTGGCTCTGTTTCTCTTTCTATGCTCTGGAGTCACCAGGTGCCGTAAAGACACCGTCACAAGTATCAAGGTCAAGTTCAAAGCAATAAAGCTATACACCGATTAGTAAGTCCAAAACAATTAGAGTTTATTATAAAACAATTATAATAACACTCATGCACACGCTAAAGACTAACTTACTTCTACCATTAAATGACTAATACTTATCTAAGAAGGAACAGGCAAGGTCAGGGAACAAGGCCTTCGTTCCGTTCTGGTCTGCAAGCTTCGGGTCACTATCGGTCGGCAAGGGTATAAGTAATGCCGGGGTCAAGTAGCGATCGTCGTTTGGCACTTACTTATCGATGGCTGCTGCTCGACGGCTGGTGTAAAAGACAGGGGTCTGGAGGCTGGAGTCGGAGGCCGGAGACAGGAGACTGAACCATGTGCGGAACCTCTCTTTTATAGGTCCCAGGGGGTCCGTGCCCCTTGGGGTGGGCTTCCTCGCCTGCTGGGGATCGATTGGGCCTTTTCCCAATCAATATGATTTGAACCCCCCTATCCTAGGGCCGTTCCTTGATGGCTGGGGCGGTTCTTAGGACTCATTGTCCTGGCTTCGCTGGCTCCATCATGTCTGCTTCGCTATTGAAAGTATCGATTGATACTTGAGTGTATCTATTGTGCCCGGGACTGTCCCGGTATCACCTCATTAATATGTAAACTGTTTTCCCATTTACAGCGCTGCCTGAACTCTGCAGCTGTCGGGAAACCGGTTTTTGCAATTGTCTCAATGCTGAAAGCTTCTGCAAGCTGTTTGCTCTTTACTATATCCGTTTTTCCCTGCATTCTTTGCAGTCTTCCATTTTGTGTTACCAGTGGCCATCTTAGATGGCTACATGGGTCATTTACTGTATCGAGTGAGGAAAATAGAGACAAGGGTTGGTGCTAAGACAAAACCTTGATTGACCCTAGTTTTTACTGAGACGGGGTCTATGATGACCCTGTTGTTGAGGATTAGGCTTGCATGTCATTGAGTAAGTAAAGGATGGTGACAAATTTCTGAAGGCAGTCAAATTTGAGGAGGCTGCTCCATAAGCTCACACGGTTGACAGACTTCAAAAAAAAGCTAATGTATTGTGTTGTTCCTTGTGTCTCAATAAAGTTCGAAGTCTTAAAGTTGAAGTAGATGCTTTATTGTGAGTTTGTTCTCTCTTCAGTGCTTAACTTAAAGTTACATCCGTGCTGCTAGTCTGTGTCTTGCTACCAGCTCCCGTTCCTGTGAAGTGTGTCCTGACTTCCTGTTCGTGTGTATTTATATCTCTCCCGTGCTCCCTCTAGTGCTTGCTCAGTTGTATTGCATCTACACAGATATACAATCACCACATCCCCCCTTTTTCTTTACATATTTTCTGTACATTGTTAAAGAAAATTGTACAAAACAGTTAGATTACTTATGAAATGTGTATCTATACAAGTGATGGTGATATTGGATATTTTACAAAGCCAATTAATATTTATGAGTCCAATCTTAATAAAAACATTTATGAGTCCAAACTTGATGAATTTGTTCGTTGTGTTTTTTCTTTTTCGTTGTTGATGTGGTGATATTGATATTGCAACTCCGTTTTGAAAGTTGTCGGTGTTTTTGTTTTTTAAGTAATCACTATGTCATCCCGAGGTGTTTGAATGGTCGAACCACTGATGTTGACTGACATGGACTTTTTTCTGTGCTTGTGATATCGATTTAGTGTGTCATCTGCCTTGAAAGCTGGTGTGCTTGCTTGTTCTGGAGCAGATGTGAGTTTGTGAGATTCATTGTCATCCCATGGCATGTTTGTAGTCTTGTCATTGTTTTGCAGTGTGCTGTGGCATTGTCCTTCATGTGCAGAGTTGTACCATTTTGTACAAGTCGTTGTTTCATTGTTGTTGTTTCTGTCATTTCTGTCTTTGTTGTTTTTGTTGTCGTTCTTGTTGCTGTTTTTGTCGTTTCTGTCTTTGTTGTTTTCATTGTCGTTCTTGTTGTTATTTTTGTTGTTTCTGTCTTGGTTCTTGTCCTGCTTGTTGGTGTCTTTGTTATACTTCTTGTTGTTTTTGTGTTCTTCTTGTAGTTTTTGTTGTTGTGCTTGTAGTTTTTGTTGTTGCTGTTGTTGTCCTTGTTTCTGCAGTGCTTCTTGCGATTTTTGTTGTTCTTATTATGCTTCATGTTGCTTTTGTTCCTGCTGTTGGTGTTCTTGTTTCTGCTGTGCTTCTTGTGGTTTTTGTTGTTCTTGTTGTGCTCAATGAGTGTCCCGTGTGGATAATTTGAGTCATTGTCACAGTTATTGGTTCGAGTGTCCTTTGTGGTATCTGTTACATTGAACGTTTTGTCCAGAGAATGGTGAGAATGATCTGATGTTGCATTGATGCTGGTGACATCAGTCATTTGTGGTGGATTTGATTCCTCTTCTTTGCTTCCTTTGTACTCCTCTTCTGGAGTCATTTGTGGTGGATTTAATTCCTCTTCTTTGCTTTCTTGGTGCTCCTCTTCTGGAGTCAAATTCTTCACGATTTCATTTTCTTGTTGGTCTTGGTGCTCCTCTTCTGGAGTCAAAATCTTCACGATTTCTATTGACGTGGTCTCTCTGTACTCTTGGTGCTCCTCTTCTGGAGTCAAAATCTTCACGATTTCTATTGACGTGGTCTCTCTGGACTCTTGGTGCTCCTCTTCTGGAGTCAAAATCTTCAAGATTTCAATTGACGTGGTCTCTCTGGACTCATGAGTAGCCCTACTCTGTGCTTCTGTACAGACGAGCTGAGATCTGTCAGTCTCGTTGTGATCCTGCACCTCCTGTATGTCGAGTGTGATCACATTGTCACTGTTTTTGCATGCAGGGGTAGATTTACATTGTCTTCTTCTTGATTATGTGAGCTTGGTAGACTTTCATAGTCTGCTTGCGGTTGCTCAGATACGGTGGGTTGACCTTCATGGTCTTGTTTATGCATGGTGTTCGCTAGGGAGTGTTTGCTTGCTTCCATTTTGGAGTCTTTCAACGAGCTGTCTGTGGGAGCTCGCGTCACTCTCTTTGTGGAGTCTTTCATCGTTCTCTCTGTGGAGCCTGTCATCGCTCTCTGTGGAGTCTTTCTGTGCTCTCTGTGTGGCATTGTCTTCGTCTTGGGTATTGCTGTCATCCAATATATCGATGATCTGCCAGGGAACCATGGTATTGGATTCAGTTACCATAAGTAGAGGCGTGTTGAGCTTTGCGACCGTGTTGCTGATGCTGTGACCAGCATACCCGAATAACTCAGCCATGTCTGAGTGGTATTGTTCGAAAAACAAATCATCTTTTTTTGTTTCGGATTTGGTATTGTTTTCTTCATCATTTTTTGTTTTGGAATTGTTTTTGTTCCCTTCACTTTGGGTGGTGCAGACTGCTTGTTCCAGGGTGTTGTGAGAGTTATTTTCAACTGCAGGCGTTTTTCTGTCTTTTGAGGTAAGAAAATTGGGTTTTACAGCTTTAAGATTCTTGTTTTCAATTTTTGGGCATTTCCCTTTTAAGTGGGCGTGGTCCGGGTCCTCTGACGTCATGACGATCATGACATCATGCGTAGGAATCGATTGCACATGCGCAAATCGGTCTTCCTTTACTGTGCGGTTTTTTGTCCACTTTTTTTGAACCATCTTCGAATGGTGCAATCGTTCCTTTCAACTGGGCATGCGCATGCGCAGAACTATCCGCGACCAAAACTTTCTTTAACTGCGCATGCCCGGCTTGCGCATGCGCAGAACGCAAAATGGCTGATTTTATCTGCGTATGCGCGTCTTCTGTATCCTGCGCATGCGCAGACGCAGATTTTCGTGCTTTCTTCCCCAGAGACTGTAAAATGTGCTCAGACGCCATTTTACAGTGGATTTCAGCATTTTTTCTTTCTAAAAAGTTCAAGTTACTTTTTCCTTTCGATCTGGACTTTTCACTTGTGATTTCTAGACTGAACCCTTTCTGTTCTGATAGCGATTGTTTGAGTTTTGCATCACTCAGCCCCTGTGCAGTTTGGTCTCTGAGCATACAGTACTGTTCGTCATCATCAATGACATGTTGAAGGTTTCGAAGAGAATGTTATAATTTCTCTGCTCCGGGGAAGTACTGGATGATGAAGGGTACTCTGTCAGTCATGTTCCGTGTTCGTCTTCTGAGGAGGTTGATGCGGTTTTTCGCTGTGGCGTGTCGGAACTTTTAAAGCAGAGCAGTCTTGCCTGAGGTCAAGGAAGAGCCTGAAGCAACCCAGTTGAAGCACATATTTGAAAATATTCAGCCAGAATCTGCAGGGGTTCTAACTGGGGCCCAAACCTTTTCTGCAAAGCAAGAACTACTCTACGCCCTGCTGATTTTTAAACTGGATTGAAAGCTGTATGTTTCTTTTCTTGTTATTTAATAGGAAATTGTATAGTCGTGTTTGTAATTGTAAGCTATTCTTTTTGGGTTGAAGTTAAAAATTTTAATATTGTATCCATAATAAAGTTTTGTTTTAAATACCAAAGCCCTTTTTTTTCACGAAACCACTCCTGGAGCGAATCATTTGCTCCGCACAGCTTAAAATAAACTAAAATATTGGGGTTCAGTTCAGAATCCGAGCCACTGTTAGGGTCTGGTATGGGATCCTAATAATGGGCATATTGTGGCTTGTCTTGGCTGAAAGTTGAAAGGTTGGCAGTGGTGCACTGACTGAAAAGAGTCAATTTGGTGGGACAGATCCAGAGATAGGGGTAACCCCAGGTTAAAGAGATGTGAATTGTCTCAAACCGGGACAGTTGGTAGGATTTCACAAGCCCAGGCCAGATGGTGGGGGATGAATGTAATGCGACATGAATCCCAGGTCCCGGTTGTGTGCAGAACTTGGCTGTTAGTTTCTGCTCGGCGATTCTGCGTTGTCGCGCGACCTTCAGGTTACCCCTGGGGTTACCCCTCTCTCTGGATCTGTAAAGATTTAATTACCTGCAAATTCTTGCATTCTAAGCATTGTCTGGCATCTTTGACTTTGTCTATATATATGTTTCTGGAACATACCTCTTCATTCACCTGAGGAAGGAGCAGTTCTCTGATAGCTAGTGTTTGAAACGAACATGTTGGACTTTAACCTGGTGTTGCAAGACTTTTTACTTTCCTTGCTTGAACAGTGATGTAGTCAAGCTAGTGCCTGTGGGGATTCAATTGAGCTCTTGTGCTCTGGATTTTCCATGATTTCCAGGGTCGGAAAAATCTTTCCTGCTTTCCTCGACAGAAATGTTACAATGTATTGCAGTTCTGGCTGCCTACAGTACCTTTACTTGTCATGCCCAGCTTTTGGCCTCTGCGGAGCAGTGGATCTTTGGCACTATATCTCCCCTCTGTGCACTTTTTCAGGTCCCACCTGTGATCAATGTAGGAGATTGATATATATTATGTTTTATATTTGTTACAGTAATGTTATTTAAAAACCTGGGATGGGATTCTCCATCCAGTGACGCCTGAATCGTGAAACATTGGCTTGGGTATACAAATTGTACAATAAAGACCGTTGGCATATCATTGACGGTCGCGACCCGGCATTGTCCAGGCCTCCCACAATGCTCCACTCTGCCAGTTGGCAGTTCTGATGGTGATGTTCACTTTGTTGTGTTATGCTTCTTCACGTAGCATAAGCTGCTTCCTTGATGTATACTCTGACAAAGAAAGGTTCAGACTTGGAGATAGGTTTGACACATTTATTGAACAGTTAACAATTCTCCTGCTTGAGTTCGACTCTCCTGCTAATCTTACTATCGTAACTCGATCTAACTAACCAGTCTGCTCTAATCCATGTGGTGGGAATGATGCTTCCTGATCCTGCCCCTGCATCTCTGAGTGTCGCCTATGGAAAGAGAAAGAGCATTTGTGCCCTGGCCTTTTATATGGGTAGCCCCCTTGTGGTTGTGTCACCTCTGGGTGTGTCTTGACTGCCCATTGATCGTGTCCTATCTTACTGGCCTATTGGTTGAATATCTGTGTGTCATGATGTCTCTGGTGCTCCCTCTAGTGGTTATTTAGTTCTAGTGTATCTACATTAACCCCTTGTGTATTTACAGTGATGCCTATCACCACACACTTGTGGTATTTAAAATTGGGTAACAGGTGCGGTGGATGCTGAGGGAGAGAGTGACAGGCGCAATGTGGCTGTACAGGCAGGAGCTGCTCGGGGAGAGCCCTGCAGCAGCAGAGCCTGCCCCAGAGGTATAGGAGCCAGCTGGTGAGGATGGAGAGCCTGCCAACAGGCCGAGGAGGAGGTGGGTCGGAGGCATCGCATCAGGCCTCAAGTGTACCGGGAGCACCTGTCATTCAAGGATGCTGGACCGGACGTGTCATCAAAGATTCCGGCTGACCAGGGAGACCGCATGGCATATCTGCCACATCATGGCGCACCTGGAGCCTTGGGGATATTAGCGAGGACACCTGCTACCAGTGACCATCAAAGTGACAGTCGCCCTGAACCACGGGGTCCATCCAGGTGCCCAGTAGGGATCTCTCTGGGATCTCACAGACCTCAGTGCACAGATGCACTGGTGCCGTAATGGAGGCCTTGTATGCCCAGACGGCACAATATATCCACCACAATATGCTCACCCCCTCCCTGTTCACTTACCTGGAACAACGGCCCTCCCACACCTGCACCCCCCCCCCCCCCCCCCCCCCAATGCTTCTTATCTGCTTCACTATTAGGCTGCTGGTCCTGGGTTGGCAGTATCAGCGGGTCTGGTCTATAGGATGGAGGATAATGATGGCCACCTGCGATGAGCCGAGTTGCTCCACATCGTTTGGCAATGTCTGACACTTGCCCTCAGTAGCACTTTCCACCATCCGCCCAGGTGGTCCCTGGACGCGTGCTGGCCATTTCCTCTCACAGTCCCATCGAACTCCTGGGGTGGCGCGGTTGTTGGTGGGGGGGGGGCGGTTGGAGGAGATGCAGGGTTGGTTACGGGCGGTGTGCAGTGGTGGATTATTCATCGGGCAGACCTTACCATGTGGCTTCTCCACATATTCAGCCCCGTCCCCTGCGGCCTCTAGGGGAGACGCCTGAGGTGGCTTTCGACTGCCATGGGGGCCCAGGCCCATGTCCACCTCCAGTGCCCACACCCCACACCAGCAGCTTCCAACCCCCCCACCCGGCACACTCTCTGCACCCAGCCCATCCCTCACACCCTTCAGATAGAGCATTGAGGCAGGTTGGAATGCTGGTGAACAGGTGTTTATCGTGATAAATACAGGAACCCGTTTCGCTAACCCATGTGCTTCACAAGTGCCAATGTAGCTGGTGTCTAACTTTCTAGCTCTTTCTAGATGGGACGACCAAGTGGTACATCAGAAGTGGGAGCGGCCTGCTACGACCTCTGTCCTGTGACCTGGGTCCCCATTGGTTGCTGTCCTCTGGACTATCCAGGCCCGGATGGGCCCAGTAGTTGTCCGGGTATTCCAGGTGGCATGGTGCCACTCTGCTCTGCCACTGCACATCGGATGCATCAGGAACAATGAGGGGGATTCAGAGAGCTGAGGTGTTCCAACACCTCCTCTGAGGGAGTCACTGGCACGGGCCCCATTTCCTCCTCCTCCCTCGGGGTGCCCGATGGCTCATGGGTTACTCCTCAGGATGGGGGGGGGGGGGGGGAGCGGCGGCCAGAGCGAGCTCCTGGGGCTCCGTTGTCACCTGGCACTGCCAGTCCTGGAGGCCTGCTCTAGTCTCGACCAGGACCTCCATGCTCATGCCCATGTTCCACTTGGACTGTGCCACGTCACTCAGGGACCGTGCCACGCCACCCGGTGACTGTGCCAGGTCCCTCTGTGTCTGGTTCAGTTCAGCGAGCACCTGGCCAATTCCACAACCATGGATCATTGTGATTGAGCCACGCTCTGGAGTGCTGCAGCAATGTCCATGTGGCACTGGTACATGGCTGCCTATGACATGGCTGCCCTGTCCTGTGCCTCGGCTACTGCTTGCACACTGTGCCCCAGGCCTTGGACATCCTGACCCATGGCCGATACCACCACACCCAGGCCTCCACCACAGGCGTGACCCTTGCTGTGTTGGCCTGAGTGGCACACACGGTCGGCACCGACCCCTATCCCTGCAGGTGGTTGGTCTCCTCCAACTGCACCGGCAGCCGCTGCATGGTTGCTGACACCCCCTCATATAATACCTGGCTCTGCGCCTGCATCTCCAATATTGATGGGACCGCCCTTCCCGAGACCCATCTGGACAGCAGCTAGTCCCTGGGGTTGGGCCGCTCCCTCGCCCTCTGCCCACTCGAGGGTTCTTACCGTCACCTGATGCACCGCTGCATGTGGTGCCCCAGGAACCTTTTCATTAACATGCCCAACTGAGGTGAATGTCTCTTGGATGGTGGGGCAGTCTGGCGACAGCAGTGCCGAGATGTCGGTGTCGGCCCCGGACATGTAGGGGCAGCACGGTAGCATGGTGGATAGCACAATCGCTTCACAGCTCCAGGGTCCCAGGTTCGATTCCCGGCTGGGTCACTGTCTGTGCGGAGTCTGCACGTCCTCCCCGTGTGTGCGTGGGTTTCCTCTGGGTGCTCCGGTTTCTTCCCACAGTCCAAAGATGTGCAGGTTAGGTGCATTGGCCATGATAAATTGCCCTTAGTGTCCAAAATTGCCCTTAGTGTTGGGTGGGGTTACTGGGTTATGGGGATAGGGTGGAGGTGCTGACCTTGGGTAGGGTGCTCTTTCCAAGAGCCGGTGCAGACTCGATGGGCCGAATGGCCTCCTTCTGCACTGTAAATTCTATGATCAAAATTCTATGATGTGCTCCGGGGTGTTGAATGGTTGCGGCTGGGGGGGGGTTGGTTCACCAGCTGGTCCTGCCTTGTTGCTGAATGAGTCGTGGGGTTGTGGCCAGGAGACAACAGATGGATCCGCCCCATTGCCAGGTGATCCTGCAAGACCAAAGACAAGACACATGGTAAGACCGCAGATGGGGGTGGTGCAGGGCTGCTACATGTGCCATAGGGTCAGCGCTATTCATTGCGGGTTCACTGATGCCAACCTCCGCCTCAGTGACTGCCCGCTCTCTGACCCCACTGACCAGGTCTAACACCCTCTGCTCTGCAACGGTGAGGGGCCACAGGTCCAGTGCACCCCCACAAATCTTCTCCCACTCACTGCAGTCGAGGTCCGCCTTCTCCTGGGGGGGACACATAATGCACAGTGTGAGACACTCGGACATGGGCAGCCCAGGAGGTCTGTGGCTGGTGGCCTGTGTGTGGGGGGCACCCGACCATGGCGGACGATATGGCTGTTAGCATGTGATGCAGGTTGGGGTGCGAGCAGAATGCCAGTGGGTGGGGTTTTATCGCCCTCTAGGTTGGGGGAGACTACGAGTGTATGGGACGGGGGTTGGTGCCAGGGTCACGGTAGTGGTGGTGATCCACCCTGGATGACCTGGGGGGATTATCCACCATCACCCAGCATTGCCTACCAGTCTCTCTGGTCGGGGCAGCATGAAGCATTTGTTGGAATTGCACAAGTTCCACTCGGATGTCCTAAATCGCTCCGGGACCTGCCCGCTTTCGGGGCCATCAAATGCATGCGATTCAGTCCCGGCATCAGCACTTGGTCTCTGATAAGAGAATTAGGCCCCTGGTTTAAGATACATACAGGCGGTATGTCTGCTAAAGCTGTGATTAAGGGGTTGTAAAAGTGGTTTTAACCATTTACTTATCTACAGATAGATGGCTAATGGAATATTGTTTTGATTTTGGAGGATCCCTGGGGTGTAAATAATTCATGAGGGATGGTGCTTAGTCCTGGGACCGCTTGGTGGGAGGAGACTAAAGAATGCCTGATGATGTAATTAAGGGGTAGAGCCAGGTTTGTCTGTCATCTTCAGTTTGTCATAGGATTTTAGTCTGACAAGACACGTATTCAGTTGGTTCCTGTAAGGTTCTCTCCAAGGTCTTTACACAGAGAAAAGCAAGTAAACCTGATTGTTAACTTTTATAAGTGGTTTTTGAACTATATTAGTTTGCTTGATTGGAATATATATATATATAGTTGCAGGTGTAGGGAGTAAGTTAAAGTTTTTTTTCCTTTTATTTAAGAAGTGGTTTAACTATTAAATGCAGAACTTTAACTTTGTTGCTAATGTGATTGATTTTCTGTTTAAATTAAAGTTTGTTTTAAGTGGGTGGTGGGGGTAGCGGTTGGTATGGGAGCGTATGGAGACAGCTTCATGCAAGGTCACCAGTCTGGGGGCTTTGGTAACTGCACTTCTGCCATTCCCGCCGGCATGGTGCTCCACCAGCCCCATGGTGGTGGCGGCCCTGAGAGTCTGGGGGCAATGAAGGAGACATGTGGGAGCACTGGTCTGGTCCCCAATCTGTAATAATCACCGGTTTGCCCCGGGAAGTATGGTGGGGGGGGTTCCGGATATGGCGGAGAGCAGGGATTGAGAGGATGGGGGATATATTTATAGAGGGGAGCTTTTCGAGTATGAGGGCGCTGGAGGAGACGTTTGGTTGGCAAGGGGAAACAAGTTCAGGTATCTGCAGGTGTGGAACTTCCTACATAAACAGGTGTCAGCCTTCCCACTCCTACCGCAAAGGAGGATTCAGGACAGGGTAGTTTCCAGAGGGTTGGTAGGAGAAGGGAGCGTCTCTGACATTTACAAGGAACTTATGGGGTCAGAGGAGACGCAGATCGAGGAGCTAAAGCGCAAGTGGGGGAAGGAGCTGGAAGGAGAGATAGAGGAAGGTCTATGGGCGGACGCGTTGAGTAGAGTTCTGGTCGCCTCATTTTAGGAAGGATGTGGAAGCTTTGGAAAAGGTGCAAAGGAGATTTACCAGGATGTTGCCTGGAATGGAGAGTAGGTCTTAGGAGGAAAGGTTGAGGGTGCTAGGCCTTTTCTCATTAGAACGGAGAAGGATGAGGGGCGGCTTGATAGAGGTTTATAAGATGATCAGGGGAATAGATAGAGTAGACAGTCAGAGACTTTTTCCCCAGATGGAACAAACCATCACAAGGGGACATAAATTTAAGGTGAATGGTGGAAGATATCGGGGGAATGTCAGAGGTAGGTTCTTTACCCAGATGGTAGTGGGGGCATGGAATACACTGCCTGTGGAAGTAGTTGAGTCAGAAACTTTAGGGACCTTCAAGCGGCTATTGGATAGGTACATGGATTACGGTAGAATAATGGAGTGTAGATTAATTCGTTCTTAAGGGCAGCACGGTAGCATTGTGGATAGCACAATTGCTTCACAGCTCCAGGGTCCCAGTTTCGATTCCGGCTTGGGTCACTGTTTGTGCAGAGTCTGCACATCGTCCCCGTGTGTGCGTGGGTTTCCTCCGGGTGCTCCGGTTTCCTCCCACAGTCCAAAGATGTGCAGGTTAGGTGGATTGGCCAATTAAATTGCCCTTAGTGTCCAAAATTGCCCTTAGTGTTGGGTGGGGTTACTGGGTTATGGGGATAGGGTGGAGGTGTTGGCCTTGTGTCGGGTGCTCTTTCCAAGGGCTGGTGCAGACCCGATGGGCCAAATGGCCTCCTTCTGCACTGTAAATTCTATGACAATCTATGATTAATCTAGGACAAAGGTTCGGCACAACATCGTGGGCCGAAGGGCCTGTTCTGTGCTGTATTTTTCTATGTTCTATGTGCTAGGCTCAGCTTGGTACAATTCAAGGTCGTTCACCGGGCTCATATGATAGCGGTCCGGATGAGCAGATTCTTTGGGGTGGAAGACAGGTGTGCAAAATGTGCAGGAGGACAGCGAACCATGTCCACAGGTTCTGGGCAAAGTTTAGGGGATTTTGGCAGTGTTAAAAACAAGGGTGGCGCTGAGTCCAGAGGTGGTGATTTTCAGGGTGTTGGAAGACCCGGGAATCCAGGAGAAAGAGGCAGACATTCTGGCCTTTACTTCCCTGGTAGCCCGGAGACGGATACTATTAGCTTGGAGGGACTCAAAGCCCCCGAAGTCGGAGACCTAGCTATCTGACATGGCTAGCTTTCTCTGTTTGGAGAAAATCAAGTTCGCCTTGAGAGGGTCACTGTTAGGGTTCGCCCGGAGGTGGCAACCGCTCGTCGACTTCTTTGCAGAAAATTCATCGTCAGCAGAAGTGGGGGGGGAGGTTAGTTTAGCTTAGAGTAGGGGGTTAATAAAGGTTGGACTTGTAAGGGAGGGAGACGGCTTTTGCACTATGTTTATAGTTTCATGTTGTTATAATACCAAAAATATCTCAATAAAATGTTTATTAAAGAAATTTTAAAAAAATAATTAAAGTTTGTTTTAACACAGAGGATACCTATTAGACAGTGTTACAAATTGTAAATTATTGGGTTTCTCATCTGAAATGTTAACACACAAGAGGTATATTGGCATGAATTGCCTTTTTAAAGCCTGTGCTGGAGTGGCCCTGTCCAACTGATTGCACCTCTTTGCTACCGATATGGTGGCCACTGTTCCCAATGGAGTAATGTGGGCAAATAGTGCTTCGCCTCACAGAGCTCATTCAATCAATATGATTGAGAATATTTTACGTGGTACTGCCGAAATTTACCTCAACACCATAACATTTATTAAGAATAGTCATAGGGATTAGATCTCCCACACTAATGTACTGGAATTCATTGGGGACTAAATTAAATTCAATGAACATGACATTCCTGTCAATAATATCAATTTTCCTTTTTGTAGTGATAATTTTGTTCCACATTTTTGGCCTATAAAGAAATATAAGGCTTTGCAATAAATAGAAAATAGTCTAACAATATAGCAAATAGGCTAACGCTGTTTATGGAATTGAAAAATGAAATGGATGAGATCCGCTTGGGAATAATGAGGAGAGGCGTTCTGCAAGGATCAACTCTGGATCATCTGCAGTTCACACATTTTATTCATAGATTATAAAACGTTGCTGGTAACAGCAAGTATAAGAGCAGACTGAGGGAAGGCAGTGGTGGTATTGATAATGTCACCGGACAAGTAATCCATAGGCTAACACTATGGGGTTCAAATAAAGCACGTCAACCAGAGGAATTTAAATTCAATTCATAAATCTGGAATCAAAAGCTATTCTCAGTAATGGTGACATTGTCAATCGTTAAAAACCCATTTGGTTCAAAAACATCCTTGAGGGAAAGAAATCTTGTCCATACCTGGTCCAGCCTACATGTGACTCCATCTCCATTGTATTGCAGTTGACTTTTGACTTTCTTTAAAATGGCCGAGGAAGCCACTAAGTTCTATCAAACCACCGTGAAGTCTAAAATAAGGAATGAAACTGGACGGGAACATGACATCGACTTAGGCACCGGAAACAACAGCAACAAACCCAACCCTGCTAACTCTGCAAAGCCCTCCTTAATAACATCTGAGAGATTGTGTCAAAATGGAGAGAGCTGTCCTCCAGACTCATCAAGCAACAGCCTGACATAATCATACTCACTGCACCATAATGTTGCAGACACCTCCACCCCTGGGTATGTGCTGTCCCACCACCAGTCAGACCCAACAGAGGTGGCGGGACTGCGGTATGCAATCAGGAGCCAACTGCCCTGGGAATCCTCAACATTGACTCTGGACCCCATGAAGTCTCATGGAAAAAGGTCAAATATGGGCACGGAAACCTCCTGCTGATTACCACCAACTGCCGACCGTCAGCTGGTGGATCCGTACTCCTCAATGTTGAAACCAATTTGGAAGCAGCATTGAGGGTAGCAAGGTCACCGAGTGAACTGCAGTGTACATCACCAAGAGCGGCTCGGTAGCACCATATCTGACCGAGGATATCAACATCCTGGGGGGTTACCATTAACCTGAAACTGAACTGGACTCGCTATATAATTACTGTGTCTACAAGAGCAGGTCAGAGGCTGGGAATTCTTTGGCAATCACCTCACCTTTTCATTCCCCAAAGTCTGTCCACCATCTACTGGGCACAAGTTAGGAGTGTGATGGAATTTGAATGAGTGAAGCTCTTACAAACACTCATGAAGCTCGACACCATCGAGAATAAAGCAGCCCACTTTATTGGCGCCCTATTCACAAATATTCATTCCCTCCACCACCAAAGCAAAGTAGCAGCATGGGTAACATCTACAAGATGCACTGCAGGAACTCACCAAGGCTCCTTTGGCAACATCTTCCTAGTCCACAATGATTACCATCTAGAAGGACAAGGGCAGCAGATACACGTGAACGCCACCACCTGGAAGTTCCCCTCCAAGTCACTCATCATCCTGACTTGGAAATATATCACTGTTCCTTCATTGTCGCTGGGTCAAAATTCTGGAACTCCCTCCCTAGCAGCATTGCGGGTGTACCTACACACGTGGCCTGCAGCAGTTCAAGAAGGCAGCTCACCACCACTTTACATTGTAACAAAAGAGCATAAACTGCCTCAGATATTCACTTAACACTACAATTTGTGGGTGGATCCCAGGAGACAAGGGAATTCCTTTTAAGAAATCCCTCCACTGGAGCCCCAGACAGAGGCACAGTTGATATAACTAATGCCACCTGCTCAGCAGGACAACCACTTAGCAGGCCATCGGGTGAGTAATTATGCAATTTTGTTGCCTGGACCTGTTGGATGGTACCCTCCAATATCCTCCTCCAATTGTGGCATCCTTCTGCACTTTCCATAACATGGCTCTCCAGAGAGATATGGGCCATGAAGATTGTGAAGCCCTGAAAATAGACAGTAGATCCAGGGAACAGCAGGAGCATGAAGTGGGTGAGGATGATGAAGAGGAGGTGGATAGAGCTAATGTTGAACAATGAAGAGCCCTGCTATATCATGAAGTGGCCTCCTCCTGTTAGCCTCTGGGAGGAGGATCTCTCTCCTATCCCTAATGGCCAACATCATTAGATGCAGGTCAACATCAGTGAAGTGAGGGTTTGCCCTACTCCAAGCTCCAGGCCTTGGGTTACCCCAAGTTGCAAGTCTCTCCTACAGGATAACAAACAACCTCAGTGATGGCTGCCATGGAGAGTCCAAATCAGACCCACCTCCATTCCCACCCGCAATGGCTCTGGATGAACATTTCAATTAAGGGCTCACCCCAGTGAAACTCTGGGCTGGGATTCTCCCCTACCCGGCGGGGCGGGGGGTCCCGGCATACCGGAGTGGTTGGCGCCCCGCCGACCGACGCAAACGACTTTGGCGCCACGCCAGCTGACACAAACGGCTGGCCGAGAGGCTTTCGCCGGCCGGAGTGCATCCGCACATGCACCGGAGCGTCAGCGGCTGCTGACATCACCCCGGCGCATGCGCGATGGAGGGGGTATCTTCAGCCTCCGCCATGGTGGAGGCCGTGGCGGCGGCGGAAGAAAAAGAGTGCCCCCACGGCACAGGCCCGCCCGCCGATCAGTGGGCCCCGATCGCGGGCCAGGCCACTGTGGGGGCACCCCCAGGACCCCGGGGCCCGCTCCCGCCGCCTGCTCCCGCCAGCACCAGAGGTGGTTTAAACCACGTCGGCGGGAGAGGACTCACAGCGGCGGGACTTTGGCCCATCGCGGGCCGGAGAATCGCTGCGGGGGCCCGCCGACCGGCGCGGCGCGATTCCCGCCCCTGCCGATTCCCGGGTGGCGAAGAATTCCGGCCACAGCGGGGGCGGGATTTAATCCGGCCCCGGGCTATTCTCTGAACCCCCCGGGGGGTCAGAGAATTCCGCCCCTGAACTTTAATTAGTTTCTCACCAGAAATTAGTTTCTGACCCAAAGAGAGACCTAGATCCAGTTTCCCGCTTCTGTGCATACAATGCGTGAAGTCCGTTGAGCCTTCCTTCTACAGAATACATCCACTCACTCCTATTACAAACTCGATCCATCTAATTTCCTGGTAAGCTGTCCACAAAACTCCACTCTGACAATACAAGAGAAATTTAGAAAAATGTCCTGTCTTATTTTAATTAATCAACTTTCTTTACACACCATTCCTTTTACATCAATTGTGACTTTCATCATCTTTTATTGTACTCCAAATGGTTTTCAATTAATTTCTTAATCAAACCATCCTACTTTTGAAAGGTGTTAATTGACATTGTATTAACTTGTGTAGTTAACAGCCTATTTCACATATACACTATATACACTATGGGGGCAGCACAATGGCGTAGTGGTTAGCACTGCCGCCTCACATCACCGAGGTGGAGTTTGCACATCCTCCCCGTGTCTGCTTGGGTCTCACGCCCACAACCCAAAGATGTGGAAGGTAGGTGGTCTGGCCACGCTAAATTGCCCTTTAATTGGACAAAAATGAATTGGGTACGTTAAATTTTTTAAAACTATATACATTACACCCTCGTCATCTTCAATCGTGTTTAATGCTTCTTTGATGTTTCACTTGCAATTTTCAGTTGTGGATTCTTAGGGTGGAACTGGAAAATTCCAGCCTAAGAATCCACAACTAAGAATCCACATTGGCGGGATTTACTGGTGCCCCAGAAGCTAGACTTTGGGCTAGCTTACCGGAACCCAGTAATCCCGGCCTTCGTTCCAATTGTAAAGAACCACATTGAGCGGGGTTCTCCACCGGCCAATGGCAAAATCAGGAAGGGCAATTGGACGAAGAATCAGTCTTGACGCCAAAATCGTGGCCGGCACCGGGTTGACGGCAAATTGCAATTCTCCAGTGCCTCGACAGTGGCGTCAATGCATTCTAAATTACACGTACAGTAAACGTGGTTTGCATTTCATTAACGGGTCTGACTCGGTATTCTTCGGGGTCTCTGCATTCCTTTGCCTCCCCCAGTGGGAATTCCCGATGGCTAACTTCGCTGGTACTTTTAAAAATCGGGAAACAGGTGCAGTGACTGAAGATGGAGAGAGAGGAGGTCGGCGAGGAGACTCGCGGCCATGGCTGCCGGTCCTGACACTATTCTCACTCTCTAGAGGACCAACACTCACTTTACTTGCTCTTTTCCTTTTTAAATACCTGTAAAAATTCTTGCTATCTCATTTTACATTTCTAACTAGCTTCCTCTCACTCTCTAATTTCTTTCTCCTGATCAATCTTTTTGTTATTCTTTCCTGTTCTTTATATTTTGACCGAGCATCTGACCAGCCACTCATCTTTGCACAATTATTGCTCTTTCCTTAAGTTTGGTGCTTTCCTTAATTTTTTTAGTTAATCACGAATAGTGGGTTGTCCCCCTTAGAATTTTTTGTTTTGGTAAGGATATATTTATTCAGAAATATCCCCTTTACTGTCTGCCCTATTTATCTATTTATCTATCCCCTAGTCCAGTTCCTTTCAGCTACCTCAGCTGTCATGCTCACATGCTACACATATGCCCCCCTTATCACTGTATTTCGGTACATGCGACAATAAATCAAATCAAATTTAAGTTTAAAATACTAATACTAGACTTAGACCCACTGTTCTCTCTTTAAAACTGGATGTGAAATTCAGTCATTGCCCAGGTCTTGCTGCATATGGGCATGGACTGCCTCATTATCTCAGGAGTTGTGGGTGGCGCTCAACATTGTGCAGCCATCAGTGAACATCCCCAATTCTGACCTTATTGCGGAGGGGAGATCATTGAAGATAGTTGAGCCGAGGACACAACCCTGAGGAACACCTGCATCAATGTCCTGGGACTAAGGTAATTGACTCCCAACCACTGCAACCATCTTCCTTTGTATGCCTCCAAGCTGTGGAGGGCTTTCCTCCTGATTCCCATTGACTTTAGTTTTGCTCGGGCCCCTTGAGGCAACACGTGGTCAAATGCTGCCTTGATGCCAAGGGCAGGCACTTTCGTCTCAACTCCTGAGTCAGCTCTTTTGTCCATGTTTGGACTGGGGCTGCAATGAGGTCAGGAGCTCAGTGAGCCCTAGCGGAACCCAAACTAAGCTTCATTGAGCAGTTTATTGCTAAGTAAGTGCCACTTGATAGCACTGTTGATGGATACCTTCCACCACCTTGTTCATGATCGATAGCAGACTGATGGGGTGGTCATTGATTGGGTTAGCTGGCCTATTGCTGATGCCTCTGTGCTTTTACACATTAGCAGGTCTGGAATAGCCTGTTCCCTGATTCATTCCAGAATATATTTTTCAAAGAAAATGTACTCTGTTAACTCCTCCTCCAGGCTACTTTTTGTCAACTTGATTTATGCAATCTGCATGAAGGTTACAATTACAGCATCTTTCTTACAAGCCCAACTATTTTTTGATTTATACTCTGTCCTACAGTTTAGCTACTGTCAGGGGCCCTAAAAACCACTCCTATCTGCAACTCCTTTCATTTACTATTTCCTATCTCCACCCAAACTAATTCTACATTTTGATATTCCGAACCAAGATCATTTTCCATTACTAATGTCATCCTCTATTAACAGAATCTTCCTTTTCCTTTCCTCCCATCCTTCCAAAATATAAAATACCCTTCAATATTCAGGTCCCAGCCTTGGTCACTTTGCAATCAGGATGGCGATCATATCACGCTCATTTATTTCTATTTGTGCTATCAATTCATTCAGTTTGTTATGAATGCTGCATGCATTCTGATAATAAGCCTTTATCTGTCCTTTCTTTTCAAATTTCCAAATCTCCCCTCACGTGACCCTTTCCCTCAGCATGTCATTTAAAGAGCACTCCAGAGTCATAGTTATCTGAATGTTTTTTCAATATATAAAAGGCAAGAGAGAGGCAAAAATAGACATTGGACCCCTGGAAAATGTGGCTGGAGAAGTAATAATAGGAAACAAAGAAATGGCAGATGAACTGAATAGTTACTTTGCATCAGTCTTTACGGTGGAAGACACCAGTGGGATGCCAGAGCTCCAGGAGAATCAGGGGGCCATCACAAAGGAGAAGGTTCTGGGGAAACTGAAAGGTCTGAAGGTGGATAATGTGGTGACATGCATCACTGTAAATACACAAGAGGTTAATGTAAATACACTAGAACTAAATAAACACTAGAGGGAGCACCAGAGACATCATGTCACACAGACATTCAACCAATAGGTCAGTAAGATAGGACACGACCAATGGGCAGCCAAGACACACCCAGATGTGACACTACCACAAGGGGGCTACCCATATAAAAGGACAGGGCACACATGCTCTTTCTCTTTTCATAGGCGACACTCAGAGAGACAGGGACAGATCAGGGAAGCATCACACCCACCGCATGGATTAGAGCAGACTGGTTAGTTAGATTGAGTTACTATAGTGAGATTAACAGGAGAGTCGAATCCAAGTAGGAGAATTGTTAACTGTTCAATAAATGTGTGAAACCTATCTCCAAGTCTGAACCTTCCTTTGTCAGAGTATACATCAAGGAAGCAGCTTGTGCTACATGAAGAAGCATAACAAAACAGATAAATCACTTGGACCAAATGGACTACATGCCAGGGGTCTAAATGAGATAGCTGAGGAGATTGTGGAGGCATTGGTGGTGATCTTTCAGGAATCACTGGAGGCAGGAAGGGTCCCAGAGGACTGGAAAGTGGCTAATGTAACATTACTGTTTAAGAAGGGTAGGAGGCAGAAGACGGGAAATTATAGGCCAGTTAGCCTGACTTTGGTCATTGGTAAGATTTTCGAGTCCATTATTAAAGTTGAGATCGTGGAGTAGTTGGAAGTGCATGATGAAATAAGACTGAATCAGCACGGCTTCATCAAAGGGAGGACATGTCTGACAAATCTGTTACAGTTCTTTGAGGAGGTAACAAGGAAGGTAGACAAAGGAGAAGCAGTGGACGTGATTGATTTAGATTTCCAGAAGGCCTTTGACAAGGTGCTGCATAGGAGACTGTTAAATAAGTTAAGAGCCCATGACGTTACGG
Organism: Scyliorhinus canicula; assembly: GCF_902713615.1. NCBI lineage: Eukaryota > Metazoa > Chordata > Chondrichthyes > Carcharhiniformes > Scyliorhinidae > Scyliorhinus > Scyliorhinus canicula. The sequence continues at coordinate 59,941,621 of NC_052155.1, read as the reverse complement.
ATAAGATCCTGGCATGGATAGAGGATTGGCTGACTGGCAGAAAGCAGAGAGTGGGGTTAAAGGGGTATTTTTCAAGATGGCAGCAGGTGACTCGTGATCTGGAGGAAGGAACTGAAGGCACTGTTGCTAAGTTTGCAGATGATACAAAGATCTGTAGAGGGGCAGGTAGTATTGAGGAAGCAGGCAGGCTCCAGAAGGACTTGGACAGGCTAGGGGAGTGGGCAACGAAGTGGTAGATGGAATACAATGTGGAAAAGTGGGAGGTTATGCACTTTGGAAGGAGAAATAGTGGCATAGACTATTTTCTAAATGGGAAGATGCTGAGGAAATCAGAAGCACAAAGGGACTTGGGAGTCCTTGTTCACGATTCTCTTAAGGTTAACGTGCAGGTTCAGTCGGCAGTTAGGAAGGCAAATGCAATGTTAGCATTCATGTCAAGAGGGCTAGAATACAAGACCAGGGATGTACTTCTGAGGCTGTATAAGGCTCTGCTCAGACCCCATTTGGAGTATTGTGAGCACTTTTGGGCCCCGTATCTAAGGAAGGATGTGCTGGCCTTGGAAAGTGTTCAGACGAGGTTCACAAGAATGATCCCTGGAATGAAGAGCTTATCGTATGAGGAATGGTTGAGGACTCTGGGTCTGCACTCGTTGGAGTTCAGAAGGATGAGGGGGCATCTTATTGAAACTTACAGGACAGTGCGAGGCCTGGATAGACTGGATGTGGAGAGGACGTTTCCACTTGCAGGAAAAGCTAGAACCAGAGGACACCATTTCAGACGAAAGGGAAGATCTTTTAAACCAGAGATAAGGCGGAATTTCTTCAGCCAGAGGGTCGTGAATCTGTGGAACTCTTTGCCGCAGAAGGCTGTGGAGGCCAAATCACTGAGTGTCTTTAAGACAGAGATAGATAGGTTCTTGATTAATAAGGGGATCAGGGGTTATGGGGAGAAGGCAGGAGAATGGGGATGAGAAAATATCAGCCATGATTGAATGGCAGAGCAGACACGATGGGCCGAGTGGCCTAATTCTGCTCCTCTAACTTATGGTCTTATGAATCACCAGTACACCAGTTCAGCACAGTTTAGGTGAAGACAGGACAACTTTCCCCTCCCCCAGTACTGCTGCCAGTGCCCCTTGAATCAAAACTATTTTTCCCACACCAGTCCGTGAATCACAAATTCAGCTTTCTGATCTTATTTACCCTATGCCAATTTAGTTGTGTTTAAATAGTAATCCAGAGAGGACTAGTGTTGCGTTTCTGACTTTTAAGTAAGTCACAGGCTGTTGGCCATCCCCCAGTCCTGCCGATATCATTACTAAGCCACAACAACTGGATCTTTCCCTGACCGCTCCAAGTTAAACGACTGCCAGCTGCGTTTTGAAAGATGATGGGCGGGATTCTCCATTTCTGAGACTGATGCCGGCACAGATTTCATGGAGTTCCACGACAACAAAACTGGCACCACACCTGGACCAATTCAGCTGCTGTTGCGGGGCTAGCATCAGTGCCATGTGGATCACAATCGATTCCAATGAGAAATAGTGCTGGATTCCCCACATTCGGCGGTTCCGCGATTGGCACTCAGGAGGCTGACAAGCTGCAGCAGCATTTACACACTTCACTTCCCACATACACCATCCCAGCCAACAAGATGGCAGTGAGGAGAACGGCCTCATGCTTCATGGATACAGAGCTGGAGACCCTCCTGGGCACGGTGGAGGGAGGCAGATGACCCTGTACCCCAGCCCACGAAGGAGGCTGCCAGCCCCCCGCCATTCGCCGTGCCTGCGCGCAGGTGGCAGAGGCTGTTAGCACCGTGGGCAACATCATCCAGACTGACCAGCAATGCCGAACAAAACTGCACAACATCCTCAGGGCGGCTAGACTGAGTAGGCAGCACCATGCCCCTCGCACCAACCCCATCCTACACACTCGTAACCACCCCCCCCCCCCCCCCCCCCCCCAAACCCAGAGGACGGCAAAACCCCACCCTGCACCACGTGCCAGTACACCATGGGCGATGCCCCCTGGCCACTGAGGACACCACCTACCCACCTCCTGGGCTGCATACGCCGGACTGTCAAACAATTTCTGTTCCCCCCCACACCCCCCAGGAGAAGGTCGCCCACAACCGCCAATATTGGGTGAAGAATGGAGGGGGACAACTAGACTTGCGGCCCCTCACCATGGCAGTGCAGAGGGCCCTGGACGTGGTCGGCTGCCCGGAGGAAAGGGAGGTCGCTGGGAAGGATTTCGGCCGTGGGCGAGGAACTGAGACCCTGCTGGTTTGCGGTTCCCCATGACACGTGTGTTAACCCTCCCCCAACACCACACCCACACCACCCTCACCCTCACACCACCTTCAACATCCCCCCCACACAACCCTCACCTTCACCCAACCCTCACCCCCACACATCTCACACCATCCTCACCTTTATCGCCACCCTCACCCCCGCATAAGACTAACCGTGACACCATCCTCACCCTCACACCACCCTCATGCCCGCACCACCCTCCCCCCACCCTCATCCCCACACCAACCTCATCCCCACACCCATTTCTACCCACCCCCACCCCTACACTACCCTCACCTCCACGCAATCCTCTTCCCCACCCTCACCCCACAACACCCCCACACCCCATCCTCACCTCCACACTCAACCCCACACCACCCTCACCCCCACCACCTGCACTCCCCCCTGGCTCGCAGTTAAATCATACGCCTTGTCTTGTGTCTTACACAACCTGATTGGGCTGGTCGATCTGGCATCCCCCACCCACGCCAGTGCCATAGCCGGAGCCCCCCCAGTGAGCCGAGCACCAACGGTGAGAGCAGCTCGGACGCCGGCTCTCCACCTGAGACCCAGGCCACCCCGGAGCTCGGGTTGGAGGATGACACAGATTTGCCATCACAGCGTCTCCATCACCCTCCACCATCCCAGAGACACTCACCTCGGTTGGCACTTTAGTGAAGAGGCTCCTGGGACACTCTCTGCTGCGCACCACACAGCTGCTCCGGTACATCTGGTGGCGGTAGGAACACCCCAGGTGGTGGACAGTTGGAAGGCGGGCTGGCCACAGGGACTAGCTGCCATCCAGACGGGTTTCGGGCTTCTGGACCGTACAGTCCCATCGATCGTGGAGATACAGTCGCAGAGCCAGTGACTACATGAGGGGTTGTCGGCGAGCATCCAGTACCGACAGGTGCAGTTGGAGGAGTCCAACCGCGTTCAGGAGCAGGTGTCGATGCCGGCCATGCGTGCCACCCAGGCCAACACTGCACGAGTGCCGACAACGCTGGAGGTATTGGGGGGCAAGGGATTTTTGGTTATGGATCAGTATGTCCAAGGCCTGTCTCTGCAGGTGCTGGCCAAGGCAAGGACAGGGTTGTCCTATCACAGGCCACCATGTGCCAGAGCCACCTGGACATTGCAGTGGCGCTCCTGAGCATGGATCAGTCACAAAGGGCCATGGCTGAGAGCGTTGGTAGCATTGCTAAGGGGCTGGCCAGCGTAGCACAGATACAGAGGGAAGTGGCCCAGTTCTAGAGGGAGACGGCGTAATCACTGGCTAATGTTGCACAGACCCAGAAGGTGATGGCACAGTCGCAGCATGATGTGGCACAGTCCCAGATGGAGGTGGTCCACTTCCTGTGCTCCATGGCCTGGAGTATGCAGACCCTGGTCAAGAACAGAGCGGGCCTCCAGGACTGGCAGCATCAGGTGGTGGGGGAGCCTCAGAGGTTAACTCTACTCCCACCACCGTCACATGGAGTATTCCGGGGGCCATCGGGCACCCCGAGGGAGGAGGTGGTGACGGGGCTCGTGCTGGTGACTCCCGGAGGAGAGATGTTGGAACACCGCAGCGCCTCGGACTCCTCCCCTCCTATTCCTGGTGTATGTGGTGGGCAGCGGGCAGAACAGGGTGGCAGCATGCCACCTGGGACACCCGAGCAGCAGCTGGGCCCATCCAGGCCTGGTCGTCCCAGAAGGCGGCCGCCAACGGGGACCCAGATCACAGGGCGGGAATCACAGCTCCACTCCTGATGTACTGTTCTGGGCCAGGGTTTAGAGAAGCCTAAAGTGTATCATGGAGTTTACCTGACCCACAACTTTTATTAGATTGTGGTATGGGGAGCACACAGCCCACTCTACAGGTGTGGTGCAGCAGAAATGGAAAAGTATTTTTTTAAAGCAAAACAATGTTTATTCTATGAACTCAAGTTAACCTTTTTAAAACATACAGTAAACATCCTAGCAACCATCAATTCAAATACAAACGGCAAAGACTACAACACTAAGTAAACCTTTAAGCTTTCCTTTTTAACATCCATACGACTTAAAAACAAAACCTTCAACAGAAGCACATCAGGTTAAAGTCACTACTGAAAACATTTATAATTCTGAATTCACCAAATGATCAAGAGATAGTCTTTTGATGGCAGAGAGAACAGTAGTACACCTGCTTGGTCTGGCTTCAGCTCCAACACTGAAAATGAAACTAAAGCACACCCTGCACCCTGCTCAAAAACAAAAGTAAAAAGCTGACAGACAGCCCAGCTCCACCCACTCTCTGACATCACTGCAGTATAAGCACTCATTCTTAAAGGTACTCTCACTACAGATATTTATATACACACACATTTCTTAAAGGTACTCTCACATGACAGTACAGTCTGGGGATGCACTTAGACATAGCGTAAGGGCCCGTAAGGCTGGAAGGTTAGACACCAGTTAAGCTGGCACAGGTGCAGGACGCAGTTTAGTGATAGGGCCTATGACACAACTCTGTATATATGTTCTCACATTAAACACCTGTTCACACTGTTACAACCTGCCTCGGTGCTCTGTCCAAAGGGCGTGAGGGGTGGGCTGGTCTGGGCTGGCCGCAGAGGTGGCACGGGGTTGGGGGGGGGGGGTGCAGTTGGCAGACGTTGGGGTGGGCTTGGCTCAGAAACCACAGTTCAGCCGGCGCTCACTGCTCTGGTGTCCCACCCCCATCCTCCCCTCACTGTTCCTAGCTCCATCACCCCAGAAATTCGATGGGACCATGTGATGGAATAGCCAGCTCCCATGCAGGAATCATCCAGGTAGACTGTGGGAAGTACAACCGTGGGCAGCAGTCAGACACTGTCGAACGATGCAGGGTACCATATCTCATCGCAGAGCAGGTTGCCATCATTCTCCATCCCATGGACCATACCCGCTGTTACTGCCAACCCAGAGCCCACAGCCCTATAGTGCGGCAGGTATATGTTACAGAGGAGGTTGCAGACGGGTAGGGTGGCTGCGGGTGTGGGAGTGGGGGAGGTGGGTGTGGGGGTGGGATGCGGTGTCCGTGGCCCTGGCGAGACCCCACCCACCTCGTCGGTGAACCGGGATGCTATCAGTGCATCCTGTGCACATTGACCCTGGTGCATACGTTGTGCCATCTCCCATGCCTGCCTGGGCCTCATTTCCTGCCCATCCTCACCCTCCCCCACATCCTCCTCTTCTGACGAGGCCTGCCATTCATCCAACACCACTGCACGTCGCCCATCTGCTATGCGATTTTGCAGAGGGCGTCATGATGCTTGCGACCCTCCCAGCGGCATACTGGAGGACCGCTCTAGAGCGGTCTAGGCACCTGAACCACATATTAAGACTGCCGAAGCACTGCTTGATCACGCTCCTGATTGCTGCATGGGCATTAATGTAGCAGGTCTCCGCATCCATCTATGGCATCCGGATACCCCTGTCATCCAGGAGCCAAAGCCCCATCCCGGGGTGCACCTCGAAGAGGCCAGGATCGTCGAGAGTGTCCGGATGAAAGCGTGCGCACTGCCCGGGTATCGCGCACTGCCCGGGTATCGCGCACTGCCCGGGTATCGGGCACAGATGTGAATAATGCGCAGCTGATGGTCAGATATCAGCTGTATGTTCATCGAGTGGAACCCCTCTTGGTTTGTCCTGAGCGGCCTATCATCCGCAGGTGCTCGTAGGGAGACATGTATCCCATCAATCACCCCCCTGGACCCAGGGGATCACGTTGATGGCAGCGAAACCTGCCGCCTGGGCATCCTGGTGGGCCTGTTCCACATTGAAATGGATGCATTGTGCCGACTGGGCATATAGGCCTCTGTTATGGCGCGGACCCACCTGTGCACCGAGCTCTGTGAAATCCCGGACTGTGAGATCCCGATTCAGCGACTGGAAGGACCCCATGACGTAGATGTTCAGGGCGAGGGCAGCACAGCGGCACAGTGGTTAGCACAGCTGCCTCACGGCGCCAAGGTCCAGTTCGATCCCGACTCTGGGTCACTGTCCGTGTGGAGTTTGCACATTCTCCCCGTATTTGTGTGGGTTTCGCCCCCACAACCAAAAGATGTGCAGAGTAGGTGGGTTGGCCACACTAAATTGTTCCTTAATTGGAAAAAATGAATTGGGGTACTGTAAATTAATTTTTAACAAAAGACGTTCAGGGCAAACATCACCTTGACGGCCACCGGGAGTGGGGGTCGTCCCCTATTCCCCCACGATACCAGGTGAAATGAAATGAAAATCGCTTATTGTCACAAGTAGGCTTCAAATGAAGTTACTGTGAAAAGCCCCTAGTCACCACATTCCAGCGCCTGTTCGGGGAGGCTGGTACGGGAATTAAACCGTGCTGCTGGCCTGCCTTGGTTTGCTTTCAAAGCCAGTGATTTAGCCCTGTGCTAAACCAGCCCCTAATGATCTGGCAGATATGACGCACTGAACCGCGGCTCAGCCGGAGTCTTCGATGGCATGCCCGGTCTGACAGGTCCTTGAATGGCAGGCACTGCCGGTACATGCAAGGCCTCATGCGGCACCTCCTTTGCACCTCCTAATCCTCTTCCTCCTCCTCAGCCTGTTGAGTGGCTGGCTCTCCATCCTCAGTATCTGCCTCCTGTTCAACTGCTGCATGCTCTGCTGCTGCAGCCTCCTCCTTCTCGAGCAGCTCCAGCTCGTACAGCTGCAGGGCATCCCCCAGGGCTGTAGCAACCGGGAGAAAAGGCCACCATTGCTGGTTGTATTCCAATATCCATTGTCTACAGGGGGTGAAAGGCAGACATGTTAGCATAGTGCATACCCCCATGCCCAACAGGTCCAACGGGGTACACATTGGCCCCAGTTGGCACTGCGGACACTGACCTCGCATGTCCCCCTCCCGTCCTTCCTCTCCGCATCCTTGGCCTCGTCAGTGGCCAGAACCGTGTAGGCCTCTGGCCCTGAAGCTTGGCCTTGCTGCCAGGGGTATCATCGGTGCCTGGCCCAATACAGCGGTACACTCCACGAACCCTGTCCGGCGCACCCCCCTGTTGGGGCTAATGTGGGGTTGTCCTGGATGGGCTGTGTGATGCCCCACCGGTGGGTGGAGCTGGTTGGGCGGGGCTGGTATGGCGGAGGGTGGGGTGCTGGGGTGTTGGGGTGCTAGGGTGTTGTGGTGGGGGGTCATCCATACAGCCTGTGTCACTCTGCAGAACCAGGTGCCAAGGTGAGTGGTCAGAGTGGTGCACAGCAAGATGGCTGCCTAGAGGGCCGCAGCAATGGCGTTCCGTGCCTGGGCACCGCCCCAGTCCTGTGGATAGTCAACCTGGCCCATCACCAAACCTACCCACTCCGGGTCTGGCAGGGACCCCACCCCCATCCAGCCCAGTCAGTGAGTCAGTGCTAGGACCGGCACCCCACGGTCGTCCCACTCTGTGTCATACCTCCTCTCTCTCCCTCATCAGTCATGGCGCCAGTTTCACGATTTTTAGAAGCACAAATGAACTTTGCCATCAGGTATTCGCCCCAGTGGAGGCGGAGGATCACGTAGGACCCGGAGAATACCAGGTCAAGCCTGCTAATTATAGGCCAACGTATTTACTGTCCATGTGTTCTGGAATGCATTGATGCCGCTGTCGACGCGATGGAGAATAATAATAATCTGTATTATTGTCACAAGTAGGCTTACATTAACACTGCAATGAAGTTACTGTGAAAAGCCCCGAGTCGCCACATTCCGGTGCCTGTTTGGGTATACCGAGGGAGAATTCAGATTGTCCAAATTACCTAACAGCACGGGCTGGATTCTCTGCACCCCGATGCTGAAATCACGGCTGGCGCTGGGCGGAGAATCCATTTCAGCGCAGAAAATCAGGACAGGTGCCGTTTCCCCGATTTCCCGATTCTCCGGGCCCCGAAAAGCGGCGTACTCTCCGAGTATATCATCTACCTGCGGCCATTGATGGAGGCCCACCCCGCCCCCAATCGGCCAAAGTGCCGATGGCGTGGATCTAACATGGTCCTGCGGTCGGGTTACTAGCGTGGTGGCTATGGACTCAGTCGGCAGCCGCCCTGGTCAGGGGCTGGCCGATCGGAGGGCAGGAGGGGCCTTTACGCGATCGGGCAATGTTCGGGTGGGCGGTCCGGGTCAGGCACGCGGCTGATCGGGGTGTCTATTTTTAATGTTCAGCTCCGCGGCCTCAGTCTGCCATGGAACATAGCACGGCCGCTGGAGGCCGCCGCCATGCGCACGTGCGGCCTCCGACCCGGAGGTGCGGGGGCCTGTATCTGCAGCAAAAGCTGCTAGTTTTACGCCAGGTCCCTGCAGGGCTCGAAATAAGTTGGCCGTTCACCCCAGTTTTTCTGGCGTGAGAGCCCACAGCTTTTACGATGGCGTGGGGGCATAATCACAAAAACAGCGAAGTCAGCCCCACAACTTTCAGGACTTGTGGGAGGAAACCGGAGCACCAGGAAAAAACGCACGCAGATACGAGGAGAACGTGCAGACTCCGCGGAGACAGTGACCTAAGTCGGGAATCGAATCCGGGTCGCTGGCGCTGTGAAGCAACAGTGCAAACCACTGTGATACCAGGCTGCCCTTCCCCGCATTTGCGATTTGACGTTAAATCAGCGCCTACCATGATTTCGGTGTCGTGACCGATTCTCTGCACAATCGCATTTCCCAATTCCGGCGTCAGCTGAGGGAGAATCCCACACCATTAGTCTATTATCTAGAGACAGACTCACTACAGTGCAGGAGGCCATTCAGCCCATCGAGTCTGTACCGACCCTCTGAAGACTATCCTACCTAGGCCCATTTCCCTACCCTAGTCCCGTCACCCCAAGTGACCATTAAACATGGTCAATCCACCTAACCTGCACATCTTTGGATTGTGGGAGGAAACCGGAGCACCCGGAGGAAACCCACGCAGACACGGGGATAAGGTACACACAGACAGACACCCAAGGTCGGAATTGAGCCTGGGTCCTTGGTGCTGTGAGGCAGCAGTGCTAACCACTGTGCCCCCGTGCCGCCTGAAAACCTAGCTAGATATCAGGGCAAGTGAAAAAAGTGTTCTCAAAGACAAAGGGAGCTAAGATTCACCTGTTAGAACAGTCTGAAACACAGAAACGAAAAAATATCTGGAACAGAAGTGCTAAAAGAAAAATTGAGAAGCATCTCATGTCTAAAATTATAGTCCACTTTTGATTGTAGCAATCAAAGGACACTAACTAAAATCTACCAGTCTACACTTAAAAATTAATGTAGCTCACTCTTTCACAAGTAAACTTCTGAAACTTCAGAACATGCCTGGCTTTCATTATCCATTTTCATAGGAGTGAGCTGAATACAGAGCACAATCATCATAAGGAAATCTGGGAATCATGTTATGCTGCTTTGTAATGCCATTACCGTCAATTTAAATATGATAATAAAGCTCTTGCACTGACTGTAATCCAGACAGGGATGTGACAATATGATTCTCTGTGCAATTTCCTGGCTCTCGCATGCTTGTTCTACCAACTGGAAAATATATCCTGTGAATGCAGACATGCAAATTGTCGGAGCGCCCACGCACATTCCCATGCATAGAAGAGAATGTTATCTCCACTGTTCACAGCTCTTATCTCTGCCACTCATTATTTCTCATGCGCATGGTGGAAGCTGATAATTCACTGTCCTGCCAGACTTACAATGCACATCTCACTTTCATACTCAGAGCACTATCTCTATTGTATTGAGAAAGGTTAGACAAAATTGTTTTAGCTGCAAGTGCCGGAGTGAATCTACTTTCTGCAGTTTCTTTGTGCTGCTCCACCACAATAGAAATGGAAGCTGCACCGATAGACAGCATTGCAAGAGAATCCTGAGGATGCGGATGGTGGGGGGGGGGAAGGGTAGCTCAGCATTATAGAGCAGGCGGTTGAATCGTAAATGGTAGCAGAGTCCCAGATTGTATCCTGTTCCGTGCTAAATTAGCTACTCTCACCCACAGTGACAGCAGGAAGGGTGGAATTGGTCTCGGTTTATGAAATGGAGGATAAGTGGGACAGGATGATACTCTCAAACAGGGGTGTCAAACCCTGAATTACAGTCTGATTAAATTGGTCCATGACACCCAGCGGTTAATGTCACCGTGTATCATCATGTATCACAAAGTGGGGCCCACGATTCCCCACTTTTAAAGCGGCTTTTAAATTTGTGGCACAGCAGCGTTCCTGCCTTAACCTGCCTCCACCCTCTCCTTCATGCCAACTCCCACTGCAGACACAGCACTGACTTAGGAATGAAAGAAATAGAATCCCTGCAGAGCAGAACGAGGCCCTTCGGCCCATCGGGTCTGCGCCGACCTTCTGAAAGAGCACCCCACCCAGGCCCACTCGCCCACCCTATCCCCAAACCTCCATGTTTTTGGACTCTAAGGGGCAATTTAGAATGGCCAGTCCACCTAACCTACACGTCTTTGGACTTCAGAAGGTAAAGGAGTGAAAGGAAGATCATGGACAGATGCTGGTCTGGGCTAGCTGCTAATTAGGGCAAGAAATTAGAGGAGGTGGGGTGGGGGGGGGGGGGGGTGGGGGGGGAGAGACTGAGGCCTGGATTTCTGCTGAGTTGGGACAACTCAATGAACATTTAAAAATGGCAGGGTTGACCAGGATGTAAGGGCCCTCCTCCATTTCCAGCAGGTCACATTCTTGCTGCCAGAGGAACGGAAGTGGAGTGCCAATCACACAGGTGAGAAAGTCAAACTTTCCAGGGCCATTGGGTTTGGCTGCTGAGTACAAACACACCAAATTTTATTTGCTTATGGCCTTAACCTGCAGTGAAAGAAGCATGATTTCATGGAGAGGGCACGTTTTCGTGAAGTGTCACAATCTGAAATGATTAAATTCCTAGCCTTTTAAACTGGAAAAAAAAATTCTGGAGCATTCACTTAGTGTAAAAAGCTGGAGCACATTGATTGACAGGCTAGCTGCAGGAGCTTAGAAAAAGCCATCTGTTTTTGCAATTTTAATCAATTCCATTCTTTAGATTGCCCATGATTTGCTATTATAGTTGTTATCATTGTGAATGCTTTCCTGAGTTTCAAAAGGCGGAGAACCACTTATCACAGCAGGGAGCTACATAAACATTTCTGTTGACAGATTTAAGAGGATGTCAGAGGATTAGAGGCCAACTTTCTAGGAAACCTTTGCCAGATGAAGGGGGGTAAAAGTTTAGAATTTTTTAGATTGTACAAGGGTTATGCAGATGTCCAAGGCAATAGGAAGATATGGGGTTGGATTCTCCATTTCAGGGACTATGTCCCCACGCTGTCATAAAAACTGTGGCCTTTCACGCCAGAAAGACAGCCATCAAAAGGCCACATATTTGCAGCTCTGCAGGAGGCTAGCAGGGACCTATTGTGAATCTCGCAGCTTTAGCTGCAGATACAGGCCCCTGCACTTCCGGGTCAGAGGCTGCGCATGTGCATGGTGGCAGCCTCCAGCAGCTACGTTGTTCTCCATGGCGGACTCAGGCTGCGGAGCTGGACCTCCTAAATAGTGCCCATGATCGGCTGCGTGCCCGACCCGGACCGCCCACTTGAAAATACCCCGGTCCCGTTTGAGGCTCCCCCCCCCCTCTGATCGGTCCACCCCCGACCTTGGCGGCCATGGACTGAGCCTGCAGCCACCACGCGAGTAACCAGAATGGCTGGGACCATATTAGAAATACGACGTCGGGACTTTGGCCGTTCGGGGGTGTAGAATAGCGGGGCAGGCCTCTGGCAATGGCCACAGGTGGGTGATACGCGATGCGGCGACTTCCCGGGTACGCCGCTTTTCGGGGGCTGGAAAATCGAGGAACCATCGCCAGTCCCAATTCCATGCGCGAAACTGGATTCTCCGCCCCGGCGCCGGGCGCGATTTCGGCATCGAGGTGCAGAGAATCCAACCCTGGTCACTCACATTTTGCCTTTGAGCTGTCTGAAGCTGAGGCGGGATGAGGTGGGTTCAGTGATGGTTTTCACAGGGATTGATGGAGAAGAGAAAGGTCCTATATCTTACCACAAGTTATTGCTCCCAATTCTAAAATGGGAGTTGAGGTAGAAGAAAACAGACCTTGGAATTGGTTTATGAAGGGGATTGGGGGGGGGGGGGGGGGGGGGGGGGGGGAAGCAGGGCGCAGACAGAAAGTACACAGTTTTAGACAGTCGGACGCATGCAGCAAAGGGGATGGGTAGCTGGTGGCCTTCGTGGCCTGGGCACTTGGCCATGGCGGTAAGTATGGATAATGGCATGTGATGCAGGGTGGGGAGCACTTGCCCTCCAGGTGGCAGGGGCCGGAATTACAGGGTTTTGAGACAGAGGTTAATGCCAGGGACACAGTGCTGCCTACTCACTCTGGCCGCTCTAAAGCGCTGTGCAGTTTTTCGCAGCACTTCTTTCCAGTGTTGGCGATGGGGCCCACGGCACTCACGGTGGCTGCCACCTGTGTCAAGGCCCGGTGTTCGGCAGTAGATGCCAACCTCCTTTCCACCCCAGGGTATAGGTAGCCCACCTCTCTTCTAGCAGGGTCTCGAACTCAGTGTCTGCGAACCGGGGTACCGCTGTCCATGCTGCCATCTTATTGGCCGGAATGAGTGTTTGTGGGGAGTGGAGTGCTAATATGTGGTTGCAGCTGTCAATCTCTTGAGTGTCAATCCCGACTCCGGTGTATCCGACTCCGTTTCTCGTTGGAAGTGATCGTGTTCCACATGGCGCCGGTGCTAGCCCATTAATGGTTGATGAATTGCTCCGGGAGCCGCACCAATTTGCTGTGGTAGAAGTCCACCAATTCTGTCCTGGCATCAACACTTGGGGCGCGATTCTCCGCACTCACGCCAGTTCAGAGAATAGCGGGCCGCGCATATTTTCACGGCGACGCAGGTCCGACGCCCTCCCGCTATTCTCCGAACCGCGCACAAACTACACGTCGGCATTCCCGGCAAAGGCCTCGAAAGCCCCCCCGACACGACAAGAATCGCTACTTCTTGGCCCCCCGCTATTCTCCGACCCGGATGGGCCGAAGTCCCGACGTCATCACACAATGTTTACACGCCGGCCAACACAACTGCTTTTCAAGTTCGTCAACCAGTAGTGCTGGCAGACGAGAGCTTCGGGTAGGTGAGCGCACCACTCAGCGCACCGCTCAGCGCACTGCTGGAGTCTGGCCACAACGGGGAAGGCATCCCCGAGAACGGGAGGGGGGTCCAGAGCGGGGGGGAGTGGGGGAGACTGAGGGGGAGTGGGGGAGATGGAGGGGGGAGTGGGGGAGACTGAGGGGAGGAGTGGGGGAGACTGAGGGGGGAGTGGGGGAGACTGAGGGGGGGAGTGGGAGAGACGGAGGGGGGAGTGGGGGAGTGGGGGAGACGGAGGGGGGAGTGGGGGAGACGGAGGGGGGAGTGGGGGAGACGGAGGTGGGAGTGGGGGAGATGGAGGGGGGAGTGGGGAGTGGGGGAGATGGAGGGGGAGTAGTAGTGGGGGAGACTGAGGGGGGAGTGGGGGAGACTGAGGGGGGAGTGGGGGAGAGGACTGAGGGGGGAGTGGGGGAGACTGAGGGGGGAATGGGGGAGACTGATGGGGGAGTCGGGAGACTGAGGGGGGGTCGTGGGGAGACTGAGGGGGGAATGGGGGAGACTGATGGGGGAGTGGGGGAGACTGAGGGGGGACTGGGGGAGACGGAGGGGGGAGTGGGGGAGTGGGGAGACGGAGGGGGGAGTGGGGGAGTGGGGGAGATGGAGGGGGGAGTGGGGGAAACGGAGGGGGGAGTGGGGGATGACTGAGGGGGGAGTGGGGGAGGCGGAGGGGGAGTGGGGGAAAACGGTAGGGGGGGAGTGGGGGAGACGGATGGGGGGAGTGGGGGACACTGAGGGGGGAGTGGGGGAGTCTGAGGGGGGGAGTGGGGGAGACGGAGGGGGGAGTGGGGGAGAAGGAGGGGGGAGTGGGGGAAATGGGAGGGGGGGAGTGGGGAGACGGAGGGCGGAGTGGGGGACACTGAGGGGGGAGTGGGGGAGTCTGAGGGGGGAGTGGGGGAGACTGAGGGGGGAGTGGGAGAGATGGAGGGGGGAGTGGGGGACACTATGGGGGGAGTGGGGGAGACGGAGGGGGGAATGGGAGAGACGGAGGGGGGTGTGGGGGAGACTGAGGGGAGGAGGGGGGGAGATGAGGGGGGGAGTGGGGAGGACCTGAGGGGGAGAGAGTGGGTGGGTCACTGAGGGGGGGAGTGGGGGACACTGAGGGGGGAGTGGGGGAGACGGAGCGGGGAGTGGGGGAGTGGGGGAGATGGAGGGGGGGAGTGGGGGAGACTGAGGGGGGAGTGGGGGAGTCTGAGGGGTGGAGTGGGGGAGACTGAGGGGGGAGTGGGGGGAGATGTGGGGGAGTGGGGAGACTGAGGGGGAGGTGGGGGAGACTGAGGGGGGAATGGGGGAGACTGATGGGGGAGTGGGGAGAGACTGAGGGGGGGACTGGGGAGACGGAGGGGGAGTGGGGGGAGTGGGGGAGACGGAGGGGGGAGTGGGGTTGGGGGAGACGGAGGGGGGAAGTGGGGGAACCGGAGGGGGGAGGGGGGAGACGGAGGGGGGAGTGGGGGAGTGGGGGCGACGGAGGGGGGAGGGGGAGAGAAATGAGGGGGGGGTGGGGGAGTCAGAGGGGGGAGTGGGGGAGACTGAGGGGGGAGTGGGGAGACGGAGGGGGAGGGGGGAGACGGGAAGGGGAGATGGAGGGGGAGTGGGGCGACAGAGGGGGGAGTAGGGAGACAGAGGGGGAGTGGGGAGACAGAGGGGGGGAGACTGAGGGGGGAGTGGGGGACACTGCGGGGGAGTGGGGGAGACTGAGGGGGGAGTGGGGGAGACAGAGGGGGGGAGTGGGGGAGATGGAGGGGGACGTGGGGAGACCGGAGGGGGGAGTGGGGGAGACGGAGGGAAGTGGGGGCACATGAGGGGGGAGTGGGGGAGTCTGAGGGGGGAGTGGGGGAGTCGGACGGGGGGAGTGGGGGAGACGGAGGGGGGAGTGGGGGAAATGAGGGGGGAGTGGGGGGAGACGGAGGGCGGAGTGGGGGACACTGAGGGGGGAGTGGGGGAGTCTGAGGGGGGGGTGGGGAGACTGAGGGGGGAGTGGGAGAGATGGAGGGGGAGTGGGGGGCTGAGGGGGAGAGGGGAGACGGAGGGGGAGGGGAGACGGAGGAGGGGGGAGTGGGGGAGACGGGGGGGAGTGGGGAGACTGAGGGGGGAGTGGGAGGAGGGGGGGGGGGGGGGACACTATGGGGGGAGTGGGGGGAGACGGAGGGGGGAATGGGAGAGACGGAGGGGGGTGTGGGGGAGACTGAGGGGAGGAGTGGGGGGAGACTGAGGGGGGGGAGTGGGGGAGACTGAGGGGGAGAGTGGGGGACACTGAGGGGGGGAGTGAGGGACACTGAGGGGGCAGTGGGGGAGACGGAGAGGGGAGTGGGGGAGTGGGGGAGATGGAGGGGGGAGTGGGGGAGACTGAGGGGGGGGGGGGGAGTCTGAGGGGGGAGTGGGGGGAGACTGAGGGGGGAGTGGGGGAGATGATGGGGGGAGGGGGGGATGAGGGGAGTGGGGAGACTGAGGGGGGAATGGGGGAGACTGATGGGGGAGTGGGGGGGAGACTGAGGGGGGACTGGGGGAGACGGAGGGGAGTGGGGGAGTGGGGGAGTGGAGCGGAGGGGGGGGTGGGGGATTGGGGGGAGACGGAGGGGGGAGTGGGGGGGAAACGGAGGGGGGGGAGGGGGGGGCGGAGGGGGAGTGGGGGAGTGGGGGAGACGGAGGGGGGAGTGGGGAGAACTGAGGGGGGGGTGGGGGAGTCAGAGGGGGGAGTGGGGGAGACTGAGGGGGGAGTGGGGGAGGGGGGGGGGTGGGGGGACGGAAGGGGAGACGGAGGGGGGAGTGGGGGAGACAGAGGGGGGAGTAGGGAGACAGAGGGGGGGAGGGGGGGGGAAGAGGGGGGAGAGAGGGGGGGGAGTGGGGAACACTGAGGGGGAGTGGGGTGAGACTGAGGGGGGAGTGGGGGAGACAGAGGGGGGAGTGGGGGAGATGGAGGGGGAGTGGGGGAAACGGAGGGGGGAGGGGGGGAGACTGAGGGGGGAATGGGGAGACTGATGGGGGAGCTGGGGGAGACTGAGGGGGACTGGGGGAGACGGAGGGGGGAGTGGGGGAGTGGGGAGACGGAGGGGGGGAGTGGGGGAGTGGGGGAGAGGAGGGGGGAGTGGGGGGAAACGGAGGGGGGAGTGGGGAGACTGAGGGGGGAGTGGGGGAGGCGGAGGGGGGAGTGGGGGCAAACGGAGGGGGGAGTGGGGGAGACGGAGGGGGAGTGGGGGACACTGAGGGGGGAGTGGGGGCGTCTGAGGGGGGAGTGGGGGAGACGGACGGGGGGAGTTGGGGGAGACGGCGGGGGGAGTGGGGAAATGGAGGGGGGAAGTGGGGGAGACGGAGGGCGGAGTGGGGGACACTGAGGGGGGAGTGGGGAGTCTGAGGGGGGAGGTGGGGAGATGAGGGGGGAGTGGGGAGAGATGGAGGGGGGAGTGGGGGACACTATGGGGGGAAGTGGGGGGACGGAGGGGGGAATGGGAGAGACGGGGGGGGTGTGGGGGAGAATGAGGGGAGGAGTGGGGGAGACTGAGGGGGGGGAGTGGGGGAGACTGAGGGGGGAGTGGGGGTCACTGGGGGGGGAGTGGGGACACTGAGGGGGCAGTGGGGGAGACGGAGAGGGGAGTGGGGGAGTGGGGGAGATGGAGGGGGGAGTGGGGGAGACTGAGGGGGGGAGTGGGGGAGTCTGAGGGGGGAGTGGGGGAGACTGAGGGGGGAGTGGGGGAGACTGATGGGGGAGTGGGGGAGACTGAGGGGGAGTGGGGGAGACTGAGGGGGGAATGGGGGGAGACTGATGGGGGAGTGGGGGAGACTGAGGGGGGGACTGGGGGAGACGGAGGGGGAGGGGGGAGTGGGGGAGACGGAGGGGGAGTGGGGGATTGGGGGGACGGAGGGGGGAGTGGGGGAAACGGAGGGGGGAGTGGGGGAGACGGAGGGGGGAGTGGGGGAGTGGGGGAGACGGAGGGGGGAGTGGGGAGAACTGAGGGGGGGAGTGGGGGAGTCAGAGGGGGGAGTGGGGGAGACTGAGGGGGGAGTGGGGGAGACGGAGGGGGAGTGGGGGAGACGGAAGGGGAGAGATGGGGGGGGGAGTGGGGGAGACAGAGGGGGGAGTAGGGAGACAGAGGGGGGAGTGGGGGAGACAGAGGGGGGGAGACTGAGGGGGGAGTGGGGGACACTGAGGGGGGAGTGGGGGGAGAGAGGGGGGAGTGGGGGAGACAGAGGGGGGAGTGGGGGAGATGGAGGGGGGAGTGGGGGAAACGGAGGGGGGGAGTGGGGGAGACGGGGGGGGAGTGGGGGACACTGAGGGGGGAGTGGGGGAGTCTGAGGGGGGAGGGGAGGAGTGGGGGAGACGGAGGGGGGAGTGGGGGAGACGGAGGGGGGATGGGGGAAATGGAGGGGGGAGTGGGGGAGACGGAGGGCGGAGTGGGGGACACTGAGGGGGGAGTGGGGGAGTCTGAGGGGGGAGTGGGGAGACTGAGGGGGGGAGTGGGAGAGATGGAGGGGGGAGTGGGGGAGACTGAGGGGGGAGTGGGGGAGGGAGACGGAGGGGGAGTGGGGGAGACGGAGGGGGGGGAGTGGGGAGACGGGGGGGGAGTGGGGAGACTGAGGGGGGGAGTGGGAGAGATGGAGGGGGGAGTGGGGGACACTATGGGGGGAGTGGGGGAGACGGAGGGGGGAATGGGAGAGACGGAGGGGGGTGTGGGGGAGACTGAGGGGAGGAGTGGGGGAGACTGAGGGGGGGGAGTGGGGGAGACTGAGGGGGAGAGTGGGGGACACTGAGGGGGGGGAGTGAGGGACACTGAGGGGGCAGTGGGGGAGACGGAGGGGGGAGTGGGGGAGTGGGGGAGATGGAGGGGGGAGTGGGGGGACTGAGGGGGGGAGTGGGGAGTCTGAGGGGGGAGTGGGGGAGACTGAGGGGGGAGTGGGGGCGACCTCGATGGGGGAGTGGGGGAGACTGAGGGGGCAGTGGGGGAGACTGAGGGGGGGAATGGGGGAAGACTGATGGGGGAGTGGGGGAGACTGACGGGGGGACTGGGGGAGCCGGAGGGGGGAGTGGGGGAGTGGGGGAGACGGAGGGGGGCAGTGGGGGACTTGGGGGAGACCGGAGGGGGGAGTGGGGGAAACGGAGGGGGGAGTGGGGGAGACGGAGGGGGAGGGGTGGGGGAGTGGGGGAGACGGAAGGGGGGAGTGGTGGGAACTGAGGGGGGGAGTGGGGGAGTCAGAGGGGGGAGTGGGGGAGACTGAGGGGGGAGTGGGGGAGACGGAGGGGGGAGTGGGGGGAGACGGAAGGGGGAGACGGAGGGGGGAGTGGGGGAGGACAGAGGGGGAGTAGGGAGACAGAGGGGGGATGCTGGGGGAGACAGAGGGGGGGAGACTGAGGGGGGAGTGGGGGACACTGAGGGGGGAGTGGGGGAGACTGAGGGGGGAGTGGGGGAGACAGAGGGGGGAGTGGGGGAGAGAGGGGGGAGTGGGGGAAACGGAGGGGGGAGTGGGGGAGACGGAGGGGGGAGTGGGGGAGACGGAGGGGGGGAGTGGGGGAGACTGAGGGGGGAGTGGGGGAGTCTGAGGGGGGAGTGGGGGAGACTGAGGGGGAGTGGGGGAGACGGAGGGGGGAGGGGGGAGTGGGGGAGACGGAGGGGGGGAGTGGGGGAGACGGAGGGGGGGAGTGGGGGAGACGGAGGGGGGAGTAGGGAGACAGAGGGGGGAGTGGGGGAGACAGAGGGGGGGAGATTGAGGGGGGAGTGGGGGAGACTGAGGGGGGAGTGGGGGAGACTGAGGGGGGAATGGGGGAGAGAGATGGGATGGATGGGTGGGGGAGACTGAGGGGGGACTGGGGGAGACGGAGGGGGGAGTGGGGGAGTGGGGGAGACGGAGGGGGGAGTGGGGGATTGGGGGAGACAGAGGGGGGAAACGGAGGGGGGAGTGGGGGAGACGGAGGGGGGAGTGGGGGAGTGGGGGAGTGGGGGAGACAGGGGGGGAGTGGGGAGAATGAGGGGGAGTGGGGGAGTCTGAGGGGGGAGTGGGGGGAGACTGAGGGGGGAGTGGGGAGACGGAGGGGGGAGTGGGGGAGACGGAAGGGGGAGACGGAGGGAGGAGTGGGGGAGATGGAGGGGGGAGTAGGGAGACAGAGGGGGGAGTGGGGGAGACAGAGGGGGGGAGACTGAGGGGGGAGTGGGGGACACTGAGGGGGGAGTGGGGGAGACGGAGGGGGAGTGGGGGAGACGGAGGGGGAGTGGGGGAAACGGAGGGGGGGAGTGGGGGAGACGGAGGGGGGAGTGGGGGAGACTGAGGGGGGAGTGGGGGGAGTCTGAGGGGGGAGTGGGGGAGACTGAGGGTGGAGTGGGGGAGACGGAGGGGGGAGTGGGGGAGTGGGGGAGACGGAGGAGGGAGTGGGGGAGACGGAGGGGGGAGTGGGGGAGACTGAGGGGGGAGTGGGGGAGTCTGAGGGGGGAGTGGGGGAGACTGAGGGTGGAGTGGGGGAGGCGGAGTGGGGGAGTGGGGGAGACGGAGGGGGGGAGTGGGGGAGACGGAGGGGGGAGTGGGGAGACGGAGGGGGGATTAGGGAGACAGAGGGGGGAGTGGGGGAGACAGAGGGGGGAGATTGAGGGGGGAGTGGGGGAGACTGAGGGGGAGTGGGGGAGACTGAGGGGGGAGTGGGGGGTGACGGAGGGGGGAGTGGGGGAGTGGGGGAGACGGAGGGGGAGTGGGGGGGTGGGGAGACGGAGGAGGGAGTGGGAGTGGGGAGGGTAGGGAGAGAGTGAGCGAGTGACTCGTCCAACCCCGTAACAAAATGTCTGCCACCATGCCATGGCGTGCCGGTCACGAGGACAAGGCCGCTGTTTGCCCTGTGGCATACGGCCACAGGCCACTGACGCACCTGTGAGGAGGCCGTAGTTAACTGCCCGTTGGATGCAGAAAGTGACCAGGGTTAGGCTGCCCGCGTGTCAGCAGCGCGACCAGGCCACCGGGACACACAGGTATCTCGTGGCAGGCGGCTGCCGAGGTGTCGACTAACGTCCGTCTAACATGTCCCGTTTCTCTGCCCCCCACCACCCTTCTGTAGGTTAGCACAATGTCTGCGAACAGAACGGCTATGTTCTGCGCAGTGGTTGGGGCCGCTGCACTGCATTTGGCGATGCAGCAGCATCCACACCCACAACCCGCAGTGGCTGCAGGGCCAGCTGCAGCAGCAGAGGGAAGGGCCGAGGAGTTGCCAGTCATTGAGCAGCATGAGGGGGGAGGAGGAGGAGGAGGGGAGGAGGAGAGAGTGAGGGTGCAGCCACGGCGCCAGAGGCGACGACCAAGGCCGAGTGTGTACCGTGCCCGGATCTCTTTCCTAACAATGACGGACATCACCTGCAGGAGGAGACTCCGGCTGAGTAGGCAGACGGTGATACATATCTGTCACCTCGTGGCACACCTCACCCCACGTGGAACGGGGGGAGGGCACGCGATCCCGGTTGCCATCAAGGTGACGGTCGCTCGGAACTTCTATGCGACCCGCTCCTTCCAGTCTCCGAGCGGGGACCTCTCCGGGATCTCCCAGTCATCGAGCCACAGGTGTATCCGGGATGTGACCGACGCCCTCTATGCCATCGCCGATCGCTACATCACCTTTCCCGAGGACCGAGCTACTCAAGACTCACGAGCTCGTGGATTTGCCAGCATGGCCGGGATACCGAGGGTGCAGGGGGCAATCGATTGTGTTCACGTCCCCATGCGCCCGCCTGCAGGGGACAGGGAGGTGTTCACAAACAAGGGGGGGGACATACTCCATGAATATCCAGGTGGTATGCGACCTCCACATGACGTTCATGAACGTCTGTGCAAGGTTCCCAGGGAGTGTGCATGACTCCTACATACGGACGCAGTCGTACATCCCTGCGATGTTTGTGGGACGTCCCCCCCGGCTGAGGGGCTGGTTGCTAGGCGACAGGGATTATCCGCTGAGGTCTTGGCTGATGACGCCTATACGGAGGCCTCAGACCAATGCGGAAACCAGATACAACGATGCCCATGCAGCAACCAGGGGTGTGGTGGAGCGCTGCCTTGGCCTCCTGAAGATGAGATTCAGGTGCCTGGACTGCTCCGGAGGGGCCCTGCAGTACCAGCCCGACAGGGTCGCTCGCATTGTTGTGGTCTGCTGTGCGCTGCACAACATCGCGATGCAGAGGGGAGATGACCTGTTGCAGGAGGCGGAGGGAGAAGCCAGTGGCAGTGGTGCCAGCACAGAGGAGGAGGAGGAGGAGGAGAGGGAGGAGGACGAGGAGGAGGAGGCTGGCGGAGTGGCGGGCACAGCACGCAGACACGACCCAGGTGCTGGTGATGTCCAGGAGGCGGCACGACGGACCCGGCGAGGACGGCAGGCACGCGACGCTTTGGTGGCAGCACGGTTCACGCATCGTATGCGACGTCCCCGCTGAACACCAAACCACCACCTGCATCGCTAGTCGTGCAGAGGGTCAACACACAACTGCCACCACCACAGCGCCCCCCCCCCCCCCCCACCCCCCGCCCCCTCTCAGTGTACACACTGCTCCACTTCGACATCACCCTTACCACTGGGTCCAGACGGTATGGCACAACATCGATGGCTGTGTCAGCGGGTGTGATCAGTGCCATGTGGAATGATGACAGCCCGCTCTGCGAAGAGCTGTGAGCTCAGCATCGTTAGAGAGAGTCTGACCCATGGCAATAGCTGAACCATCCACCTTGGTGGCCGCTGAGATCGTCACGGACACTCCATCACGTGTCCGCTTGGGCTAGCTGTGGGAGGGGGTGGGGGGGAAGGGACTGCAAACCCGGCACCGAAGTTTCACCGCTCGTCAACCCCAGCGACACTCGGTCACCATCACGATTCCTGTGGCTGTGGAACAATCACACGGTATTACAAGTAGGGTGGGACAGTGCGTTTAATGTTAACAATTATTTACAGGTGCCCTAGCCCCTACAACTAAACTGTGCCCTTCACCCGTGCCAACTTACTCAGTGTCTCTCTTTGTTGCCTTACGGGCCCTACCACTACGTCTAAGTGATTCCCCCAGATGATACAGCAGGAGTGGAGGAGGACTGCTGCGAATCGCCCCCTTCGACTCGTTTCTCCTTCGGCAAGCGTTTCCTGGGGCGACCCGGCCTTGATGGGCCAGGCTGCTCTGCGGGCATCTCGGGTGACATTGTGCCACCCTGCTCTGCCTGCTGCTCACCCGATGCACCAGGGATGGGACGGGGGAGGCCGAGAATTCCGGGTCGTGCCATGATGGAGTTAATGGGACGGGCCCTGAAACCTCCTCCTCCCTCGGGGAGCTCGGTGGCCCCCAGGCCTCACTTTGGGACAGAGGTGCGAGCGGGGAGGTGCCCCGTCGCGCCACCGACACCTGGCGCTGCCAGTCCTGGAGGCCTGCAACGGTATCTACCAGGATCCGAAGGTTTGCAGAGACGGAGTCCAGGGAGTTAGACATTCCCGCCAGGGACTGTGCGATCTCAACCTGTGAGTGCACGACGCCATCCAGCACATGTGTCAGGCGGTTGATGCTCTCCGCGACTGACTGCTGGGACTGTGCCATCGACTTCTGGGACTGTGCCATCGACTGCTGTGACTGTGCCATGGCATGCTGCAACTGGGCCATGACCTGCTGAGACTCGGCCAAGGTCCGCAGCGCGCCAGCAATGTCGTGTTGGCTCTGGCGCATTGCTGCCAGTGGGAGGGCAACCCTGTCCAGGGCCGAGGATGACGTGTGCACATTAAGCCCAATGCCTTGCATAACCTGACCCATTGCCTCCACCGCGGATGCCACCCGTGCGGTGTCGGCCTGGGTTGCTGCCATGAGCGGCACCACTCCCTGCTCGTGGACGCGGTTCGACTCCTCTAACAGCGTCTGCAGAGTCTGGAAGACAGCCCTCATCCCGCCATTGTGTCCCTGGGTTTCTTGATGCATCGGCTGTGCGGGTGGGTTGCGAAAGTCCAGGAACTCGGAAAACGTCTGGGAGCCAGCTGCATGCTGGGCCTGGCCTGGCCTCCGCCAGTCCGGGCCCTCGGCTGCTCCGACCTCCACCTGCTGTACCTGCTCAGCTGTGATATGCGACCCAGACTGTGACCCAGGAGCCTCATCACTAAATAGCCCAACCGGGATGAGTGTCTCTGGGATGGTGGATGGTGTGGGAGATAGCTGTGCCGCAAGCTCAAGGTCGTCTTGGGTTGACGCCTCTTCTATGTCATCGGCCCGCTGAGAGGCCCCAGGGCGTTCACGGGCCATTTCTCTCTCTTGCTCTGTCGCCGCCCTCTGGGCGTCCTGCTCCACAGATTCGGTTGGGGAGGATGGGACACCCTGATCGGGCACCCTCTGTTGTGCGGCCCTGGGTGAGGTGGGGGCAGATGCCTGTGTCCGCCTGGAGGCAGATGGCCCTGGTCGTTCGGCATCACGTCCTAGGGAAGAGAATGAAACGGGTTATTTAGATTCGCTCGTACGGGCGCTGGACGGTCCCAGTGGGCAGGGTGTGTGAAGAGACAGAGGATGGGGGAGTTGTCCAAGTGAGCAGGGTGTGTGAAGGGACAGAGGATGGGGGAGGTGTCCAAGTGGGCAGGGTGTGTGAAGGGACAGAGGATGGGGAAGGTGTCCAAGTGGGCAGGGTGTGTGAAGGGACAGAGGATGGGGGAGGTGTCCAAGTGGGCAGAGTGTGTGGAGAGACAGAGGATGGGGAAGGTGTCCAAGTGGGCAGGGTGTGTGAAGGGACAGAGGATGGGGAAGGTGTCCAAGTGGGCAGGGTGTGTGAAGGGACAGAGGATGGGGGAGGTGTCCCAGTGGGCAGAGTGTGTGAAGGGACAGAGGATGGGGAAGGTGTCCAAGTGGGCAGGGTGTGTGAAGGGACAGAGGATGGGGGAAGTGTCCAAGTGGGCAGAGTGTGTGAAGGGACAGAGGATGGGGAAGGTGTCCAAGTGGGCAGAGTGTGTGAAGGGACAAAGGATGGGGGAGGTGTCCAAGTGGGCAGGGTGTGTGAAGGGACAAAGGATGGGGGGGGTGTCCAAGTGGGCAGGGTGTGTGAAGGGACAGAGGATGGGGGGGGGGTGTTCCAGTGGGCAGAGTGTGAAGGGACAGAGGATGGGGGAGGGGGGGTGTTTGTCATGCAGGGTTGTCTCACTTGTTGCAGCTCCGCCAACCTCGCATTGCGCGATCTCCCGGGTGGCAGATCCCCCAACAAGGCCCAGTGCCCTCTGCTCAAACGTGGTGAGGGGGTGCAGGATGGGCGAACCCCCTCCAGTCTTGTTCCGCTCACGGGTGTTGTGAGCGGTCTTGTCCTGTTGGGGGAGGGGTCATAGGTAGATCATTACAATACGGCAGGTATCAGCAGTCCGTTCAGATACTGGCACAGTTTGGGGGTCAAGTTGTAATAAGACCATTGCATCTCTCCACAGGGGCCAGAGCGCTGGGTCTGTGACTACTTTGTGAACCACACTCAACTCACTCTGCCCCAATCCCCCTCCACTCCCCGTGTCGGGGGGGGGGGGTGGGGGGGGGAGGTGGGTGATTAAGTAAAGGGGGGAGGGATGGTTGTGACCCGGGGGCACCCTCTTGGCACTTACCCTGGCAGCCCTGGTGAGGTCGTGCATCTTCTTCCGACATTGGTCTGCAGAGCAAGGGGTCTGCCCAACAGCACTGACGGCAGCAGCCACCTCACGCCAGGCTTGGCGCACCGCGCTGGCAGGGTGGCGATGCCCTCTACGCGGGCAGATGATGCCCCTCCTCTGCTCGATTGATTCGAGCAGCATCTCCACGTCAGCCTCAACGAATCGCGGGGCTGCTCTCCTGAGCTCCGACATCCTGGCCTAGTTTCTGTGCTCGCCCGCGCCTTTTTACGGCGTCGGGCGGCGTCACGTGGGCGTGTTCGTATCGTCGCCGCGTTCCGGCGTCATCGCGCACGTGATTGATGTGGCCCTGTTCCTAGCCCATTTCCCGGACGTGAATACCTCGGGAAATGGGCCGTGTCGGGCCGTCACAAAAGTCGGCCGTTTTCACGGCCGACTTCACGATTTTCTGCGGGTGCGGAGAATCGCGCCCTTAGTGACTGAAACGGAGAATCCCACCCCTTGTATTTGTCTGTACTGCACTTCACCTGCCATTGTCAGCACAGATGAATTCCTTGTCTACTCCTCTTTGTAAGAATTTTTCTGAATTCACAAGTGATTTGCAAGTTTCATTATCTTGCATTGACACTATAATTTCAGGTCATTTATGCATAACAAGAGCAGAAGGTGTCCCAGGGTGGATCACTGGGGCACCTCATGGAATTCCAACCTCGTTTCATTCATCCCAACCCTCTGATTCCTTTGTTTAAGCAGTTATTAATCCAAATCTTGACTTCTGTTGATGTACGTTTGTCATGGAATCATTTATACAGCACTTAATCAATGGCTCGAAAACTAGAAATATTCTGTCACGTGGCCTTGCTCGACAAGTTAAGGGATGGCCTCCTTTAAAAGACCTTGCACAACCAATAAAGCAAGATCCACCCTTCTATTGCTGGCTATCATTAATATTTTTATCCAAATATTGTTCCATTATATTCTGATTATTGGCCTGTTTGGTTTTTAAATGATTGAGGTCTGAGTAATAGATCTAGGTTTTGTTCTGAGGCCCTTTTTGAATATCAGTAGTACATTAGCCTTCTTCTAGTTAGTCAGAATATCTCCACTTTGAATCTTCCCTTTTCTCTCGAAAATAAAAAAAATGTAAGAAAATGCAACAAAAGTTCAAAACTTTACTCTTCGAACAATATTTTTGGTGGAGGAAAGTAAAGAATAGATAACAGAATCATAGAATCCCTACTGTGCATAAGAAGGCCATTCAGCCCATCGAGTCTGCACCAATCCTCCGAAAGAGCACTCTACCCATGTACACTCCCCATCCACCCCACCGTATCCCCGTAACCAAATCTGCACATTTTTGGGCACAAAGAGGCAATTCAGCATGGCCAATCCACTTAACCTGCACATCTTTGGATGAGATAGATTAGGGAAAGAAAAAGAGAGTGCAGTGAGCTACTGTAGAGTTAATTTTAATAGTTTAACCTAGAATTTATTTTAAGGTTCTAGAGTTAGCAATGTAATAATAATGCCATTTTGATACCTGAGCAGCTTTATTGTTGCATTGTTTCAGCTTTGCAGTGTGTGAACTGAAATAATTGGTTCAAGTCATGCTGGCAAAGCAAGATCTAATAGCTGCATAGATAGAAATCTTACATTTATGTGCTATAATTCAACCGGAATTTTTAAACAATAGAGTAATTTAACATATTTTACATTTTATATCTTATGATACTATTTTATGAGCAGCTGATTCTTTCCTTCTGTTTACAGATCCACTTTGAAAGAATTTGGATTTCAAAGTTCATTATACGAATCGACCTTGCTATATTTGTTTCTAAAATAAAGCAATAGAGTTATGAATAGATTGTTGCAGAAAATTACTTTTTCAATGATTTGGCACACATCTCAACATATTTTGCAATCCATTCACAATTGCTGTGAAATTCAAAATGTTAAACTTCAATCTTTGCCACGTTGGGAAAAAAGTACTTTCAATTAAAATTATTGCCGATCCGGTTACTATTAACTTCACAATAACAATAACAATAATCTGGAAAATGTTTATTTCTGCGATCAAAATGTGTTGTTTTTGCTCCAAGCTACAAAGGACCTTCAGAACTCAGGACATAAAAAAATAGTTATTTCCTTCTGGAAGAATAAAATGGTGCCAGGCTGCCACCTCCTGAATTTTCATCTCTTCCCTTCGCTGTGTAGGCTTGGCCTTGGCTTTCCTTCTTTACAAAGCTCACTAGATAACAGAAGAAGTTTGTCTTCCTGGTGTCTGCCTATGATTTAAAGGAAGCAATAAACAGAAATGAAAGCGTGAAGGTACTTAGTTAATTGACCTTTATTGTGCCTTCTGGTTCATTTGGGAATGGAAATTAAATTAACATGATAATTCAGTCCTACTGTGTTAAGGCTGCCATAAACCTTTTGATTTTATGGCTCTTGATTTAATACTTTTTTTGCTAACTGCTTTTAATTTTCGGTTCGGCTGCGTATTTCTCAGGCTCATGTTGTGACTTTATGTTTTACACTTGCAAAGAGTGAGTTTCGGAAAAAAAGATATGCTACATTTTGACAGCATGTGGTGAGTTTTAAGAATCCTAAAATCCACTATCTTTATTTATTATTTTTTAATCGCCATTGTTTTATACTTTCTAATTTTCCTGTGGACTTTTTTAATAAGTAAATTCTACAGTCAGGGCATGTAAGACAAATGCATATTAATATGCGTTTACATCTGTTTCATATTAATATTCATGCCTGAATCCACATCTCCATGCACAAAGCCAATTTTCTGACCATCTGTGTGATGGCTGGTGGATGCAATGAATAAATTTTATTTGTGAGGGGAAGAATAAATCTTTTATATGCATTTCGCTGTCCAAATTTTCCTTTCATAAGAACTGAATTTTTGTTGTTGTTGTGATACAAATTATTCAGACAATAAAGCTGTTGAATTTATTTGGCAACTTTATTCGGACATCAAAGCATGATCCTGATCTGATTTATTGTAATAATTTGTATTTGTATATGAATATTTTAGTGGCATTCGTGTTGATGTCAAAGAGAAGGCATTTGAGAATGTGCTGAATAGACTTAGCTCATGAGGTTTAAATTATATATTTATTTCATGCGAGTGTATTCCTGCATTTTTTTATATTCTGTTCATGTATGTGAGAGATGTGTATCTAGTCTGTGAGCCTCAGGGACATTAACCCTTCAAGTACTGAAAATAACTTTGCAAGATTTGCCATTATTGTCTGAAAATTGGCTTACTCTGTTTTTTGTGGCTTTAGTTTGTAATTCATGACCTTCCCCAGTAAGTTATTTTTGAAGTGGGTAACATAAATTTGAAGGGGCCAATTCATTAGCATGATTGTAGTATTGGGTTGGGCATTTTTCTATGCTGCTGGGGCCAAATTACATAGTGCAAATAGCTCACAGTGAATGTTGCCCTTTGCTCCTAAAGACTGTCTGTCCTCCTAAGAGGCATTGGCACTGAATGATATTGTTGCAATTTAAAACATGAAAAATGGATTGTCGGGGCACAGAGAATGCTTCAGGAGTGTTTCAGAATCGTGAACACAGCCCAGTCGATCACAAAAACCTTTTTTTTTATAAATGTTTTTTATTGGGTTTTTGAACAAAGTATATTTACCGTTATGTACACAGGATAAGAAACATATATATATACACATATATAGAAGAGAAGGGCACATCCAAACATACCAAAGAAAAGAAAATAGTAAATAATAAAAGAAAAAAAAATAGAATAAAAAATAAAATAGAATAACTGGTCGGGTATTGTGCACCTGCTCAACAGCAGCAACTCTGTATATCTGGCAAAATTATTTACAACACATAAGTGGCCGACTGTTGGTGGGGGGGAGGGGGGCGGTGGAGACTGGGGAGGTAAATATACATTTGGGTGCCGGAGAAACAATTACAGTGGGCAATACTTGAATGGGTTTGGTGTTGGTGTTGTCGCTTGCTTCTCCTGGATGGATCTCGCTGCCGTCTCGCGCTCACCTCCGCTTCTGCCGTTCCTCCCGTCTTTCGTTTTCATTCTCCTCGTTCCCTACTCCTGGAGATGCCATGTTCATTATTGTATCCCGTGCCTTCCTTCCAGTTCTCATTTACCTGCCTCCCCCCCTCACCTCCCTGGTTCTCCTCTCTTGTTCCCTGTCTCTTCCTTCTCCCCCTCCCCCTCCTCCCCCCCCCCCCCCCCCCTCCTGTGATTTGCCTTCCCTGCCTCCCCTCCATTGACTCTGCCAACACCTCCCTCTGCCTTGGGAAAGCGGGCAGCATAATCAAAGACCCCTCCTACCTGGGTGATTCTCTCTTCCAACCTCTTCCATCGGGAAGGAGATACAAAAGTCTGGAACACACGCTAACAGGTTCAATGGCAGCATCTTCCCTGGTGTTACCAGACTCCTGAATAGCCCTCTTATGGACAGAAACTGATCTCTCTACGCATCTTCTCTAAGGTGCAGCACAACACTCCGTATGCTTCACCCGATGTCTATGTCTGTGGATTTACATTGTGTATTTATCATATGTCCTATGTTTTTCATGTATGGAACGATCTGCCTGGACTGTACGCAGAACAATGCTTTTCACTGTACCTCGATACTTGTGACAATGAATTGAAATGCTGGATCCATTAGTGAAGGTGGGTAGGCGAAGAGATGCCATGGGTCAGCGAGGGACCGGGAGATTTTCATGGATCATGCTCGGAAGGGTATATGAGCAGGTAGCCAGCGAGGTCAATTCCCAGTGGCTGACCCTGAAAACATGACAACAGTATCATAAGACGCCGAATGACCACATATGGGATGGTCACGATTTCTGGAATGCATCCTTAACATGACATCTACCCATAAATCCATTAACCTCACACCCTACGTCGTGCACAACTAGCAACAGCATCAGTACTCTCAAGACTACCAACTAATATCCGCCTCACTCTCACACACCTACCGATGCTGCCGACCACATGCTCATCAATCCACAAACCTTCAGCTAATCAGCTTGGCTCACCCAAACAAATACGTCACAATCCATGAAAGTCTGCACTCTCTCTGGCAGGGCAAGATGGCATGGGATAGAAGCAAAACTGGCAGGGGACAATGACGCCTGCATCTCCTGAGCCTGACAGAGAAGATGGCTCTCATCATGTAGGCGGCAGCAACAGAGCCCTGTGTCGTCCAGCATTTCAAGGATGACCATATGTTCCAACCTGATGTCCTCCTGATCTCCCATGTCATCCTCAATTTGAGTTCAAGCATGATGAGCATGCTGTTGATGGTGTGACCATGGGCCTGTTGCTTCTCACCCATCCCTGCATCCCCGATACCAACTTCCACGTTCACAACAGAATTTGCTGGTGCTCACCAAGTCGGACAATATCTGTGGAGAGAGACAGAGTTAACATTTGAGGTCTGTGACCTTACATCTGAATCCCTCCAACTTCTGATTTTCTGTTTTCAGACACAAAAACAGTTGCCTCCCAAGCGAAAATAGCTGGAGAAAATGATGGGGCAGCACCAGAGCACTTGATGATGGGGCAGCCCACAATCGCTCCTCTCTGTGTCCAATGTTCTTTCTCTCTCCCTCATCAACCACGACCCCGGTTTCACGATTTTTAAAAGCACAAGTGAACCGCGCCGTTGGGCACTTGTCCCATCGGAGGAGGAGAATCATGAAGGCCCCAGAGAATACCGGGTCGGGCCCACTAATGATATGCAAACAGTGTTTACTGTACGTGCGTTCCGGAATGCATTCACACTACTGTCGAGGTGACGGAGAATTGCGATTTGGCATCAAAGCAGCAACCACTGCGTTTTTGTCCTCAGAACCTATTCTCTGTCCAATCGTGTTTCCAATTTTGGCATCAACCAACGGAGAATCCCGCCTCTAATGTTTGCTCCTTCAAGCAGATATGCAACTTAAGGGAAACCACCACGGAGAGTCCAAAATTGGCTTTTACTTCGGCAGGATTTTCCGTTGGGATTGTCCCTGCCCCCCACCAGTGACATAATAGAATTTATAGTGCAGAAGGAGGCCATTCAGCCCATCAAGTCTGCACCAGCTCTTGGAAAGAGCACCCTACACAACCGTACACCTCCACCCTATCCCCATAACCCAGTAACCCCACCCAACACTAAGGGCAATTTTGGACACTAACGGCAATTTAGCATGGCCAATCCACCTAACCTGCACATCTTTGGACTGTGGGAGGAAACCGGAGCACCCGGAGGAAACCCACGCACACACGGGGAGAATGTGCAGACTCCACACAGACAGTGACCCAAGCCGGGAATCGAACCTGGGACCCTGGAGCTGTGAAGCAATTGTGCTAACCATTATGCTGCCGTGCTGCCCAAATAATGGGGTTCTGCTGCTGAAGACAGTTTTTATTTCTTTATATTGCTGAATGATTATGCATTCCTATTGTATTAAATATTGAAGGAAAATCAACTGTTCTTTCAAATACTTGGGGCGCAATTCTCCCAAAGGGAGACAAACAGCCGACGCCGGAGTGAAACCCATAGGGCGAAATTCTCCTCACTCACGACGGTGCGGAGAATAGCGGGGGTCGTAAATTTTTACGGCCACGCTAGTCTGACGCCCTCCCGCTATTCTCCACCCCCCCCCCCCCACGCCCGACTCCCGACACGAATCGCTGCCGCCGTTTTTTTACGGCGAGCAGCGATTCTCAGCTGGCCGATGGGCCGTAGTCCAAGCCCTTTACAGCCGTTTTTACGAACGGCAAACACACCTGGTCTGGCCGTTCGTAAAAACAGCCGTAAAGTTCGGATCTTGGCAACCATGGCACCGATTGGCACGGCCGTACCACGGCCGTGCCAAGGGTGCCATGGGCCCGCGATCGGTGGGCACCGATCGTGGGCAGCGGGTCCGATACCCGCGCACTCTTTGTCCTTCCGCCGCCCCGCTGTATCCATTCGCGGGGCGGCTGAGGGGCATACCGGCCCGCGCATGCGCGGGTTTCGCGCAAATGCGCGATGACATCATTCGCGCATGCGCGGGTTGGAGTCTTCCAATCCGCGCATGCGCGGCTGACGTCATGTGACGCGTCAGCCGTCGCAAACTCTGGCAAGCGGGCTTAACGAAATTCGTTAAGCCCGCGATGCCAGAGTTCACGGCCGCGCATGCTAGCCTTGACCGGGGACCAGAATCGGTTCCCGGTCGGGGGGGGGGGGGGGAGGCTGGCGTCAAACCCGCCCGTTTTTGATGCCAGCCTTACGATTTCTCCCTGTTTGGGAGAATCGCGCCCATAGTGTTTCACTCCGGCGTCGGAGGCCGCTCCTCGTCCCCTATTCTCCCCCCCCCCGGGGGCTAGGAGCGGCGGTGCGTGAATTGCGAGCGCCCGGCCTTGACGCTTGCGTCAAAGCGGCGCACCGGGAATGACGCGGCCAGTGGCGCCTAAGTGACGTCAGCCGTGCATGCACAGGTTGGCCGGCACCAACCCTTGCATGCGCGGTTGCCGTCTTCCCCTCCGCTGCACCGCAAGACATGGCGGCTTGATCTTGTGGGGCGGCAGAGGGAAAAGAGTGCGTCTCTTAGAGACGCCGGCCCGATGATCGGTGGGCACCGATCGCGGGCCAGACATCTCCTGAGCACGCCCGTGGTGCTCGATCCTCCCTCTGCCCCCCCCACAGGCCCCACACACACCGGTCGCCGGCAGCGACCAGGTGCGGTTGGCGCCGGCGTGAACCGGTCGGGTTCGGCAGGCCGCTCGGCCCATCCGGGCCGGAGTATCGCTGGTCGCCGTGAAAAACGGCGAGCGCCGATTCTCCGAGCGGCCTGTCGCAAAACGCGACATGCCCTTTTGGGGAGGGGGTGGGAGAATCGCGGGGGGTGCCAGGGCGGCGTGGCGTGATTCGCCCAGCCCTCCCGCGATTCTCCCACCCGGCGTGAGGTGCAGAGAATCGCGCCCCTGTTTTCTTGTTCACCCCTTGCCAATTCACTTTGTATTTCAATACATCATTTAGTTGCTACTGATAGTTCTAATGCAGCTTTTTCTGAAGAAATATTCAACATCCTTTTCAGCACCTCATGTTTTTTCATGGCTACATATTGATTCTTCAAGGAATCTTCCATGGTCGCAACTTCTTTGAGTGCCTTTTCTGCCTGCTATTTTGCCTGACTACATCTGGTTCAGTTTTCTCAACTCATACTTTGATTTGCAAACATGAAATTGGGGATTGCTATTTCCTCCAGTTGCTGTGTGCCTCTCTGAAATATGTTTGTTCAGACTACAAAAACTTGGTTCATTAAAGATTTCAGTTTGTTGTGCATTTTCAAAGGTATATACTCAGCTTGAATCTTGTGCTTCAGATCTTCGAGTTCAGCCCTGAACATTTTCCTGTAGCACAGTTACATTTACTTTTACCATGTTTTGCGTCTTTTGAGTTACCTCATACTCTGTGCTCCTTTGTTGCCCTCCCACTGGGGTGTTTTGTTGTCCTGGCACTGGGGTCATTTGGTACCCTTGCTCTGGGGCATTTGTTGCATTCAGCACTTTATTGGGAGCTGTCCTCTTTCTGCCATATTTTATTACCCTCGGCAGAGTTCTGCTTCCCATGGGGTCTCTTGTTGCCCTCAGAGGAGCTAAAATAATTGTCAAAGCTTTTTAATATCTCACCGAATGTTATTGAATATTTACCTATAGGTTGGCTGTAGACTACTTCAACAGTGCATGAACCAAAGATGAATAAAAACTTAACAACCTGTTTTTTTCTTGTTGCTTGGTTCAGCCTTGTACTTCACCTGTACACAAGCAATTATTCTCTTCATGACTCCCAAGAAGGGTCTGGTTTAGCTTTTTCCATAGTGCACATGCATTTGGATCTTCTAATTTGCTGCCCATAGCCATTTTTTCTTTTTATAGTTACCACTTTAAACGTTGTTACCTCTTTAAGACGATCAGTGCAGTCACTATTTTATTTAACTAGGCTGTTCCAGCTGTTGTTTCTGGCTCCTCCAATTTTGGGGTGTTTTGGTGAGTTCTCCAGTGATTTTAACCTTCTTTTTCAGTTACTTTGATGAACTTGTAAACTTTTTTTGTTTAAATAATACTAATCGCTTATTGTCACAAGTAGGCTTCAATTAAGTTACTGTGAAAAGCCGCTAGTCGCCACATTCTGGTGCCTGTTCGAGGAGGGCGGTACGGGAATTGAACCTGCGCTACTGGCATTGTTCTGCATTACAAGCCAGCTGTTTAGCTCCTTAACCAGCCCCTAAAATAAGCCAATGCAGCAATTGCTGGCTTTAAGCTCTGCAGGCTATCTTTGTTTTGTGGTTTGGGAGCTATCGGCAGCCTGCCAGTTTTGTGTTTGTGATCTCTCTGCGTTAAACTTGTTAAAACTTTTTAAAACATCAGCAATTCATTTCTAGGTGACTCTATCCCTTTTCCATCATAAAATCATAGAATCCCTCCGGCACAGATGGAGACCATTCAGCCCATCAGGTCTGCACAAAACCTCCAAAAGAGCTCTCTACCTACGCCCACTCTCCGAATCTATCCCGTAACCCTGCGCATTGATCATAGCCAATCCACCTAACCTGCACATCTTTGGATTGTGAGAGGAAACTGGAACACCCAGAAGAAAGCCACGCAGACACGGGGAGAACGTGCAAATCCACGCAGGAAGTCACCCAAGACTGGAATCGAACCGGGTCCCTGGCACTCTGAGGCAGCAGTGCTAACCTTTATGCCACCGTACCTTCTGAACTCTGCAGGTCTTTTTCTCTTAATTTTACTCTCTTAGGCAGCACGGTGGCGCAGTGGTTAGCATTGCTACCTCAGGGTGCCGAGGACCCAGGTTCGATCCTGGCCCTCGGTCACTGTCCGTGTGAAGTTTGTACATTCTCCCCATGTCTGTAAGGGTTTCACCCCTACTATCCAAAGATGTGCAGGGTAGGTGA
This sequence comes from Scyliorhinus canicula, assembly GCF_902713615.1. Classification (NCBI taxonomy): domain Eukaryota; kingdom Metazoa; phylum Chordata; class Chondrichthyes; order Carcharhiniformes; family Scyliorhinidae; genus Scyliorhinus; species Scyliorhinus canicula. Next base: position 59,906,687 of record NC_052155.1, on the reverse strand, counting down.
ATTGGCCATGCTAAAATTGCCCCTTAATTAGAAACATTGAAAAAAAATTACTGCTCTCTGCAAGTTCTGTTTATTTAACTTTTAACTCTGCCAGCCAAATTTTACAGGCTTTTTTAAAAGATTGCCGGCCCCCTTTTTAACTGCAACTCGCTTTCAGTTGCTCTTTGGGTGCTCAGCCCCTGGGACTGCCAACGATTCTAAAATGTAGCTACTTTTTGTATTTTCCCTCGCCATTCCCTGAACTGTGTCACTCAGCTCCTTGTTTTGTATTGGTGCTTTCTCGTCTTGTGATCTGAGCAGTTTTGTTCCTCTGCTCCATCCAAGATCTGCGTATCTTGGGATACGGTTCTGGGTTCATGCATTTAGATGCCACCTTTCTTACTGCCATTGATTACCACTGCCAATCACCATGGTACTATCACCATTGGTCATCACCGCTAATCCCACTGCTGCCAACCATTTGCAATAGGGAATCTTTAGATTTTTCAATTAGGAGATTTTGAGACGTTTACCTTTAAACATGAATCATTTATGGTTAGTCTTCAACTGTTTATAGATTCCAGGTTACTGTCTTGCATGGTGGTGCTGCAATGCAGATAGACAGCTTCCTGAGTGTCCTCTATACATCATGCCATGGTTGGCATTCTCCCATCAGAAATATATTGCCGCTCTTCTACTTGCTTTAGTCTCCACACACTCCTTCTCTGCCTGCTGGCCAAGCCAGCAACACTCACATCCCATGAATTAATTTTTTAAAAACTGCCTCAGGATTTACAGTTAAAGTTACTCTGCAATGTCCCAGACAGTGGAAACATTGCTTGAGAATGCCAATTATTAGTTCATATTTGTTCCTTGTAGCAGTATAGCTGTCATGTTAAGCCAGCTCTGCAGTTCTGTCCCAGTTCTTACCAGTTCAGTACCCATGTTCTTCAGCCATGTCCGGAGGAGATATTCTGTGTCGTTCATTATCCAAACTGTAATTTGACTTTGCTGGAATAAAGAGTACTGGCACAGGATGAAACGATCATGTTCCTGCCAGGAAACTGGACACAGACCTGTATGATTTGTGGTCGCAACCAGCTGAAAGTTAATGCTTCTGAGACAGAGCACACATAATAACGTTGGTCCAATCTATGGCACCTTGTACTCTTGGAGAACCTTCCCTACAGGTGAAGCGCAGAGCTCTCTCATTTTGTCTTGGTCTGGACATTTGGAAAGATGTAGCTATTGCTGGTGTAGAGAACCTCAGTGACCTTCCTGACACAGTGTAGTACTGCAAATTAGGATATGTTGCTCATGTCGCCTGCTGCAGCCTACAAGGGACCAGAGGCCTAAACGTTAAGGGTTACAATGATTTTGACAACCATAAGCAGTGCTCTCCATGCCTTGGTGGAAGGTTTGAGTTTTGGCTGCAGCACGTAACGTAGCTTGGTGACCGAGTCATTTGTGAAGGAAGTAATTCACATTGTAAATGCCCAGGTAGGGTAAGTCCTCCTTGTATACTTGTTGTTGGTATATCTTCATGCCCAGTCTCCTCTTCCTGTCTCTTTTGACAGCAGCTGCCAGTGTCTGCTGACTTTTTGCCTCTCCTCCTGTCATTCAGCCCTAGCGGTAGCACTATTAAGGGATATGAGTAAAGACAGGTATATGGAGTTAGGCCACAGATCAGCCGTGATCACATTGAATGGTGGGGCAGGCTCGAGGGGCTGAATGACCACCCGTGACTGCAATCAAACTATCTTCAAGGGCACCAGCAAAATATTCTTCTTGGCGGACAAACTGAAACCTCCAGAGTCAAAGAACACATCAGAAATGCCCAGAGGTTAACCAGCTGCCTGAAATGACAAACCAGCAACCAACCTGTCAGCACTGCATGATCGCTCTAAATGGTATTGGCAGGGGCCCTTTTTGCCGGTTAAGGCAGAAGTTGCTGGGAGAGTCTGGCTGTGACGAGTCAGGTGCTGAACGCCTGGTGCTTAGCACCTTAGGCAGGTGCTGAGCATTCCAAAATCAGAAAAGAGTCCTGGAAGAAGCGCAAGATCCTGATTTAAATAATGCATTCAGGGTTTTTTTAAAGTTTTGATGTATACCTGTGACCATAGTGGTTGTGCACTTTGGTAACAATGGTGCATGTGCTTCGTGCCCACCACTTAATAAATGGATTTAGCAGTTTTAACATTTCTTCGTGTTTATAACTTTACAGGTTTCCTTACAGAGTCCCAAGGGCTGTGTGTGACTGATGGCTATTGTGGGGCAGAGAGGTTATAAAGATACAGCTAATCCAACTGCTATGTGATTAGACTTTTCAATGGGAATAGCTCCTTTTGATCTATGTACAAGTGCCTTTGGGAGTCAGCAGCATATTGGTGTACAGCAGTGTGAAGACCCCTGTGCATGCATATTTGTTAAATTATTAATCCAGCAAAATTTCTAACAGGGTGAACAGATTGTTTCCCAGCAATTTCTTGTTATTTTTTAACTTGTGAATTTGGATAGTTTTTGAGTGATCATGCTTTAGTAAGGGGGTGAGTGGGAGAATGGGACAACCCAGTGTCACAATAGGGAGAGACTAGAAATGCATTCTGTGCTCGGTTCGAGCAGGAAACCATCAAACTGCTGTCAACTGCCCCAGCAGCCTCGAACACACCCATACCTATCGTCACAGCTTCCGCAGTTGGATTGGTTTCTTCAAAGTGAAACCTCAAAAAATGACGGGTCCTGATGGAGTCCCTGGTCCAGCACTCAGATCCTACGCGGACCAACTGGTGGATGTGTTTGCGGACATCTTCAACCTCTCCCTACTCCGTTCCGAGGTTCCCATCTGCTTCAAGAGACCACCATCATACCGGTGCCAAAGAAGAGTCAGGCAACATGTCTCAATGACTACCATCCAATGGCCTTGACATCGATCATTATGAAGTGCTTTGAGAGGTTGGTCATGAGACATATTATCTCCATACTCCCAGAATACCAGATCCTCTGCAATTCTGATACTGCCACAACCTGTCCACAGCAGACGCCATCTCCCTGACCCTACACTCGACCTTGGAGTATCTCGATAACAAGGATTCCTACATCAGAGTCCTATTCATTGACTACAGCTCTGCCTCCAAGACCATTATCTAAGACAAGCTCCTATCAAAACTCTAAAACCTAGGACTTGGCTCCTCCCTCTGCATCTGGATCCTCGACTTCCTGACCCATGGACCACAATCAGTAAGGATAAACAACAATACCTCCTCCATGATAGTACTCAATACAGGGATCCCACAAGGCTGCATAGTTAGCCCCCTACTATACTCCCTGTACACACACGACTGCGTGGCAAAATCTGGTCCAATTCCATCCACAGGTTTGCTGATGACATGACCGTTGGGTTGGATCTCAAATAATGATGAGTCAGAGTACAGGAGGGAGATAGAAAACCTAGTGGAGTGGTGTAACAACAACAATCTCTCCCTCAATATCAGAAAAACTAAAGAGCTGGACATTGACTTCAGGAAGCAAAGTATCGTACACACCCCTGCCTGTATCAATGGTGCCTAAGTTGAGATGGTTGACAGCTTCAAATTCCTAGGTATTCACATCACCAATAATCTGTCCTGGTCAGGAGACAGGTTGGTTGCCCCCTTCAACGCTACGACCAAGAAAGCACAATAGAGCCTATACTTCCTGAGGAAAGAAAGGAAATTCGGCATGTCCACATTGATTCTTACTAACTTTTACAGTTGCACCATAGAAAGCATCCTATCTGGCTGCATCACAGCCTAGTATGGCAACTGCTCAGCCCAAGACCATAAGAAACTACAGAGTCGTGAACAGAGCGCGGTCCATCACGCGAACCCGCCTCCCAAGCATTGACTCTGTCGAGGCCCCCAGCTGCCTTGGGAAAGCGGGCAGCATAATAAAAGACCCCTCCCACCTGGGTTGCTCACGCTTCCAACTTCTTCCATCGGGCAGGAGATACAAAAGTCTGAGAACAGGCACGAACAGACTCAAAAAACAACTTCTTCCCCACTGTTACCAGACTCCTGAATGACCCTCTTATGGACTGATCTGTTCACACATCTTCTCTACTGAGTGGTATTACACTCTGTATGCTTCACCCGATGTCTGTGCCTATATATTTACATTCTCTATTTATGTATGTCCTATGTTTTTTTTCACGTTTGGAATTACCTGTCTGGGCTGTACGCAGAACAATAATTTTCATTGTACCTCAGTACACATGACAATAAAGTAAATCCAAATATGAATTCAGAAATGGAGTCCAAAAAATGAAGCAGACAATTTAAAGGTAAGCAGAATGGAAAACTGCGAGCAGCAGAAGCAAAGAGATATGCCCATACCTAGCTGTTATATAGGCTTCCATTGAAACGTAACCTCATTAGGGAATGCATAATGTGATTCAGCAAAGACCCATTGTTCCTCAAGACATTCCTGCAGGACATCCTCCCATTAACAGAATCTGAGGACCTAATGGTCTAGTAATGAAAACCTAGTCGCATGTGAATGACCCCAGCTCCGGCCTTTTTGTGCAGTAGGGAATTGGCTATCAACCAAACATGGGAATAGATTCAGGTTTCGCCACCTCAAGGAAGAAGGTTTCTTTGAACGGCTGGATGGAGCTTAGAGAGAGAGAGAAATCTTTTTGGGAACAAAGGCAGAGAGATGTAGGTGGGAAGCCAGTAGAAGCAGTCATGAAAAAGACCCACAGAAGGAAGTCATGAACAGGCGGTCGGTCGTAAAACAGTTACAGAGAATCATGTAGGCAACCATCTGAGGAGATCATGAAAACTGCCACCGAAAGAGAAAGCTTTGACAAAGGATTCTGAAAGTGTTGTCCCTAACAGAATGAAGATTGCTTCCCAAATCAAAGTGTTGTCTTTGCTTGGATGTGTCAATGGAACGGGAGCTGAATTCTAAGGCTGTGTGTTGTTTAATGGAAATTACGGTGGTAAAGTTAAGAAACTGCACATAATCTGTTCGTCTTAGAACTATGAAGTTTGAAAGTCTAAATATTGTTTTCTTTTCTTTCCTTTTAATGAAATTTAGTTTATAAAAATAACAAAGCCAATTTCTTATATTCTCACTCCTGGAACAAATCTCACTTTTCTGCAATCTTAAAACTTAATAACGTTATGTGTCTCACAGAATCACAGAATAATACAGTACAGAAGAGGCCAAATAGTCTGCACTGATGTATGAAAGACACCTGACCTACCTAACCCCATTTGCCAGCTCTTGGCCCATAGCCTTGAATGTTATGACCGCCCAAGTGCTCATCCAGGTACTTTTTAAAAGATGTGAGGCAGCCCACCTCTACCACCCTCCCAGGCAGTGCATTCCAAATCACCACCACCACCACCTGGGTAAAATAGTTTCTCCTCGCATCCCCCCTAAACCTGCCCCTCACCTTGAACTTGTGTCCCCTCGTAAATGACCCTTCAACTAAGGGGAATAGCTGCTCCCTATCCACCCTGTCCATGCCCCTCATTATCTTATACACCTCAATCAGGTCGCCCCTCAATCTTCTTTCCCACAACAAAAACAACCCAAGCCTATTCAAACCACTCTTCATAACTTACATGTTCCATCCCAGGCAACATGCTGGTGAAACGCCTCTGCACCCCCTGAAGTGCAATCACTTCTTTCCTATAATGTGGCAACCAGAATTGCACACAGTCTCGTTCAGAACCTTATCCTTTGTTGAGGTTTGACCAGGCGTCCTTAACACCAGATACAGTAACAATGTATTTCAAGGACTGAATTATCTGTTTTTTCCACTTCAGATGCATTGTTACAAGAACAAAATGATAGAAGCTACATGTTCATTTTATATTTAACAGTAAGTAGATTCCCAACTCACTCCTCCAGCCTTAATACTGGTTTTCAATAATACCGAACAGTATCAAAATGAATCTAACATTTTTAGTAATATTTTGTTTTTTTTGTCCATTCTATGCGTGAGTTCAAACAGACACTTTATAAATCTCTCTGGTGATCAGAAAATATTTCCAACATGTGGAAATTTTGAAAGAGCTGCTTCTGCGGAGGACAATACACACAGTGAATGCTGAAGTCAGGAAAAGTAGAAGTTGCGTCTAGACCTTCCACACAACTTTTGAGTGATGTAAGAAGCTTTAATAAGAGCAGCAGATGTGTCTGATGATAAATATTAGTCTAAAATGCAGGAAAGCCTTTAAAAGATTAAAAATTAAAGTACATTATAAAAAGAAAGTTTGTTTGATTGAAGCACTCGGTATCCACCTGATGCATTAAGAAATATTTTGCTCCCTCTCCTTGCAGGATTATTTTGATTGTGAGAGAATTGACATGTGTCTGAAAGTCCATGCAGTAGCAATCAGAGTCAGTGGGTAGAGTGTGTAGGGAGGGGGGGTCAGATCAGGCCTCGCTGGGGGGGTGTCAGGTTGTCACTGCGGGGGGAGTCAGGTCCGGCCTCTGGGGCAGTAGGAGCAGGGTGTCAGGTGAGGTTGAGCCTCAGGGGAGGTTGGATAGGGCCTTGGTGAGGGGTGGAGATCAGGTCGGGTCTTGAAGAGGGGGTAGCCATGCCAAGTTGGGCCGCGGGCAAGGTCAGGTAGGGGTGCTGAGGGGGCGGGGTCGAGTTGGGCTTTGATGGGGTTGGTTGGCTTGGGTCAGGTTTTGGGAGGGTTGTAGTCGAATCAGGCTTGGGGGGAGAGTTCAGTCGGGTTGGACTTCAGGGGTGGTGTCAGGTCTGGCATTGGGAAGTCTGATTGGGTCTCAGCGGGAGGTTGGAATATGTCTGGTGGACCCTGGTGGGAAATTGGGTTGGGCCTCTGGGGTAGTCGGGGTGGGGGTTGTTGCTGAAACTTGGGATTTAGATCTTTGAGGGGGGGGGAAAGAGTTCCCGGGGGAGAGGACAATCCTGTCGGAGAATCCTGTGGAGGGGGATTCCCTTGGAGCTGGTTAGTCTTTGTGGAGTTGGAGAGTCCTAATGGGGGAATGAGGGGCAATAGTTGGGAGGTGGGAGAAGCCCATGGGGGTTCAGGGGTATGGAGGGTCTCCCCTGGAGAGGTCAATCTGGGTCTGTACAATAATTACCCAGACATTAGAAGAGGTTTCAATCCTTCTTGGGAACTATTGATATAACCATCAGGGATTGTGCAAATATACATGGTTGCTGTTTGGAGTCTCCTTGACTTGTGTGATATTCCAGCAGGTAATGGAAAACACCTTGCGAAGTTTGCTAATCGTGGCCGCCTACCTGGGCAATGTTCTGATCGGGAACAAGTGGAGAACCTAACCGAGATCCTTGAGCAGTTTTCTCGGGTCGGGGTCCTCCTCTGGAGGGAGGGGTACATTTTCCACGCGCCGAAGGTCACATGTCTCGGCTACCGCGTGGACAGCAGAGGCCTCCATCCAGTGGAGGAAAAGGTGCGGACGATTTTCTAGGCTCCTCATCCCTCGTGACCAAAAGGAGCCCCGCTCTTTCTTCGGCCTGGTGAACTATTATGGGAAGTTCATATCCTGGATAGCCAGGCTGCTCAGTCCACTTCACCAACTACTGAAGAAGGGACAAAAGTGGAACTGGGCCCCCTCACCCCGCACCAGAAGGCCTTTCGCAAGGTGAAGGGGCGGCTCTCATCAGGGGAATTGCTGATCCACTTGGACCCGGACAAGCTCCTGCTCCTCCCATGCGATGCCTTGCCATATGCTGTTGGGGCAGTCCTGGCACACCGCATGTCTGACGGCTCAGAGAGACCTATAGCTTTTGCGTCCCGCACACAGGCGTACGCCGAGGGAAACTACGTCAGATAGAAATAGAAGGCTTTGCAGTGGTGTTCACAGTGAGGAAACTCCACCAGTACATTTATGGGCGGATGTTCATGGTATATACCAACCACAAGCCCCTGCTGGGGTTATTTAAGGAAGCTCGGGTGATTGGTGGGTCCTGCCACTGTCGGCCTACGCGTACACTATGGAGCACGCCTGGGCACTAGAATCCTGCACGCTGATCAGTTGAGCCACCTGCCCCTAACCACAAAACCATCAGCTCCCGCCCCAGCCGCTGAGGTGATAGCCACTCTCTATTTCATGGACACTTTGCCAATAACGGCAGCTCATATCAGAGAATGGACCCAGACCGACCCCGTGTTGTTGAGGTTCCGACATGTGGTTCAATACGGGCCCAACATTGGTTGATACCAGATGGGCTGTGGGCCTACATCTCCAAGCTGCTGAGATGAGTGTCGAAGATGGTGTGCTCTTGTGGGGGACGCGGTGGTCATACCCGAAAGGAGTTGCAGGTTCCTGTGGAAAGACCTCCATAATGTGCACCCAAGGGTGGCCAAGATGAAAATGTTTGGTGCGCAGCTACATTTGGTGCAGAGATTGAGCAGGTGGCCCAAAATTGCACCCCACGTCAGGAACTCCAGAGGATCCCACCGGCGGCCCCGATGCACTCGTGGGAGTGGCCCAGGAAGCCTTGGTCCGTGTACACATCGACTTTGCCGGCCTGTTTCAGGGAGCCACATTCTTTATGTTAGTGGACGCCCACTCAAAGTTGCTTGAAGTACACTGGGTCCCCACGGCGACAACACGGGCAGTTAAGGACAGACTAAGGACTATTTTAGCACACACAGAATGCCCGAGGTCCTGATGTCCGACAATGGGGCAGCGTTCACAAGCCAGGAGTTTGCTTCATTCATGGCCACGAATGGTATCAGGCACGTGCGGACTGCCCCATACCACCCGTCCCCCAATGGGCTAGCTGAATGAGCGGTACAAACATTCAAAAGAGCCATGAGAAAGATGGCACAGTTTCTTTTCAGTTATAGGACGCCTCACTCCACAACCGGCATCGCACTGGCAGAGTTGCTCATGGGGCCCCGACTCCGATGAGTCTCAGCCTCGCACCCCCCCCCCGACGTCAGGGCACGAGTCCGTCAGACGCAGGACTTCTCAGGGATGGACTCTCACCACCGCCAATGGGCTCACACCTTCACAAAAGTTTATGTGAGAAACTTCAGGACCGGAGCCACATGGATCCATGCGAGAGTCCTCCATGCGACAGGGCCAGTCTCCCACGTGGTCCAGGTGCAGGGGGGGCAGAGACACACTGCCACCTGGACCACTTACGACAATGTGACCAGGAACCACCGGCATGTGGCCTGGAGGCCCCACGCAGGACCCAGACTCCATTCCCTGTATGGCCAAGGAGGAGCTCTGAGACCAGAGGGGAACCAGGGCCACACTCGTTCATTCTGCCCCCTGTCGAACATCAAGATGCCAGGATACCTGTGGTGCCCGTGGATCCGGCCAATGAAGGCATAGACAGAGAGACGGATTCCAATATTGACATTGGACCGCCCGGCAATGATACAAAGGCACCGATTGTACCAGCAGCCTTACCGACTGGGCCATTTCAGCTACAACGTTAATCACAGAAGTGGCTGTCCCCAGTATGCTACACACCTCCTGGGCTGGTTGTATCACCCCTAGAACTCCGCCCACTTCCTAAGTGGCCATGGGACCTTCCACTTAAAGACGTGGACATTTCTCCGGATTTGGGGGATGGGAGGGTGGGGGGGGGTGTTACGACCACCTACAGGGATAGAGCTTGTATAGCATCCACTGCCCCTCCTACACCTCAAAGTATGAGCTAGTCAGGTGACTGGAGGGCAGAGCTTCCTCCTAATTGAGGAGCTTCCCACAGACTATAAACTCCAACCTGGAAGCAATTTGGGGAAGGAAACCCTGAGGAGAGGGGAGGGGGAGGGGAGGGGAGGGGAGGAGAGGAGAGGAGAGAGGAGAGGGGCGGGGAGAGGCAAGAGAGGAGAGAGGTGGGGGGAGGAGAGGGAAGATGTCTGGCCTCTCGTGGAGTCTTTTCCTCCATCTACAGCAAGATCAGTCTACCAAATATAAATACTTATTGATTCAGCTTAAAAGCCTCAGCTTTCCTTGTGTTCAGCAGCCGAACTACTCTTCATGAAATCAAGATGGCAGCTAACTGGAGTTATGGTAAAAATAGTTAATGATGTAGTGTGTGTAATGTGGCAGAAAAGACACTGATTTCCTAATGGAGTACAACAAAATAAGGTTTTGAAATTAAATACGGGGGGGAGAATAAACCAAATTTGGCCATAATGCAAATTAAAACATTTGTGATATTTGATATTCACAAATCAAACAACTCATATTTTTGTTTGGAAGAATCCTTTGATAATCCAATAGATAATCCAATTTGATAATCCAATCCTTTGATAATCCAATGCTGCAGCTGTACATAACTCTGGTGCGGCCACACCTGGAGTACTGCGTGCAGTTCTGGTCACCACATTATAGGAAGGATGTGGAAGCTTTGGAAAGGGTTCAGAGGAGATTTACTAGGATGTTGCCTGGTATGGAGGGAAGGTCTTACGAGGAAAGGCTCAGGGAATTGAGGTTGTTTTCGTTAGAGAGGAGAAGGCTGAGAGGTGACTTAATAGAGACATATAAGATAGTCAGAGGGTTAGATAGGGTGGACAGTGAGAGTCTTTTTCCTCGGATGGTGATGACCAACACGAGGGGACATAGCTTTAAATTGAGGGGTGAGAGATATAGGACAGATGTCAGAGGCAGTTTCTTTACTCAGAGAGTAGTAGGGGTGTGGAACGCCCTGCCTGCAATAGTAGTAGACTCGCCAACTTTAAGGGTATTTAAGTGGTCACTGGATAGACATATGGATGAATATGGAATAGTGTAGGTCAGATAGGCTTCAGATGGTTTCACAGGTCGGCGCAACATCGAGGGCCGAAGGGCCCGTACTGCGCTGTAGTGTTCTATGTTCTATGTTCTATGTAGATAGTTAGATGGTTGTCGCACAAATGACTGTATTCAAGTGCAAAGATCAGGAATATTTGATCACTGAGTCACTGATCTCAGCCAAGTCAGAAGTAAGGAAGATACCATGTTGACCGGATCCGAGTTAGCAGTGGTATGAAAGAGAACACCAGAAATGATTCCTGCTCCTGTTCTATGATTGTCTAATGAGGATTTGATTATGAAGTTCTGCATGGTGGAGAAGCCTTCCTGCACATATTGTCCAGATCCACACATGAAGAATAGCCACGTAGGGTGGCTGGTAACCATGAATAATAATAATAATATTATAATAATAATCGCTTATTGTCACAAGTAGGCTTCAATGAAGTTACCGTGAAAAGCCCCTAAGTCACCTTCTAGCAATGAGAGGCAAGGTAGGAAATGTGGGGGCACAAAACAAATTCTTCTTATGTCTGCTATTGAACAATCCTTATGTTCCTAGCGTGCATTCAGATATAAGCCTGCAAACATGGAATAAACTCATACAAATTTGTCTCATCTCTGCCTGAAAGTGATGGCCTATTTTAAATAGGTTAATGTCTCTATTAAAACAGGAGAGAGAGAGAAATTTGATATAAATGCATTAAGTGCTCATTGCTCAAAATAATTTCCAGGCTACAGGCTTGTAATCTGTTACAAAAATTGAAATGATTATACTGCAGTATCTATCACATGACCATGATTATCCTCCAGGTCAAGCATCATCATAACTGATTACACCCTTTCTACTACTTCATTAATCTTTCTGACACCACCGGCAAAACAGGCAACTTTGTGTTAAATTTTAAACATTCTCCAACTCCTCTGGGTCATTTTGCTAAAGCTCTTCTAAGTACTTAAAAATATTTTTAACATGCAAAATGCACAACATATTGTCGATCACGTTAGATTTTGATCCTGAGCTTCATGCAACCAATGCAAAAGAATGAAGAAAATTGCCGAATATTCATTAATTGGTATTGTTCTTGGAGCAAACAAAGAAGTAATTATTTTTGAACGCACAGCAGAAATGTTAATTGCCAAACTCAATGAGGTCAGTTTATGAGGATAATTTAGAACGCATGTTTTCTATGAGCATAGGAGCAACAATAAATGCAAGGATGAAAGATTTATGAGAGTAATTGCTTCAATGAAGAGTGTCTGTGGAAAGTTAGCAAGAACAAGGTGGCCAAATGTGTTCTCTTCTATGATCACGGTTTGGATGTTCAGAGGAGGATGAGACCACAACAGCTGGTGGCTTATGGAGTGTCTCCCATAGGTAACTGGACAACATGAGGAAAGATTTACTCAAAGTTGGACAACCTAAATCGAGACTATGCTCTAATATACCTATCAGAAGCCCTGTCCCCCAAAATGGTGCAACATCAGGACAGGAGAAGTAGAGACACAGGGCAAATAGCTTACATCTGATCTTCCATGTCCACAATGCTACCGTTTGAATTTTTTTTTGTTTCTATAATTACTGTTGCATGTTGTTCCATTAAATCAAAATGCCACCCAATACTACTGCTTAGTCATATATGTTGACTTAGAAAACCAGGAAAAGCTGGCCAACGTCAAAGCTTTGGAAGCTTTGGAAAAGGTGCAAAGGAGATTTACCAGGATGTTGCCTGGAATGGAGAGTAGGTCTTACGAGAAAAGTTTGAGGGTGCTAGGCCTTTTCTCATTAGAACGGAGAAGGATGAGGGGCGACTTGATAGAGGTTTATAAGATGATCAGGGGAATAGATAGAGTAGACAGTCAGAGACTTTTTCCCCGAGTGGAACAAACCATTACAAGGGGACATAAATTTAAGATAAATGGTGGAAGATATAGGGGGGATGTCAGAGGTAGGTTCTTTACCCAGAGAGTAGTGGGGGCATGGAATGCATTGCCTGTGGAAGTAGTTGAGTCGGAAACGTTAGGGACCTTCAAGCGGCCATTGGATAGGTACATGGATTAGGGTAGAATAATGGAGTGTAGATTAATTTCTTCTTAAGGGCAGCACGGTAGTATTGTGGATAGCACAATTGCTTCACAGCTCCAGGGTCCCAAGTTCGATTTCGACTTGGGTCACTGTCTGTGTGGAGTCTGCACATCCTCCCCGTGTGTGCGTGGGTTTCCTCCAGGTGCTCCGGTTTCCTCCCACAGTCCAAAGATGTGCAGGTTGGGTGGATTGGCCATGATAAATTGCCCTTAGTGTCCAAAATTCTATGATTAACCTAGGATGAAAGTTTGGCACAACATCGTGGGCCGAAGGGCCTGTTCTGTGCTGCATTTCTCTCTCTCTCTCTCGACGTCAAAAAATCTGATACAGCCACAAAAATACTGAAATGGCCACAACAGGCTTATCCTCAACATCCCTGTGACATGAAATAAAGTAATTGCACCCAAATTTCCGTGCGACACAGGTTTTACTTTAAGGTGCAGCTTTATTTAGTGTCTCACTCACATTGAAACAAAGAAAAAGACCTGCATTTATATAGCTCTTTTCACCACCACCAGCCACCTCAAAATGCTTTACAGCCTTTGATGTATATAGGCCAAGCCCCATAGTGGGACTTGAACAAAGAACTTTGTGATTAAGAGGCAGGAATCCTACTAACGAAACTCTGGCTGACACACAAGTTAAAAACAAAACTAATTGAAAAGTTGAAGAGGGATAAGATTCATCTTGAATATTTTCCAACATTATGAAGAACATTCACAATTTAGCACTTACTATCTAAAATTGGAAGTAATTTTTTATTGAAAATAACTCTTTTTCTTTACATTTTATAACTTATTTTTCCCAGGAGGCGACCTATAACTGTGTGAAAAATATTTTGTGAAGTTCTTTGAATCGATGAATCAGCAAATCAAGCCCACCTTTATTGATGATGTCTAGTCAGCAAATTAAAAATTACACACCTTCCTTCCAAATCCTTGACCCTGACCAAAAACCGTCTGTGTATCCATAAAAAATAGTTGCAACCAAGTGGTAGTTATGGCTCAGTGACAACACTCTCACCTCTCCAGACAATGAAGGCCTCTCTTTCAAGGCTCCTTATCCACAACTTGCCCACTTTGTGTAACGGTGGCAGGTTTCTAGTGCAGGGAGGTGCCTGCCACTGCCTGGAGGACTGTTCTTGGTCCTAAATGTTTCAGTAGTCTTTGGCTGCCAACCCTGGGATTAGTTTCTTTGGCAGCATTGGGAGTTGGGTGTGGAGCTTTCTCCCCATCACGAGCTCTGATGGGTCTAATCCACATTGCAGTGGAGTAGGTCTATAAGTTAAAAATGACGTAGAGAAGTCAAAGCTTCATGGTGTGGATAATAATAATAATTTTTATTAGTGTCACAAGTAGGCTTATATTAACACTGCAATGAAGTTACTGTGAAAAGGCCTCAGTCATCACACTCCAGTGCCTGTTCGGGTACATGGAGGGAGATTTCAGAATGTCAGAATGTCCAATTCACCTAACAAGCACATCACGGGGAGAATGTGCAGACTTCGCACTGACAGTGACCCAAGTGGGAACCAAACATGGGCCCCTGGCACTGTGAAGAAACAGTGCTAACCACTGTGATACCGCGGGTGGATACATTGGGGAGCTGGTGCGGAAAGTCATAACTCATGGCAAATTGGGTGAAGTAATCATTTGTGAATTGTCAGCCATTAGAAGACACCACCTCATCTGGGATGTCAAGGCGAGCAAACATTTCCTTCAAGGATCTCACCTTGAAGTGCTTCATTTGTAAGTGCTTCATCTCGATCCATTGGGAGACATAGTTAACCATGATGAGGAAGCACTTGATGTTGAAGATGAATAAATCAATTTTTTAAAATTCCTTGGTCTGGTAGAGAACCATGTGGGATTGAGAGCCCTCTCTGGTCCAGCTCGTGCAGTGCACACACCTGGCAATTTGCAATCATTTCTTCAGTCGCCCTTCATATACCAGCCACCAAATTGCAGATTAGCCAAATTATCTGCATTTTGTACGGTCGAGGTGGCTTTAGTGAATCTTTTGGCGAATCAATTATTGAAATGGAACTGGAAAACCAACCGCTCACTGAATACCGGCAGATCACAGCAAGGTCTTTCTGCAGTTCAAACCAAATTTTTATGGTGCTGCTGCCTGGCCTCTGCTGTGCCACCCTTGTCGACAGTAACAGTGGATGTAGACATACTCCTGAGGCTGAATGATACGGTGGCCTTACACCTCCTGCCCCGCCATCTGAGAACGGCGTACAAAATGGCAATTATGCAAATTCGGGTCAAAGAGCGGGGCCTGGATTCTCCGTTTCAGGGACTATACCCCCACACTGTCGTGAAAACTGTGGCCTTTCACGCCAGAAAAACTGGCGCCAAAAGGCCACATATTTGCAGCTCTGCAGGAGGCTAGCAGGGACCTGTCGTGAAGCTCACCGCTTTAGCTGCAGTTACGGGCCCCCGTACCTCCGGGTCAGAGGCCGCGCATGCGCTCAGCAGTGGCCTCCAGCGGCCGCACCGTCCTCCATGGCGGACTCAGACTGCAGAGCTGGACCTCGGAAATAGTGCTCCCGATCGGCCGCTCACCCGACCCGGACCGCCAGCCCAAATTAGCCAGGTCCCATATAAGCCCCCCCCTCCCCCCCACCCCCGCCGCCCTCCGATCGGCCCGCCCTGACCATGGCAGCAGTGGACTGAGTCCGCAGCCGCCACCTAGTATATCTAACGCTGGGCCCATATTAGAAATATGGCGTCGGGACTTCGGCCAGTTGGGGGCGGAGAATGGCGGGGCGGGCCGCCAGCAATGGCCACAGGTAGGTGATGCGCGGTGCGGCATACTTGCCGGGTACGCTGCTTTTAGGGGGCCTTAGTACCGAGGAACCGGCGCCGGTCCCGATTCCATGGGCAAAAGTGGATTCTCCACTCCATCGTCAGGCGCGATTTTGGCACGGGGTGCGGAGAATCCAGCCCCTGGTTTCTTGGTGTTAAGGATTAAAGGGAGTGACCATTCCACCCAATCAGTGCTGGAGGGCAAGATGTCCAACATCCAAACACATTTCCCGTGACCTGGAAGGATATCACGGTTAGTCATGGTTGAAACTGGAACAAAGAGCGAAGGGCGGGATTCTGCCGTAATCGGTGGGGCGGGCAACTCCGGCGGGACGGAGTGGCATGAACCACTCCGGCATCAGGCCGCCCCAAAGGTGTGGAATCCCCCGCACCTTCAGGGGCTAGGCCGGCCCCAGAGTGGTTTGCGCTACGCCGGCCGGTGGGGAAGGGGCTTGGCGCCACGCTAACCGGCGCCGAAGGGCCTCCACCGGCTGGCGCGTATTGGTGCATGTGCGGGAGTGCCAGCCTGTGCTGGCATCATCCCCGTGCATGTGCAGAGGGCTTAGTTTCCACAGCGGACATGGCAGACCGGTACAGCTGCCGGTGCGGAAGAATAGAGTGCCTCCACGGCACAGTCCCGCCCTCGGATCGGCAGGAGGTCGGAGAATTCCGCCCGATAGTGCAAGTGGAGGGTGGATTGACGCTAGGGATGGAATTCTCCAACCCCCTCCGGGTCGGAGAATCGCCGGGGGTCGGCATGAATCCCACCCCTGCCGCCTGCCGAATTCTCTGGCGCCGGGGATTTGGCAGGGGCGGGAATCACGCCTCGCCAGTCGGCAGCCGCTTGCAGTGGCCCCCCCACCGACGATTCTCCGGCCCGCGATGGGCTGAGTGGCCGACCGTTTTTTGCAGGTCCCGCCGGCGTAAATTGGAGTAGGTCTTTACCGGCGGGACCTGGCGGCGCGGGTGGCCTCCGGGGTTCTCCGGGGGACGCAGGTGGATCTCGCCCCAGGAGTTGCCCCCACGGTGGCCTGGCCCGCGATCGGGGCCCACCGATCCGCGGACGGGCCTGTGCTGTGGGAGCACTCAATTTCTTCGTGCCAGCTGCTGTAACCGTCCACGATGGCCGGCGCGGACATGAATCCCCCTGCACATGCGCTGGGATGACGCTAAACCTCTCCGGTGCTTGCCTAGCTCCTGAAGATGCAGAGAATTCCGCACCTTCGAGGCGGCACGACGCCGGAGTGGTTCACACTACTCCTTCGCGCCGAAGAATCCCGCCCCTTGATTATGACTGTGCGGAGGGATTCTCTGCTGGCGGGATTCTCCATTGCGCCGGCAGTTGCGCCCAGGGATTTCCCAACGGCATGGGGCTGCCCATAACAGGAAACCCCATTGGCCGGCTGGCAGGACGGAGAATCCCGCTGTCGGTGAGGGCGCGCCACACCAAAAAACTAGTGCGGCAGGAGGGAGAATCCCGTCCAATATCTCCAGTATCTGCTTAACTTGTATTGGAGTGTCACCTGCAATGTACCTTTAACTGATACTTGATGCTGCCTGCTCTTCATAGCTGTGTTGTGGGTGGCATCAGGCATCGTGCCACCAGCCATGGACCTTGTCCAAGAGGACCGTAACACTGGCTCCCATGTTCAATTTGAAGTTGGTGAGGTACCCATTGACTAAGATGTCCGCACCCATAGTTGGGACTATTCCTGGTCCGGTACCTCAATCTCATTGGTTGTCTTGAAACCTCTGACAATTTGGGTATCTTAGCTTTGCATAACTTTCTGAAGTGTTCCAGGTGGTTGATGTTGAAGCTCTGCACTAAGATTTCTGGACATTGCTCTCAGCTGTGGGATCATTTGATTTCATAGTGTTGACATTTTTCACACTCTCTTGTGGTCAGTTTAGGTATTCTCTTCCTGGATAGTTGAGCTAACTCTGTAGCATGGCTTTCTTTTGCTTTGTAAATGGATGGGTACTATTGATGGATTTCACACTGTGTGACTATTTATATGAACTTTTCTCGAGTCAGATCTTCCTTGGCCTGTGGTATGTCTTTAAGGTCATTGCCAGCCATTCAAACAATAATTCTGTCCCTTATGAGTTTTTAACAATAATCATCTTTATTAGTGTCACAGGGGCAGCATGGTAGCATAGTGGTTAGCACAATTGCTTCACAGCTCCAGGCTCCCAGGTTCGATTCCCAGCTTGGGACACTGTCTGTGCAGAGTCTGCACGTTCTCCCCGTGTATGCGTGGGTTTCCTCCGGGTGCTCCGGTTTCCTCCCACAGTCCAAAGATGTTAGGTTAGGTGGATTGGCCATGCTAAATTTCCCTTAGTGTCCAAAATTGTCCTTAGTGTTGGGTGGGGTGTCTGGGTTATGGGGATAGGGTGGAGGTGTAGGCTTCGGTAGGGCGCTCCTCAAAGAGCCGGTGCAGACGTGATGGGCTGAATGGCCTCCTTCTGCACTGTAAATTCTATAAAGTAGGCTTACATGAACACTGCAATGAAGTTATTGTGAAAAGCCCCTAGTACCACACTCCGGTGGCTGTTCGGAGGGAGAATTCAGAATGTCCCATTCACCAAACAACATCCGGGGGGGGGGGGGATTCTCCAATATTGGGCCCAAGTGTTCGCGTCGTCGTGAACGCCGTTGCGTTTCACGACGGCACGAACCGGACCCGGGCACGCCGGATTCTGGCCCGCACAGGGGGGCAGGACGGCGCTGGAGCGGTTCACGGCGCTCCAGCCTCCTAACGCAGTGCCAAATGGGCTCAGCGGCCAACCCAGGCAAGCGCAGGGGACTTCTTACGCGCGCCGGCCCCGACCCAACTTAGGGTCGGTGTTCAGGGGCCGACCGCTCCAGAAAGTAGGCCCGGGGGGGGCCCAATCACAGGCCAGACCCCATCGGAGCCCCCCCCCCCAGTGAAGGAGCCCCACCACCCCCCACATGCCGACCCCCATCGACCGTTCTCGCAGAGTTCCCACCGGCAGCGACCACGGGTGAACGGCGGCGGCGGGACTCTGTCCTATCGACGCGGCCGCTCGGCCCATCCGGACCGGAGAATCGGCGGCCCCGCCGATTCCAGCGGCTTGCGCCGTGCCAAACCCGCCGGTGCAAATGGCGCCGATTCTCCGCACCTCGGAGAATCGTGCGCCTGCGTAGGCGTGCCGTGGCGCGGTTGCGGCGATTCTCTGACCTGGTGCGGGGCTCGGAAAGTCGCCCCCCACGTCTTTCGGGAATTGTGGGATGAAACTGGGGCACCCGGAGGAAACCCACGCAGACACTGGGAGAATGTGCAGACTCCGCACAGACAGTGCACAAGCCAGAATCGAACCTGAAACCCTGGCGCAACACTGTGCTACCGTGTCGCCCACTTCAGTCCTGACTTCAGTTCACTGTAATGTTAGCCGAAGTATAATGGGCTTAATTCTCTGATTTTGCGGCTATTTCCGGAGGAAGCATCTGGTCTTATGACCAAAACGTCAGCGCCCTGCCTGCACCGATGCTCCACCCAGTGGGGGGCTAGTAGACCTAGTAGGGGGCTGGTAGGTGCCACGTAAAGCCCCAGATTTACCTGCAGAAATTAATGAAGAATGACTGGGTCCATGGCTGTGCATGTGCACGCCGGCGGCCTTTGGCAACCGCATTGTACAACATGCCGCCAGCTGCGCGTGGACCCGGCCAGCCAGATTTTGCCCCCTTGTAACCCCACCTCGCCACCCGCGGAGCCCCCCCCCGCCCGACTGTGGCGCCGCTAGAAACAGTACGCAGACACCACGCCAGGTTTACAAAAGCTGAGAGAACAGGCCGTCGGGAAGTTGGCCCATTGGGGCGGAGCATCGGACGAGCGCCTCAGGTCACATCCCGAGGCCATCCCAATGGCGCGCAGCGTACTCCTTGAGTACCCCATTTTTGATGGGGCACTGAAAAACGGCATCGCCCCCCATTTCAGCATAAAACGCATTCTCCAGCCGAACGTAGTTTCGGTGTCAGCAATCCAAGAATCCCGCCCAATTTGTTTCTAAAAGAGTCGATCAATTCTCCAGGCTGTTGGACACGTTTATTGAAATTCGTTTTCTCTGAAATTTTGTTGCTTCCTAGATTAAAATATGTATTGAATGATTTGAGAACTTCTTCAAATTTATCTGAAGATTTGTTTATTCCTAACCTCAGAATAATAGCATCAGCTATCAGACCAACTGAATAAAGTGGTGTATTCACTGGTATACCTTTACTTTTTATTTAATCCTGAAGTTTCTCAAGAATATTTTGCACTAAAATCTCTAATTTTACGTTTGGTCTGGTAATATTGATTTATTGTCCATGGTTGCTTTAAAGTTCAGGGGAGTACAGCTTTAAATGCTGTGCAGCTTTTAAAGATGGCACAGCTGTAACTATTTTTTCAAAGAGTCTCCCCATTTTTGGGGGTTTTTGCAGGCTCCTGCAATGATGGCAGCCCTAAGCTCTTTGTCTTTACTTTCATGCAGCATTTTTCTCAATGAACTATTCTGTGCCTTCCCTGTGATATTGGAAGTTTTTTTTAGGTGTTTTCCAATCGATTCCCGGTTTTGAAATGAAAATCGCTTGTCACAAGTAGGCTTCAAATGAAGTTACTGTGAAAAGCCCCAAGTCGCCACATTCCGGTGCCTGTTCGGGGAGGCGGAGCGTTTTAAACCTCCTGTTTATTTGTTTTCTTCTTACAATGAGCTCAGCATCCACATGTATGGCACCGATTCTGAGCCCGGGTTGGCCCCAGTGATTTTATAAACAGATTGTTCTGACTTTCTTTTACAGCACTGAAGCTTTTTAAAGCAGTTCTGGTTTAGAAATGTATTTTTTGTTCAGCCCTGCTAGGTCCTTTCACTCGGCTCTCTGTGGGCATTCACAATGGATCTCCACGAGATCTTGTGGCATCCTCAGCTACACAATGGAGTTTTTTTTCCCTGCCTTTCTGCATCCAATCCTCCAATGGTGCTTCTTTCAAAAGATCGCCTTCTGTGTCTTCACTGCAGATACTTTCAGTCAGGTCAGAATGCTACTTCCTTAATTTTCCAACTTTAACATTTCTGCTCCAGTTTCTCTAAGGTTCCAGTTCTTCCATTTGTTCCATAATTTTGGAGGTTATATGTCTGTTCAGTAGGTCGCACAAAGAGGTTCTGGGTCTTGTATGGTTGAATATTAAGGGTGCGATTCTCCAGAACCCGATTAAGTGCTCCCACTAGCGCGAAAACCAGAGTTATTCCACTGGCACTAGGAACGACCCTGATGTGCCATACTATAGTACTTGGAAAATTATTTCAGCTGAATGTGCTTTTGACACACTGGGGCTGTAACTGAGACTTCCTCATCTCTCTGACAGATCCAGCACCACTGAGATCGGAGTGCAGGAGTAGCCGTTCTGGGAAGGGCTTGAAGCAGCCTTGTAAAAAAATAACTGTGGTTAGGGAAACAGTTGATACCCTGAGTTAGTGGATCCCTGTAGAGTTATATAAATAAACAATCTGAATTTCCCCATTGAAACTTTCTCGACCGGTCAGTCAGAAAGCTATGAGCTAGCAATTGGGCATGGAATTGAATGTAAACAATGCAGATAAAAGCTTTCAGACTTCTAGGCAGACACACAGACTTCTATACGTTAAAGGGCAATGAAATTGAACATGTGAAAACCAATTTGAAGGTTTACACCACTTTAAAGAGGTTACTTTTATTTTAAACTCACAGACCTTTAAACTTGGCATACGGACAAATGTTTTAAAGAGTTTAGGGGTACAGATGAGAACCCTTTCACTTTATTGTGAGAAAACTTGAATTTTTACATGCTGACTGACTGTTTAAAGGGTGCAAAGGCTGGAGATGTGGATAGCAGCCAAATGAGCCCCATCCTAGGAAAGATCCCCGACCTGAGCCACTCCATCCAACATGTCTCCGCCCCCTTCCTAATCCCCAGCTTCCATGAAAGAATCTTCTCGGCACCTTGGAGGAAATTGGGAAGGTAGTTATCCCTTTGCCATCCCTTGGACTGCAATCCACCAGGTCCATGTTCTTTAAAACTTGTATCAAATCACATCCGCGTGACTCCCGGCTTGGCGGGGGGGGGGGGGTTGACGGCAGATCATCATGGGCAGGAAGTGAATTGGGCTTCCAGCTCATTAATCACATTCAAATTAATGCTTATTAGGGCTTTGCATGTTTATACTGGCGCAAGGTGGGAATCCCGATTTTAGCCAGCTGGGACGGACCCAGAGAAGACCCATCGCAAATCCCAATTTTGGCCTGTCATGCAATTCTGTGGCCGATCGTGAATCCCGCTTCTACCGGGCGGATCGTGGACTAAGTGTTTATTGATAACACTTAACTACCTACATATAGCCCAACTATGAGCTAACTTGATGCTTGCATCTATACAGCTCTGTCCAGTCCATAATGGACTCGAGTCTCATGGCATGTGTCTCTTTTCATCACACTGTGGGGAGTTTCCCAGTCCCACCTTAATACTGCCTATGCCAGATACCCTTCTGCTACACTGTTCACACAAAAGGACATTTACTGCAGTCGTCTGCCAGGATCCATCTCTCTCCCTCCCCACAGGTACAGTTTAACCCTCAGATATAAATGGCACACTGGAATGAACAAAACTAGCATTGACTTTTTTTTTGTTTTGTGTTTAAACCAACTGAAGCATAAATCTAAATGGGTCTGAGTGCTAACTTTCAAGCCTTATGGTCGTTAATGCATTGATGTGATAATCCTCAGACAATGTGATGATCTAGATTTTGTGCCCTCAGAAGATGCATCTTAGTGGGGATGGTATTACTGGACTGAAATTCATATTCCCCTTTTGGTAAGGCAGCTGTTATGGATTTTGGTATTTGCCCCAGATGTGCACTTGATTTACTCATTAGAAATGTCAGCCGTTATTTATTACTTTGAATATTATAGAAAAGTGGTAAAATTTTATTTAGCAGTGACATGTACTCCAAATCTAATTACCGAATGAAATACAACTTATTTTAAAATACTTTATTTTCATAAATGGCCTTAATAAAATAACAGAACATAAAATTTGCAAAAGGCCTTTGTTCAAAATATTATAATATTTTCGTGCCTTGCCATACCTTAGCAAAAAAACACTATTTATTTATGGAGGTGTGATCATTTTTTAAAAAAAATGTTTTTATTGCAGTTTTTCATTTTATACAGTGTAGAGTAGACAAGGGTATGTGTATCAGGTACAATATACAAGAAATTTCCATTGGTATTGTCTCTGAGGACAATCAGTAACGGCTCAATTGCCAGGGCAAATAAGGACAGCGGGTATCCCTGCCTTGTGCGTCTGTGCAGCTGAAAGTATTCAGAGCTGGTGGTGTTGGTACATACGCTCGCCTTGGAGGCATTGTACAGGAGTTTCACCCATGAGGTGAACCTTGCCCCAACCCAAACTGCTTTAATACTTCTATGAGGTATTTCCAATCTACTCCGCCGAAGGCCTTCACTGCATCCAGGGAGACAATCACGTTCAGCATGTCGTCTGATGTTTGCTGATAGCTGTCTACCCTTTACAAAGCCCGTCTGATCCTTTGCGACCACCTCTGGTATGCAGTTCTCCAGCCGCTCAGTCAGGGTTTTTATGAGTATTTTCGCATCCACATTGAGCAGCGAAATGGATCTGTATGATCCGCACTCCGTTGAGTCTTTGTCTTTCTTGGGTATTAGTGATATGGTGGCTTGTGTGAGCGTTAGAGACAGGGTGCCGCTCCCCAGAGAATCTGAGAACAACTCCCGCAAGTACGGGGCAGTGCCGTCACAAATTCTTTTGTAGACGTCCGCCGGAAACCCGTTGGGTCCCGACGCCTTCCCCACCAGTATGGAGCTGATGCGCTCCATGACTTCTCCCAGTCCTACTGGAGCTTCCAGCCCCCTCCTCCTATCATCCCCAATGACTGGCATGTTCAGTCCATCGAGGAGGAACTATTTCATCCCCGGGTCCCTATCGGGGGGCTCCCGGTAGAAAGACTCGATAGAAGGCCCCAGTAGAAGGCCTCAAACACTTTATTGACCTGTTTTGGTTCGGCTATCAGTCCATCTCTTTCACTTGTGCTATTTCTCTCGTTGATGCCTGCTTTCTCATCCGGGGCAAAATTCTCTGACCCCACGCAGGGTCGGAGAATCGCCCGGGGCCGCCAAAAATCCCGCCAAATCACCCCACACCAATCGGCGAGCCCCCTGCGGCGATTCTCGGGCCCGCGATGGGCCGAAGTCCCGCCGCTGGAGGCCTCTCCCGCCGCCGAGGTTTGAACCACCTCTGGTGGCAGCGGGATTGGTGGCGCGAGCGGGCCCCTGGGGAGACCCGACGCCGGAGTGGTTGGCGCCACTCCCCTACGCCGGGACCCCCCCGCCCCGCTGGGTAGGGGAGAATCCCGCCCCTGGTGAGCCAACAGACAGCTGGGTTTGGCTTCATGTTCATAGAAGGTCCCCCATGTCTGGTGGATTTGGTGCACTGCCTTCCTGGTGGATAGCAGGTTAAAGTCCATTTCCAGCTTTTCCCTCTGCCAGAAGCTCTATGGTCGGGGCCTCGGAGTATCTTCTGTCGACCTCCAGAATGGAGTTGATCAGTTATTGCCTACCCACTCCCTCTTCCCTGTTTAGGGGCCCTGCACAGTGGCTACTTGCGATGCCATCTTGTTCCATGTTTTCGAGAGTGACCTGCTGAAGCCAGTCTGGAGGGGATGTTTTAGTCTGATTTTGTGAGTTAAATTCAACTAAAAGTGCCTATTATTTTGTCTTTCGGAGGACAGCCAACTGGTGTGCAACTGCTCAGCACATCCCCATCAATGAAGCTGAAGTGTGAACGTAAGGAAATATTAAATGAGATCAACTAAAACTAATCTTGTAATCGGATGTACCACAAAATCATTGAATTATATGTTGAAACAAGTCGCTTTGAGCATATATCGTAAAGAAACGTTTGGAATATTACATGCAATTTGGCATTGTAACTCCAAAAGGACATTAATGTGTCTCCAAGTCTCCACAGAAGAGAAACAAACTCAATCATTAGTGCTCTTAGCGATGAACAGAACCTCTCAGCATTGAATTTAGTTTATTTTCATTTGGGAAATTAAAATTGTGAAAAGAAGTGATTCTGAACACAGAGCAGAGGACATGAGTACAAAATTAATAAACTTGAAGCAAGTTTCGAAATTAGGCGATATCCCCACATATAGATTTCTAAATAAAGCAGTTATTGCTGTGTTTACAAATCGGACAAATATTTGCTTAATATTGGGATTGACATTTATAAATCTCAGTCTAGAAAAAGATGATGAGATTACACAGACTTGTTTGGACCATTTGACAAGGAAGATCACAAGAGAGGATTTCCTTGGAGGGTTGACTGCTTATCCGCAGTCACTTCGGCTGGCAAGAGATGGAAATTTCGGAAGCAAACGTTTTTCGGGGGCATTTTATTCTAATTCATCGGTGGATTATGAAAACACCAGGAGCAGCAAAGTGCCACTTGCTGCCCACCAAGATGTAGTGATTTCTGTACTGTGCATTTCACCTTTGCCAATGTTAACTTCAGTCCGGCGGCAGCTCTACGGGATTTCCAGCTCCATCAACAGTAATGTCATCAAACAAGCGAAGCAATTAATCACATTGAAGAATTTTTATAGGCAGCAAATCAAAAGTCAAAAGCACAGATAATCTTTCACTTTATACTGAAATTTATAGAGATTGAAATAAAAATTGCGACAATCCATGGAATTAATGTAGAAAACAAATTGTTACGAATAAAATTGAAAAAGATAGAGGGCTGGATTCTCCGGTCCCCCAGCCATATGATTCCCGTGCCGTGCCATTCGCTGGCGGAGGGGTTCTCTCTTCCCTCCACTTGTGAATGGGATTTCCCATTGAAGCCACCCCACATCGCGGGGAACCCCGCGGGCGGGATATGCTGCCAGTGGGAAAAGGGGGTGGGATTCTCGACACGGCGGCTAAGTGTTAAATCCGGCATAGACACCGGAGCGCTTCACGCCGGCGTCAATGGGTCCCTTGGCCCAGCGATTCACTTACCTGAAGGGGGCCAGCAGGGTGTCGGAGTGCTCCGCACAGCTCCGGCTGCCGATATGGGGCCCTGTAATTCCGGCCAAGGGTCCGATGGCAGTCCCGCGCAACATTGTGGACCCACACAGCAAGCCGGTCCCAACAATATAGCCCCCCACCCCCCAGATTGTGCGCGTCCACCTATCGGTGGCCCCCAATCGGAACCCTGGCCGTCCTGGAGGACCCCCCCCCCCCCCCACAGGTGACGGATCCCCCGACCCCACAAGGCTGGCCCCGGCAGCCGCCACTCTGAGTGGAACCATGTTAGAACCACGACGGCGGGAACTCGACCCCAACTCAACTGTCATTTCCGCGCGCCCGCTCGGCCCATCAAGGTCGGAGAATCGGCGGCCCAGCCATGGACAGCGGCCCGCGACGAGTGCCACGCCAAATGTGCCGGCACAAATGGCGGCAATTACCCACTCTTGGAGAATCGCCTGCTGGCGTCGGACCGGCGCCGCGGGAAAAAATGGCATGAACGGCGATTCTCCCGCATGGCGCAACATGGGAGAATCGCGCCCAGCTTCTTTCCCGCTGTTATCAGACTCCTGAAGGACCCTCTTATGGATTGAACTGATCTCTTCACATACCTTCTCTATTGAGAAGTACTATACTCCATATGCTTCACTCGATGTATTTACATTGTGTATTTATGTATGTCCTATGTTTTCTCATGTATGGAATGATCTGTCTGAACTGTATGCAGAACTTTTCACTATACATCAATCAAATCTATAGCTTTTTAATCATAATGGAGAATGATATTCCATAAATATTAGAATTTTTGCGGGATTCTCCGGCTGTATTTGCCCAGCAACCGAAGAGTCCTCCCCGGGGTCAATGGAGTTTTCCATTGTCGGCGTCTCCTCCGTGGAATTCTTGTGGCGGGCAGGGCGGGAGAATCCAGCCCTTAGTTTCTCAGGGTCAGTGATTCCACAGCAATACAGCAAAGTTTCACTAGATTGTTTCCTGTGATTAAAGGTTTGGCCTCTGGTTGGAGGTTGAGAACATTGTGCCTATATCCTCTGGAGTTCAGAAGAATGAGAGGCAATCTCATTGAAACATGCAAGATTCTGAAGGAGCTTGACAAGCTTGACACTGGGAGGTTGTTTCACCTGACTGGGGGAATCAAGAATGTTGAGACCAGTCTCTGAATAAGGGATGAATTGTTTAGGATTCAGGTAAGGAGTAATTTATTCACTTGTGGATTTGTAGAATTGTCTGGCACAGAGGCTACATTGTTCAGTTTGTTTAAGGCTGAGATAGACAGATTTGAGATCAATCAAGGGATATGCGGATGGGTGTGGAAGTGGAATTAAAGCAGGAGGTCAGAAATGATTATATTTTAATAGCGAAGCAGGCTCGAGGAGCCCTATGTCTTAATTCTTATGCCCTTAAGCAGTAATTTCTGACTGTTAAGGAAGTTACACCTCATTCAACAAG
This sequence comes from Scyliorhinus canicula, assembly GCF_902713615.1. Taxonomy (NCBI): domain Eukaryota; kingdom Metazoa; phylum Chordata; class Chondrichthyes; order Carcharhiniformes; family Scyliorhinidae; genus Scyliorhinus; species Scyliorhinus canicula. The sequence goes on along the minus strand of NC_052155.1, from coordinate 59,879,509 downwards.
GTGCACCTTTTTCAACGTGAGACTAAGGGCGAAATTCTCCGACCCCACGCAGGGTTGGAGAATTGGCCGGCAGCGGCGTTAATCCCGCTCCCGCCGGGTTTTTTATTCACCAACCGGCCAAAAACCGGCGTTGTGCAAATCCCGCCGGCAGCCTCTGAAAACAGCTGGCGCCGGCGGGATTTCATTATATTTTTCATTCACCAAATCTCCTGCCCGGATGGGCCGAAGTCCCGCCGACGTGGCCACGGGTCACGTCGGCGAAAAACAGAGTAGCTTTAAAACGGTGTCAACCATTGATGATGGTTGACGCCGTTCAGTGTCCGAGGGCGAGTGCGGGGGGGAGGGGGGGGTTGCGGGGGTGGGGGTTGCGGGGGCGGGGGTTGCGGGGGGGGTTGCGGCATTGGGGGGGTTGCGGCGTTGGAGGGGGGGGTTGCGGCGTTGGGGGGGGTTGCGGCGTTGGGGGGGTTGCGGCATTGGGGGGGTTGCGGCGTTGGGGGGGGATTGCGGCGTTGAGAGGAGGGGGGGGCGTTGGAGGGGGGTAGGGGTGGTGGGGAGGGGGTAGGGGGTGGGGGGAGGGGGGGGGTGGGGGGTAGGGGTGGTGGGGAGGGAGGGGAGGGGCTGGTGGTCAGGAGGGGGGAAGGGGTGGGTGGGGAGGGGGGTAGGGGGCAAATTGGAGGGGAGTAGAGGGTGGTGAGGGGGTTGAGGGTAGGGGCAAAGCGGCGTGAACAGAGGGGCGACGGTGCGTTGGCCACACGGCACAGCCGTCCGCCCCCCCTCTGGCACGCCAGCTGCCAGCCCTACCCCAACCCCCCCGAACCACACCCTACCCCCTCCAAACGCCGCCCGACCCCCTCGCTCAATCAAACGCTGGTAACCCCCAACCACCCCCTCTCCTCTCACGCCAGGTACAGCCCCTATCTCTCCTCCCTCATCCTCTCAACTCAACGCCGCAACCCCCTCCCCCCCTCCTCTCAACTCAACACCGTAACCCCCCTCTCCTCTCAACTCAACGCCGTAACCCCCTCCCCCTCTCCTCTCAACGCAGGTAACCCCCCTCTCCCCTCTTCCTCGCCTCTCAACCCGCAACCGCCCCCATCCCTCCCCCCTCTCCCCTCTCCTCCCTCCCTCTCTCCCCTCTCCCTCCCTCTCCCCCTCTCCCTCCCTCCCCCTCTCCCTCCCTCCCTCTCCCCCTCTCCCTCCCTCCCTCTCCCCCTCTCCCTCCCTCCCTCTCCCCATCTCCCTCCCTCCCTCTCCCCCTCTCCCTCCCTCCCTCTCCCCCTCTCCCTCCCTCTCCCCCTCTCCCTCCCTCCCCCTCTCCCTCCCTCCCTCTTCCCTCTCCCTCCCTCCCTCTCCCCCTCTCCCTCCCTCCCTCTCCCCCTCCCTCCCTCTCCCCCTCTCCCTCCCTCCCTCTCCCCCTCTCAACTCCGCAACCCCCCCCCCCCACAAACGGCAGGTCTCTCTCTTCTCCTCCCCCCCCCCCCCAACGCCGGGTCTCTCTTCCTCCCCCCCCCCCCCCAACGCCGGGGCTCTCTTCCTCCCCCCCCCCCCCCCCCCCAACGCCGGGTCTCTCTTCCTCCCCCCCCCCAACACCGGGTCTCTCTTCCTCTCCCCCCCCCCCCCATGCCGGGTCTCTCTTCCTTCCCCCCCCCCAACGCCGGGTCTCTCTTCCTCTCCCCCCCCCCCCCCCAACACCGGGTCTCTCTTCCTCTCCCCCCCCCCCCCCCAACACCGGGTCTCTCTTCCTCTCCCCCCCCCCCAACACCGGGTCTCTCTTCCTCTCCCCCCCCCCCCCCCCCCCCAACACCGGGTCTCTCTTCCTCTCCCCCCCCCCCAACACCGGGTCTCTCTTCCTCTCCCCCCCCCCCCCCCCAACACCGGGTCTCTCTTCCTCTCCCCCCCCCCCCCCCCCCCAACGCCGGGTCTCTCTTCCTCCCCCCCCAAATGCCGGGTCTCTCTTCCTCCCCCCCCCCCCCCCCAACGACGGGTCTCCCTTCCTCCCCCCCCCCCAAACGCCGGGTCTCTCTTCCTCCCCCCCCCAACGCCGGGTCTCTCTTCCTCCCCCCCCAAACGGTGGGTCTCTCTTCCTCCCCCCCCAAACGACGGGTCTCCCTTCCTCCCCCCCCCCCAAACGCCGGGTCTCTCTTCCTCCCCCCCCCCAACGCCGGGTCTCTCTTCCTCCCCCCCCAAACGGTGGGTCTCTCTTCCTCCCCCCCCCAAACGCCGGGTCTCTCTTCCTCCCCCCCCCAACCACCGTGTCTCTCTTCCTCCTCCCCCCCCCCAAACGCCGGGTCTCTCTTCCTCCCCCCCCAAACACCGTGTCTCTCTTCCTCCTCCCCCCCCCAAACGCCGGGTCTCTCTTCCTCCTCCTCCCCCCCCCCCCCCCCCCCCAATGCCGGGTCTCTCTTCTTCCCCCTCCCCCCCAACGCCGGGTCTCTCTTCCTCCTCCCTCCCCCCCCAACTGTCTCTCCCCACCACACAAACGCTGGGACTCGCCACTTCCGCAGTGGGTGAAACTGACGCGTATCGCGTCAGTCCGCTGCTGGCCCTTTCGGGAACGGAGATTAACGGCTTAAAAGAAGGCCCTGACGCCGGAGTCATCCGCACCGCTTTTTCACGCCGGAAATGGGCGTCACGTCGGTCCGCGGGAGAATTTCGCCCTAAATGTGTAAAATGAGGAATGTTCCCTCCAATTCAAGTGATTCCTGAGATCTCCACCAGTGAGGAATGAACTTAACTGCACACGTGCGGACAAATAACTTGCTGTAAGTTTCACAGAGCATTGATGATGAACGTTGACAATTTCACCATCTTAATAACTGCAATTTCCAGGTCACTATTTTTCCACCATTCCCATGACTTTTCTACTGAAGCTACAAAATGTAATGGGGAATTTCCAATTTAAGTTCACCTCAATAATTTACATTAAGGTCAGGGAAAATCTTTGTAACTTTCCTCTGAAATCAGTCAGGTTGAATTTGTGATGGAACAAATTATGTATTATTTCAGAGATGAAAAGAATTTAATGAGATTAATTATGCTTTCTTGAGCCATTTTTCTTTAAGCCCATTCCATCAAGCACATCCATTCTACATCCATTCTGCATCTGAAGTACAATTTGCACTAACTGCACATCTATTCTAGATCCATTCTACATCTTAAGTGCAATTTGCACTAACTGAGAAACTATTTAATCTTGTGATTCTTTTTATCAAGGGGCAATTTAGCGTGGCCAATCCACATAACCTGCACATCTTTGGGTTGTGGGGGTGAGACCCACGCAGACATAGGGAGAATTGCAAACTCCACATAGACAGTGACCCAGGGCGAGGATCGAACCCGGGTCCCTGGCACTGTGAAGGCAGAACTGCTAACCATTGCGCCAGCATGCCGCCCCTGAAGAAAGTGAATTAACTACAGATACAACTTCATACAAAATAAGCAAATTCAACATGAAACATTGACTCTGACCAATTTTCACAGATGCACTATTGAAAGCATCCTCTCTGGCTGCATCTGGCTGGCTGGTATGGAACTGCTCGGCCCAAGACTATAAGAAACTACAGAGAGTTGTGAACACCGCCCTGTCCATCACACAAACCTGCCTCCGATCCATTGATTCTGTCTACACCTCCTGCTGCCTTAGCAAAGTGGGCAGCGTAATTAAAGACCCCTCTCGCCCTGGTTATTCTCTCTTCCAATCTCTTCCATCGGGCAGGAGATACAAAAGTCTGAGAACACGCACTAACAGATTCAAAAACAGCTTCTTCCCCGTTGTTACCAGGCTACTGAAATACCCTCTTATGCACTGAACTGATCTCTCCACACATCTTCTCAACTGTGTAGCACTATATGCTTCAACCAATGTCTATGTACTTACATTGTTTATTTATCATATTTCCTATGTTTTTCATGTATGGAACAATCGGCCTGGACTGTACACAGGACAATACTTTTTACGTAACAATAAATCTAAACCTAAATCTAAATCTTCTCAAAATGTTCTCTGACTCTTAAAGTAACCTTGTGAAATTCTATGAGAACAACTCGCACCCCCTCCCCTTGACAGATGGAAGCGACATGGGAAATAATTTCTTTAATTCTTAAGTTGTAATACGAGACTTCTCAGAGGAATCTTACAGAGATTTGTAAAATATTTAATTTGGTAGGCAAAACAAAAACAATACTAGCAGAAAGAAAAGTGGCAGATTTCAGGGAGAAGTCGGATGAATGGCACTCGGTGAAGTGTTCATTCGGAGACAGTGCAGACATAGCCTCGTTCTGTGCTATAACAATTCTGTAATTCTGTGACTCAAAGTTACCAAAATTAAATTTAGGACAGATATGACAAAATAGGCTTGGGTCACTGCCTGTGCGGAGTCTGCACAATCTCCCCGTGTCTGCGTGGATTTCCACCGGGTGCTCCGGTTCCCTCCCGAAAGATGTGCTGTTAGGTAAATAGGACATTCTGAATTCTCCCTCAGTGTACACGAACAGGTGGCGGGAGTGTGGGGACAAGGGGATTTCACAGTAACCTCACTGCAGTTTTAATGTAAACCTACTTGTGACACTAATAAAGATTATTATTCTTTAGACATCAATGATCAAAGTTTCATCGTAGATCCATTTCAAAAGTTACTGAAATGGATATCAAAGAATTCAGAATTTGTTGGGCGGGATCTTACCCGCTTTAAAAATAATCAAAGGTTGGCAATTCTAAGTCCTGATCCTGCACTTGCTGGCATCAGCAGGCGAGTTTCTAAGTCTGCAGGCCCAGTCACAGGGTCTGCAGTATTGGGAGGATAGCAGCCCCACTGGCAGAGGTGGACGTTGGGTGCCAACGTAGGATTGGATTACTGCAATGGCAGTTCCATCACGTTTTAATATACGTTTTCACTACAGCCACCCGTCCACCTTTGTAGAGGGGAATTTAAGACGTGCCAAGTGTTGTAGAGGGGAAACCTCTTCAAAAAAATGACCTGCGGTTGCAGCTGTGGCCCTCTGATCTTTGCGCATTACGTGGAGCGGGGGAGGGAGAGGAACTAATACTAGCCTGTGGGCCACCCCATCTTGATGCCAGCAAGCTGCCTCCAAGCTCCTGCCTCAGCGGGTCAGAAGGGCCCCTTACAGAAAGATCCTAGTGACGGTCTCAATGTGCCCCCAAGTGGGCCCTTAAATATTTAGACCAGTTAGGTATTGCTGCCGGGTGGATCACCATTGCCGTTTTCAGCCATCTCCAATGAAATCAAGTTGAGGTGAAAAGGGGTTGGCCCAATGGTCCAACACCTTCATTTTTTTCCTTTCCTCCTAGCTCTGCCTTCAAAGCCTCCTCAACAGCTATATGCTGCCATTTATCATTGTGAAACAGGACCGTGATAACTCAAGTATGATAGTTTCTTGCAAGGTGCTTCTGTGTGATTATGTCATGTGAATACATTTTACTGCTACTTTTTCCTGTAAGATATTGTCTGAAAACATAACATTTGACCCCAAGAAGAGCTTCTGACACGTATCCGCACCGCTATTAATACCACCAATTTCCATAACAATCCCTGTCTTTGCCTCTTCCTCAGCTCTTCTGCTGCTGTAGACTTAACTATTCCAATGCACTCTTGGATGGCCTCCCACATGCTCTCCTCCATAAACTTGAGATCATCCAAAGCTCTGCTGAGTCATAAATCCTGTTCACATATGGGGCTGAATTCTCCGTCACCCCCGCAGGGTCGGAGAATTGCCCAGGGCCGGCGTAAATCCCGTCCCCGCCGTGGCCGGAATTCTCCGCCACTCGGGAATCGGCGGGAGCGGGAATCACGCCGCGCCGATCAGCGTGACTCCCCGGCGATTCTCCGGCCCACGATGGGCCGAAGTCGCGCCGCTGACAGGCCTCTCCCGCCGGCGGGAATTGGAGCACCTCTGATGCCGGCGGGTGTGGCGGCGCAAGCAGGCCCCCGGGGTCCTGGGGGGGGGGGGGGGGTGCGGGGCGATCGGACCCCGGGGGGTGCCCCCACGGTGGCCTGGCCCGCGATTGGGGCCCACCAGTTGGCGGGCGGGCCAGTGCCATGGGGGCACTCTTTTTCTTCCGCCGCCGCCACGGCCTCCACCATGGCGGAGGCGGAAGAGACCCCCCTACCGCGCATGCGCCGGTGGTGACATCAGCGGCCGCTGATGTCACCACCGGCGCATGCGCGAACCGGCGAAGGCCTTTCGGCCAGCTCCGACGCAGGTCGGCGGGTGCCAAAGACCATTGGCGCCGGTTTTGGCACCTTTGGGGAGGCCCAACGGCGGAGTGGTTGGCGCCACTCCGCTACGCCAGAACCCCCCGCCCCGCCGGGTAGGGGAGAATCCCGGCCATGCTCGCTGACCTACACTAGCTCCTGGCTAAACAAAGACCCCATTTTAAAATTGGGGTTCAGTAAGTTTGCGAATGACACAAAGATTGACCGGGTGGTTAACAGTGAGGTTGAGTGTCTTAGGTTAAGGAAGATATAGATGGGATGGTCAAATGGGCAGAATAGTGGCAGATGGAATTTAACTCTAAAAAGTGTGAGTTGATACACTTTGGAAGGAGTAATTTGACAAGGAAGTATTCAATGAATGGCCTGGCACGAGGAAGTTCTGAAGAACATAGGGACAAAATAGTCCATTAGATCTCTGATGGCAGAAGGGCAGGTTCTGGGTGGCACGGTGGCGCAGTGGTTAGCACTGCTGCTTCATGGCACCAAGGACCCGGGTTCGATCCCGGCCCCGGGTCACTGTCCACGTGGAGTTTGCACATTCTCTCCATGTCTGCGTGGGTCTCACCCCCACAACCCAAAGATGTGCAGGATGGATGGATTGGCCATGCTAAATTGCCCTTAATTGGAAAAAAAATGAATTGGGTACTTTAATTTAAAAAAAGGGCAGGCTAATAGGGTGATGAAAAAGGCATATGAACATTTGCCTTTATCAATTCAGACAGATTACAAAAGCAGGGAGGTCATGTAGAGTTGTATTCAACTTTGGTGAGGCCACAGCTGGAGTGCTGTGTGCAATCCTAGTCGTCACATTGTAGGAAGGATGTGATTGCACTGGAAGGGGTACAGAGGCGATTCAATAGGATGTTACCTGGTTGGAACATTTAAGTTATGAAGAGAGGTATGTTAGGCTTGGGCTGTTTTCATTGGAGCTGAGAAGATTGAGGGTGACCTGATCAAGATGTACAAGATTATGAGGGGCATGGACAAGGTGGATAGGGAGCAGCTGTTCCCCTTAGCTGAAGGGTCAGTTACGAGGGAACGCAAGTTCAAGATGAGGGGCAGGAGGTTTAGTGGGGATTTCAGGAAAAACATTTTTATCCAGAGGGTGGTGACAGTCTGGAATGTGCTTCCTGGGAGGGTGGTTGAGATGGGTTGCTCACATCCTTTTAAAAAGTACCTGGATGAGCACTTGGCACGCCGTAACAGTCAAGGCTATGGGCGAAGAGCTAGCAAATGGGATTAGGTAGGCAGGTCAGGTGTCTTTCATGCATTGGCGAAGACTCGATGGGCTGAAGGGCCTCTTCTGCATTGTATTATTTTGTGATTCTGTGAAAATTCTCATCCTTGTTTTCAAATCCGTCCATGGCCTTGCCCCTCTCTATCACTGTAATCACCTTCAGGCCCACGACCCACCAAGATATCTGAGCTCTTCTAATTTTGGCCTGAGTAGCCCCGAATTTACTTGCTATATCATTGGTGGGCATACTGTTAGCTGACTAGACCCTAAACCTCTCTGCTTCCCTAACTCTATTTCTTGCTTAAAATGTTCCATGAAACCTACCTCTTGGAGCCAGATTTTGGCTATCTAACCTCATGCTGCCTTGTGCGGCTTGGTGTCCGGTTTTACTTTATAATGTTCATGTGAGCACCTTGGGATGTTTTATTACTTCAAAGGTGTCATGCAAATGCAAGATGATGTTGTATTTCCCAATCATCGCCAAATCATCAAGGTTGCCCGCATAGTTACCACAGTAATTATATGTTCTCTGACACAATATCCTATTCGCATCACGCATAAGGTTGCAAGCATTAATTCATAGGAGACTCGAGGCTGCTATGGAAACCAGCTACTTGCTGTGAACCTGAGATTAAAGTGATGGGAGCGAACTCGGATTGTAACAATGCACATAGATCAAGGCGAACTGGGGGAGGAGCTATAAAATATAGTAACTGGCAGCTGATTGTGAGAACTGTGAGAGGCATGAAGAAACTTTTGGGTCATTTTGACCTAATCCACCCGTTGAAAAACTGGCAAAATCGAATCAGGCCCTCATTTTACATCCCACGGATGTTTATTTTCTCCATGGAAATCAGAGTAAAAATTCCCAGGGTATAAAACAAATTTCGCGTTGTGTTAGGTGAAACTACTCCTTTTGTTCTTTGAAGATTTGAGGGAAACAACATTTTCATTTTCCCACAAAAGATGACTTTATAAGATTATTTTTGCACATACAGCGTTATTAAACTTGGAATGCTTAACCACAAAAGACAACAACATAATTTAAAAGGTGAATAGAAACGGTTTTGAAAACAAAAATATAAATTGGAGGTCATTTGGCACTCGGTTGCACCAATGGCTGAGCCTGATTGTGGACTCAACTTCACATTCCAAATGCCCTCCGTAACCTTTGACCCCCATGACTATCTAACATCTACCCAACTCAGCCTTGAATAAATTCAATCATCCAGCCTCCACTGCTTTCTAGGGGTGATGGAACCATCAATTCACCAGACACGTGTTTCCAATATAAATATAGGCTTTAATCAACTTACTACAGAGCCAGCCTGTTACCCGTTGATGAACTCTTAGTGAACTGCAGGCTGACTCTGGACAAGGGTATTTATACAGGAGCACTAGGGGGAGGAGTTGTGGGCAGAGCCAAGGGTGGAGCCCTGTACAAGCTCCTGAGCATTCCCAGAGCTACTCCCCCTAGTGGTCGGATAACGCTACTGCGCTTACAAGATATAGTGTGAATTACCATGTTACATTCACCACAGGGGGAGAGAATTCCACAGACTAATGACCCTCTGAAATAAAGCATTCCTCCAGAACTGCATGTTACTTTTAAACTGTGTCTGCTAGTACTAGTCTCCTCACAAAATGAAACATCCACCCCTTCAAGTCCACTCACAACTTTACATGTTTCAAAAAGATCACCTCTCATTCGTCTAAACTTCAATTTGTATAGGCCCAACTTGTTCAACCAATCACCACAACGGGATTCTCCGAACCCCACGCCGGGTCGGAGATTCCCCGGGGGGGGGGGGAGCGGCGTGAATACCGCCCCGCCTCTCCGACGCCGCCTGCCGTATTCTCCGGCGCCAGTTTGCAGGCGGAGGCGGGGATCACGCCACGCCAGTCGGGGGCCGTGGCAGCGGCCCCCCTGGCAACACTCTAGACACCGATGGGCCAAGCGGCCGTCGGTTTCTGGCGAGTCCCACCGGCATGAAATGGACATGGTCCCACATGGCGGGAACTGGCCGGTAGGCTGGCTGGTGCGGTCCTCTGGGGGGCGCGGGGGGATCTGGCCTGGGGGGCCCCCACGGTGGCTTGGCCCGCGATCGGGGGCACGCCTCCCTTCTCCGCTGGCCTCTGTCGGGCTCCGCCATGGCCGATGCGGAGAAGATACCCCCCTGCGCATGCGCAAGAATACACCAGACGGTCTGTGCATGCACGGAACCACGCTGGCGGTTCTGCGCATGCGCTAACTCACGCCGGCCCTTCGCTGCTGGTTGGCGTGGTGCCAACCCCTCCGCTGCCGGCCTAGCCCCCGGAAGTGTGGAGGATTTCGCAACTTCTGGTTGACCCGACGCTGGAGTGGTTCGCGCCATTTTTTTACGCCGGCATCAGGCCATCGAGGGATTCGGGAGAATCCTGCCCTGTCCCCGCTTTAAGTTCCCTCACTTAACATTGTTTCACATCATGAACATTGTTTATTTAGGACTCTTTTTCCAATTTGCGTTGTCATTTTCTCTTTTGTGTCATTTCTCTGGTCCCACTCTCCTGCGTGCTGCACTCTGAGCGAGCCATGTTCTGAGCTGCCGCCCCCAGTCTCACCAAAGGCCGGGATGCAGGGAGAAATTAAGCCTGAGATTTAGGAGCAGTAGTGCAGGGCAGAGATGGGAAGCTGCCAACCACCAATCGGGTGCTGAAGTGTGAGTAACCCGGGTTGGGGGATGGGAAGAGAGTAGGGCCCCCTTTTCTATCCGTGGCCCCCTGCCCCAGCTTCATCCATGGCTTCCCCTCAGCCCCTGCAGATTGTCAGGAAGATGTGAGAGACACATTGGGAAATGAGAGAAAGAGACAGATTGGGAAAGGAAAAGCAGCAAAGAGTTCAGAAGAGTTTCAGGAATGTTGTGGGTAAACACTGGAGATGTGCTACCCAAAGCTTGTTTGGGTGATTTAGTATGATCTCATTTGAATTTATACAGTAATTTCATTATATTCAGTCATTTATTTTAGTTTTCAAATGATTCCATCTAGGAATGCACAGTGCTGCACATGTACGGTACAGTGATTCAATTTGTACATTGCATTTTCTGGGCAAGGGATGTTCAAAGCAACCTAACTCTGGCTTTAATATTGATTCACGGAAAGGTGACTGTGTGGAGTTTGCACTTTCCCTCCATGTCTGCGTGGGTTTCCTTCGGGTGCTCTGGTTACCTCCCACAGTCCAAAGATGTGCAGGTTAGGTGGTCATGCTAAATTGCCTGTTAGGATGGGGTTGCAGGAATTAGGCAAAGATTGGGCCTAGGTCGGGTAGTTTCTCGAAGGGTCGATGCAGGCTCGATGGGCTGAATGGCACTGTAGGGATTTTATGATTCTATGATCTTCCTATCTGATAGGACCTTCCCTGAATCTCAGGAGTTTTGGAAAATTAAAATCAATGCATCAATATCTCACTTCCTACTTATTTTAAGGCCTTGGGATGAAGTCCATCAGGACCCGGGCTCATGTCAGATCACAGCTCCAACAATGTACTCAGTACCAATCCTCTGATAATTGTAATTTTCCTGAGTTCCTCCCTCCTTTCCATTTCCTGATTTGTAACAGCTCCTGGAATGTTACCTGTAGCCTCTATCATGAATATTGATGCAAAATGCCTGTTCAATTCATCTGCCATTTCCTGATTTTCCATGATTAATTCTCTAGCCTCACTTTCGATCAGACCAACACCCATTTTCGTAACTTTTTTCTTTCTTAAATATTTATAGAAGTTCTTACTGTCTGTCTTTTACTTTTCTGGCTTGTTTTCTCTCATGCTCTAAATTTTGCCACCTTATTAATCTTTCAGTCATCCTTTGCTGTTCCTTACATTCTGTCCAATCTTCTGACCTTGCACCTGTCTTTGCTCAATTGTGTATGCTTTTTCTTTAGGCTTGCTACTATTTTTAATCTTTCTTATTAACCATGGAAAGCAGGTCTGTCCCTTGGACTTCTAATTACTTGTTGGAATGTAATTAATCTGTGTATTCTGAAATGTTTGCTACTGCATCTCTAATGACCTATCCTTGAACTTAATTTGCCAATTCATTTCAACAAGCTCTGTTTTCTTGCCCTCTCAATTGCCCTTATTTAAGTTAAAAGTATCAAGTGGAATTCTCCTATTTTTGGCAGAGTGGTACAGTGGGCAGTAAAAATGGTGTCAAATCTGCTGGCCCCAACAGCCATATCATTTGGCTCCTCGCTGAAAAAAAGTAAAGGGACAGGTAACTGAAGATGTGACTATTCCTGACCTGAGCAAAGGCATAGGGCGGAATTCTCCGCAACGGCCGACGCCGTCGTGAAACCCGGAGTGTTTCACGGTGGCATCGGAGGCCGCTCGTCGCCCCCTACTCTCTCTTCCCCCCCCCCCCCCTTCCTGGGGGGCTAGGAGCGGTGTTTCGTAAATCTCGGCCACCGGGCCTTGACGCAGTTGCCATCTTCCCCTCCGCTGCCCCGCAAGACGTGGCGGCTTGATCTTGCGGGGCGGCTGAGGGGAAAGAGTGCGTCTCTTGGAGACGCCGGCCTGACGATCGGTGGGCACCGATCGCGGGCCAGTCCCCTCCCGAGCACGGCCGTGGTGCTCGATCCCCTCTCCGCCCCCCACTGGCCCCAAACTCACCTTTTGCGCTATGTTCACGCTGGCCGCGACCAGGTGTGGTTGCCGGCGACGTGAACAGGTCGGGAACAGCAGGCCGCTCGGCCCATACGGGCCGGAGAATCGCGGGTCGCCGTGAAAAACGGCGACCTGCGATTCTCCGAGCGGCGCGTCGCGTTTTGGGGGGGGGGGGGGTGGGAGAATCGCGGGGGGTGCAAGAGTGGCCCTCCCACGATTCTCCCACCCGTCCAGGGCAGCGGAGAATCGCGCCCATAGTCTTCATCGGGATAACATGCATTCTGCCTGGGCCAAAAACAGAGCAGGATGCTCTGAATTGGAATTAAAAGAAGTAGAAAAAAAACGTAACTGGTTAGCTCTAACTGGGGGCACCTTCCTCGGTCACAGTAAGAATAAAGTGACATGACAGGTTTGCCCACCCCCAAGCCCACACTACCGACATCTGGAACAAGACAAACACAGGACCAGTGGTTGGAAGGCCACACCAACCCCTCACCTAGAAGACAGGATTACATGTGTTCCATCAAATTAAATTTGCCCAGCCTCCAGATCGATATTCCTCAAAAATGGCACCCACTTCTCAAACTAAGCTGTGAACTTTGCCACCTCCTCACCTCGGGGACCGGGCTCAGCAGCTCGCCTCTCCTGTTCCCCCTCTCTCTCTCTCTCCTGACTCCAGCAGGATGGATGACAGGCTATGCAGAAGGAACTCAACTGTACGGAGACGGGCCCCCACCAGAACCTCCTCGTACGCTACCATTGCCTCCATAAAAACACACTGAAACTCTTGGAATTAGGCCTTGACCTAATTCAGAACTGGGATTTCCAACCAGAACAGCATCTGCGTTGGCAGCCATCATGCACTGATGTACACTGCACCATCACGGCTGGATCCCACTCAAATGAAACTGCCACCAAAGGCAGGGGCCCATCCAAACTCCTTCCAGCCATGTCGTATAATCGAAGAATTATACATTCTGGGCAGGATTCTCCGGCGTCCCAGCCTCATGTCTCTCGGCTGCAGGAGGTGGCGCCCCATTTGCTGGTGGCAGTATCCTCTGCTCCTGCTGCTTCAATGGGAACCCCCAATTGAAACAACCAACACTGCTGGGAAATCTGCGAGTGGTGGTGCACTGCCGTCGGGATCAGAGAATCCCGCTACTGGCGAACGGACAGAGAATTCCAACCTCTAACCTGACTCCAAAATTTATTTTTTAAATGTTTCCAATTTAGGGGTAATTTAGCGTGGCCATCTTTAGGTTGTGAGGGTGAGGCCCACGCAGACAAGGGGAGAATATGTGCAAACTCCACACAGGCAGTGACCGGGGCCGAGATCAAACCCGGGTCCTCGCCGCCCTGAGGCAGCAGTGCTAACCACCATGCCACCGTGCTGCTCAGATGCTGACTAACCTACTGTTCATTTTCGATATTTTGTTTTGAATTAAAATCTATCTGAATAATTAATAAAAAGGTAAACACTCAATGCTGCATTACAAAACAGGCAATAGGGATTGCCTTCACCTTATACAATGCACAGTATGGTAAATATAGCTACTAGAAAGACCATGCTAAACCAAGCACTTTAATTTGAATTTAAATTATTTTATTAGTTCATAATAGGGCAGCATGGTGGCCTAGTGGTTAGCACAACCGCCTCACGGCGCTGAGGTCCCAGGTTCGATCCCGGCTCTGGGTCACTGTCCGTGTGGAGTTTGCACATTCTCCCCTTGTCTACGTGGGTTTCGCCCCCACAACCCAAAAATGTGCAGAGTAGGTGGATTGGCCATGCTAAATTGCCCCTTAATAGAAAAAATAATTGGGTAATCTAAATTTTAAAAAAAAAAAATTTATTAGTTCATAAGATGTGAATGTCACTGGCAAAAACAAACATTTATTGCTCGTCATGAATTGCTCTTGAGGAGATGGTGGTGAGCCACCTTCTTGAATTCCCGCAGTCTGAGAGATGCAGGACACTATAGTGCTGTTAGGAGGACATCCCACAGCCGGAAAACCCTCCATGCCCGGTGACGGAGGCAATTCACCATTGGCTGTCTTGGGACCTTCCAGTCCAGCCGAACTCAATGGTTATTTGCGTTGCTCGCCGGCCACGTCATCAGGGAACCCATGGTGAGGGGGGATCACCCTCAGTGGGACCGGAGGATACCGCCAGCGGGAAGGTCGGAAAATCCCGGCCCATGATTTTTGACCCAGCGGTAATGAGAGAACGGCAATATAGATCCAAGTCAGGGTAATATGTGACTTGAAAGGAAATTTCCAGGTAGTGGAATTCCCATGCACCAGCTGCCCTTATCCTTCCAGGTGGTGGAGGTCTTTGATTTGGAAGGTGCTGTCAAAGGAGCCTTAGCAACTATAATGCATCTTGTGGATGGTACAGAATGTTTAAGATGGCGAATGGGGTGCCAGGTTGCTTTATCCTGAATGGCACTGAGCTTATTGAGTATTGTTGGAGTAGCACCTGATGCACCTGAGGGCAGCACGGTAGCACAGTGGTTAGCACAGGTTGCTTCACAGATCCAGGGTCCCAGGTTCGATTCCCGGCTTGGGTCACTGTCTGTGCGGAGTCTGCACATCCTCCCCGTGTGTGCGTGGGTTTCCTTCGGGTGCTCCTATTTCTTCCCACAGTCCAAAGATGTGCAGGTTAGGTGGATTGGCCATGCTAAATTGCCATTAGTGTCCAAAGCGGTTAGGTGGGGTTACTGGGTCATGGAGAGAGGATGGAAATGTGGGCTTAAGTGGGGTGCTCTATCGAAGGGCCAGTGCAGAGTCGATGGGCCGAATGGCCTCCTTCTGCACTGTAAATTCTACGATCTATGACCTGACCTGTGCATTATAGTTTGTTGACAGACTTTGGGGATTCAGAGATGAGTTACTTGCCATAGAACCCCAGTCTCTGACCTGTTCTTGAAGCTACCGTGTTTATGTACTTCAGAAAGTTAAAATATAAAATAACATAAATTATACTAAAATATCATATATAAAAGACTTTTAAGATACATTCAATAAACAACGGTATCAAATCCACACAGGAGAATCACAGGAATCACTACTTGTCGCTTTTGAGCTGCATTGCAAATGATTGAGTCAAATCAACGTGAGCCCTGAAGATACTTGGCAAATAGTTGCCAATCACTGATTATTTCTCCCTTCAAAACCATGCTTGTAGCAAATAACTGCCTTACACTTAAAAAATAAGCAAACTAAAAAGTATTTAAACATAAATATTACAAAAGATAAATAAAACCAGGCAAAAACAGAATTCATGTGTTATAACAAAATTGCATAAAGTCCTCACAAATTATTATTTTTCTTTCTCTCTGTGAACTAGCTAATGAAACATCTACGTGAGTGTATTGGTATCTATACATGTGCAAAAAGTTATCGAAAGCTACAAAGTTAATGATGGCTTAATGCTTTTAGCATCTACTATGTAAAACTATTTTGTACAAATGAAATTACAAAGAATTCTCCCAGGCAGCAAGAAAATAACCACCAGTAGCAATAAAGGATGATTACTCCACACACTCGAAGCGAAATTAAGTATTTTAACCTTATAAAATGTCCCCTTTATAAAACAGACACATTAGTTATTCAGAAACTATATAACATAACAACTGCATTCATTTCACACTAATGAAGAAAATTGCCTGGGCTTACAACAACAGTCTGTTATTAACTGGAGTAAAAACCTCTCTCCATAACATGGAACATTAAACATAATTAAATTTTTTGCCTAAAATTGAAATACAATGAAGCACAGACATGGCAGCTGTTGACTGCCATGCCTTAGGTACTTGAAGATAGTGCAATAGGAAATTATCTTCAGTATTATAAAATAAATGACCTGTTTCCCTCAGCATTAGTCAGCTGCTGACATATGTTTAGAATTATGTTGGATATTAGATAAAAACAGTGATTGATGATACAATGTTTGATATCTTAATAAAACTGATGTTTAAAGATATATCCTTTTTGTTCATTTTAAGTAAATTTTGAATATTTCATAGCTTCCGAAGATGGAATATTATTTGAGGCATTCACTACTGAGCGTATTTGTTGAGAAACCGAGATCATCCATTATTGGTCTAAAACACACACATTTTCTAATGCCGGCAATTAATTTGAAATATCTAGTCAATCAGCACTAGATCTTGCACATAACTTTCTAGCATCAGAACCTTGTTTCATTTTGTAACTGGGTACAGTCTGATCAAATCAAAGACAGCTGCTACCAGCATTTTCAATTTATTATCACTGTCATAGTTTTTAAACTGTTCAGTCAATCATCATTAAATTTTATATATGAAATTCTATTGTTACAATTTTGCTTCTTTTAAAATGTGATATGATCTTTTAGAATTAGATCTGATCATATGAAACATAACATGGCTACAAGAGATGCCCACTAATCATCAATTTCATATTGAGGCAGATGGTCCAGTGAGATTTAATCCCTGGTCTGTTTAGAGTCAATTGATCTCAGCCAGGCTAGGCTGATTGCACTGCAATTGGCCCCAGTATCCATGGATGAGAGAGAGGAACAATTGGTAAAGATTGGCTCTTCTGACTGCTCCTGGTGAACCCTGCTGAAACATGAGAATGTGTGATTGTAAGGACATGATTGAGATTGGCTGCGATTTCGTTGCGATAAAATAGAACGCTGAAAATCAATCTGCAGGATCGCACAAAAGGAATGGTAATTTAATTGGTAGTTCAGAGGGTTGATGGCATCTCTGAAACTCTGTCCCAGCAAGTTTTAAAAATGTTAAATCCTCACTTGGCATCCATCTCTCTCAGGAGATGATGGAGTGCACCCAGGATGTTTGTCACTTCCATATTGAGCATTTGTGAGTATAAAGAACAAAGAACAAAGGGAAATTACAGCACAGGAACAGGCCCTTCGGCCCTCCAAGCCTGCGCCAATCCAGATCCTCAATCTAAAACTGTCGCCTATTTTCTAAAGAACAAAGAGTCAGTCACTTCTGCAGGTGGCACAGATGAATAGCATTGGCCTTAGGTCGACTGATGTAATTTCCTTCAGGCAGGATTTTTTTCCCGTCAGCTGGTCATTTTGTTCATCCTCTACTTTTTCCATGGCTTTCCTGACTGCTCTCCCTAGGCACTCCGGTCAGCATCAAGGATTTCCCATGCATTGACTCCAATCCCGGTCAACTTGAAGCCTCGCTTGCAGACATCCTTGTATCACAGGTGTGGGTGGTGGTCTTGTGTCGATAGCAAGCTCATCATAGAGTATGTCTGTGGAGAATCGGTCGTCATCCATTCAGCCCACGTGACCCAGCTAATGGAATCACCATTGACTCAAGGTTGCATTTCTGTGTATTTCCATATTCGGCACACTGTCTTGCCAGGAGATGCCCAATATTCATCTGAGGCAATGAAGTTGGAAGCCACTCAGCCGCTTTTCTTGGGCTTGCATTACACTCTGACTTATTTTTTAAAAATAAATTTAAAGTACCCAATTCTTTTTTATCTAATTAAGGGGCAATTTAACGTTGGCAATTCACCTACCCTGCACATCTTTGGGTTGTGGGGGTGAGTCCCATGCAAACACAGGAAGAATGTGCAAACTCCATATGGGAAGTGACCCGGGACCGGGATCAAACCCAGATCATCAGCGCTATGAGGCAGCAGTTCTAACCACTGCACTATTGCGCCATGACATGGTGTTGTTGTAATTTCATGCACCACATCCTTGCCCATGGAGGGCCATGATTCATTTTAACACCCAGAGGATTTCCATCAGAAAACCACAGTAGTCGTTTAATTTCTGACTGGTCCAACAGCCACATGAGGTCCACAATCATTTTTTCCTATCACTGTGTCTCATCACCAATGCAACCAGTCCACTTTCCATCCATCATGGGATCTCTCTAATAGAGGGCCTCCAGTCAGGGTTCTTTCTTATGGGGGGCTTCCAGGCAGGGATCTGTCTAATTGGGGGTCAGGGGTCTTCTAATTAAGGGGTTTCTGGTGGGGGTTTCTTTAATTGCGGGGTCTCCGGTGGGAGGTGTAATGAGGGAGCTCTGGTGGGTGTAGGTTGGGCAGGTCTTGCATTGTGGGGGAAGGTGGTCCTCCGATGTACTTTGGGGCATTTGCCCCCTTGGCCCACCATTTGGTCCACCGCGTCAGGGCCACATTTGTCAAGACCTACACAAATTCTTGCCCATGTGATTCCCGAAGAATCATGTGAATTCCTGGAGAATATGATGCCCAGCCTTAATCACCCATTTGCAACTCCCACTGGCACGGGATGTGAACCTTGGTTTTGACATCAGTGGGGGACCAGAGAATCATTTTTGTCCAACATCGGATGCTCCGTCGTCTCAGGAACTCTGCTTCCAGCAGAGGGTGGCAGAAAATCCAGCCCTGTGTTCTCCCGCCTGAGAATAATTGCACCTGATTTGCCCTCACACCGAGAGCCCAAATCCGGAAGCGTTTCACAATTCTTTGCTATGCAAATTTCTGCTGGAATTGCAAGTGGTCCCCTAGCGAATCCTGCTATTCGGCTGCTATTTTGAGCGGGTAGCTCGATTTCAAGGTCAGGTGGCCACCACCCCTCCCCATTCAGCCCCCGGCCTGGGTCTCCCCCCCCCCCCCCCCCCCCACCCCCCAGTATGAGGGTGGCCCGCCCCGTCCCACTAATCTCAGCAGAGTCCCCCAAATTATAGAGACCCCACCAGACACCCCCAATTGCAGAGACCCCCACCAGACACCCTCCAATTATAGAGACCCCCACCAGAGACCCCCATAAGAGAGACCCCTGCCTGGAAGTCCCCCATAAGAGAGACCCCTGTCTGGAAGCTAGAGATCAGTCCAGACAGAGGCAGTGAAACAAATCTCTGCTTTAAAACTCACCTGTGCAATACACCTGCTGGCTCAGGCAGAGGAAGCAGCACCTGTCAATTCCTGGAAAGAGAAAACCAGTCAGCTGGGTTTAAGCCCCTTCGGATCTTCGATCTCCAAACCTTTGATTCATATCTTTGTGAAATTGCTTTAACCAGGCTGTGATTGACAGCTCCCACACACACCCAGCTATCTGTCGGACACCGATCCCGTTTTTTGCCTGATGCTGGGTTTTCCGTCCCATCGTGAATCGCACTTGCGGCTTCGTGAAACAGAGAATCCAACCCATGATATATAAGAGTGATTCCTTGGTTCTGGCACTTCACTCAGTGGAACCATTCCTTTCAGTCTTGCTCTTTAATTGGCTGCAGAAGTGCACATATTTAAGTTAGAGGTAAGTATGACAGGTATGATACAACATTTTCCTATTTTTTTTAAGTATATATATAAGTGCCTCCTTACACTGGGTTTACAGCTGTTCATTTGATATGGGATTCTAACAAGTATTGTTTGTAATCACCATCAATAACAAGTGAAGTGTCTGACTGAATGATTGTTTATGCTCTGAAACAACCTCATTGTGTGTGGCCATATCCTGATCAAATTCATGGAGAGGTGGTTTGGATATATTTACATATCCTGAAGTTCTCAAATAATTTACATTATTTTTGCATATTTGCAGCTTGCAAAATTCCCAAAGGATCTGCAAGTGTGCTAAAGATAGCAACCACAGTGAGATCTAATGTAAACTCTGAAATCTGATTCAAAATGCTGAGAATAAGTAATCTGTCTTCATTCATTTATTTAGCCATATCTAATGCTATATAATTCATGTTGGAAAATTTTGCTGTTACTCGTTATGAGTTGCAGTCTTTCATTATGTGTGATTGCATTTAAAACACTGCAGATGTTGGAAATCTGAAATAAAACAGAAAATGCTGGAAATAGGCCAAGCTCTGATGAGAGGTCAGTGAGCTGAAATGTTGGATGTAAACGTCAGTGGAAGTCCCATCTCCGGCACTGCCGGCATGCCCCCTTGGCCATTTGATGGCCAACAGGCCTCTATTTGGCTTCAGCTGGGCCCTCTACCCCCATTGGAGGGAAGGTCCCGCTTCTGAGAGCTGTCAGCCAATTAGAGCCATGATGTGGAGATGCCGGCGTTGGACTGGGGTGAGCACTGTAAGAAGTCTTACAACACCAGGTTAAAGTCCAACAGGTTTGTTTCAAACACGAGCTTTCGGAGCGCAGCTCTTTCCTCAGGTGATCTTGGATTCATGTCACATTACATTCACCCCCCACCATAGGGCCTGGACTTCCAAAATCCTACCAACTGTCCTGTCTTGAGACAATTCACACCTCTTTAACCTGGGATTACCCCTATCTCTAGATATGTAATGATTTGATTACCCGCAAATGCTCGCATTCCAAGCATTGTCTGGCATCTCTGACTTTGTCTATATAAATGTTTCTGGAACATACCTCTTCATTCACCTGAGGAAGGAGTAGTGCTCCGAAAGCTCGTGTTTGAAACAAACCTGTTGGACTTTAACCTGGTGTTGTAAGACTTCTTACTGAGCCAATCAGAGGGCCTGTAACTCTCTCTTGTCCCAGCAGTGCCACTGGGAATGGCTGGGATCGTCAGGGCAGGGACGCCCTACTGATAGTCTCAGGGTGCTCAAAAAGGAGACACCGCTCCATCCCCACCCCCGCCCTTGCCCAACTACTAGTTATACTTGGCAGTTTGGAATAAGTGTGTTCAGCAACCTTCATAATCTGTTAGAGGGCAGAGTGCCGACAGAGCCTGCAAGCTCCTTTCAGCAGTATGTGTCTACAGCAGCGATGACAGCAGACTGAGCCTGCAAAGCAATTAGCATGGATCTCATAACCTCAGTCTGAGCTTTCCACTGCAGCACCCAGACATTGAGTGGCTTCTGCCTGTGATACAATAAAAACTGGGACTACAGCCACCAGATGCTACAGCAGTCGGGCTCGGGAAAATGTTGTTGTAGAGTTGGCTGCCACTCCCATGCTGGAAAGACTGAGCTCTGAGCTGTCAGAATAGGCCTGTGTCAAGTTGAAGCCAAACTGCTCTATGCCCCTTGGCAATGACAAAGGCTCTGTTACAGACCTGCCAATGCATCAAGCTCCTTCTGTGCATGCCCATTAGGAATCTCCTGTTTGCCATCCCATCAAAGTCCCTCAGTGCTGAAGAACTCATTTATAATCTTACCTTCCAGTGCATTGGCATACAAGCACTCTGGCCTGGCTGCAGTACACTCATGCCAGGTAACACACCACATGATGATCCCAACTCTATGCTATTCTCTCAGGTACAAACAATGTCAATATCTGAGCTGGTGGCTTCATTGTCAAATTAATCACAAGTGCTGCTTCATCAGAGGTGAAGCTCTTGCCCTTCATGGTGAGGCAGCACCGCTGGTCCAGCACCATCTCCTGGGTATCTGAAAGCAGAAATGCTGAAGGGGCGGGTCGTGGTGAGGGGAAGTGGAAAGGGACAGAAAGCAAGGGATCCATGGTCACATCATCCACAACTTGTAATTATTAATAATAATAATAATAATATAATAATCGCTTCTTGTCAAGAGTAGGCTTCAATGAAGTTACTGTGAAAAGACCCTAGTCACCACATTCCAGAGCACCCGGAGGAAACCCACGCAGACACAGGGCAGGTGCAGACTCCGCACAGACAGTGACCCAAGCCTTGAATCGAACTTGGGACCCTGGTGCTGTGAAGCAACAGTGCTAACCACTGTGCTACCTAGGTTATAACCTGCCCAATCCTATTGGCTGGGGACAATTGGTTATGGGCAGGTTATAACACCCATGGTACAAAGCTCTGTCTCTTGCAAAGGACTCGGGAGATGCAAACATGCCTGCCCCCCACCAGTCTTTTCTGACTCCTGCGGTTATGCGCCACCTTGTCTTGCATGAGGGAGGGAAGAATGTTCGTAATGTATTTTGCCTTTGATGAATAGTTGACAGTATGTGGAAGTAGCGAAAGGTGGGAGTGAGAATGGCAGGAAAAGACCCGAAGACGTATGGACAGAAGTAGGCCAATCAGCCTATCGAGTCTGCTCTGCCATCTAATGAAATCATGACTGATCATGTGATAATCCTCAACATCACTTTCCTGCCTTATCGCCATAACCCTTGATTCCCTTACTGATTAAAAATCTGTCTATCTCAGCATTGGACATACTTAATGACCCAGTCATACCGCTCTCTGTGGTAAAGAATTCCACAAATTCACTACCCTTCCTCATCTCTGTCTCAAATGGACAATCTCCTTACTCTGAGATTATACCCACTCAGTGGCGTGCAGAGGGGGGGGCCGACGGTGCATTGGCCCCGGGCATCCATTGGATGGGGGCATCCAATCAGAGAAGGAAAAAAAAAAAAATTTTTTTTTAAATTTTTTTTTTTTTTTTTAAATTTTTTTTTTTTAAATTTAGATTACCCAATTATTTTTTTAAATTAAGGGGCAATTTAGCGTGGCCAATCCACCTACTCTGCACATTTTTTGGGTTGTGGGGGCGAAACCAACGCAGACACGGGGAGAATGTGCAAACTCCACACGGACATTGACCCAGAGCCGGGATCGAACCTGGGACCTCAGTTCCGTGAGGCGGTTGTGCTAACCACTAGGCCACCGTGCTGCCCCAGAGAAGGAAATAAGATAGTAATTTTAAAATTTCAGCGGCGATAAATCAATTTTGGAGGCTCACCACACTGCAGAGGCAGTTGTTAGCCCTCTATTCCTTTAACATGGTGTACCCTTTCTGTCTAGAGAAAATCGTCCTTCTCCCCATCCCCCCACACGCATGCGGATGATGTACGTGGTGCAACCATCAAAAGCAACAAGCAGACATGGCTGTTCGTTCCTGCGTTTCCTCGAGTCATAACTCGTCTTTTCTTCAGCTTTTTGTGCATCTAGATTAGTTCTTTTACCTACTCATGTCAGTGAATAGCTCTAGAACAGGTGTAACTACGGTTTTTATAGGTTTTTTGGTGATATTTAATGAAATATTTACATGGGACGTAGTAAGAGTGAAGCCTGGATGATCAGAGGACTGCTATGGCATTTAATCTCGGAATAGGAGACATTTATTCCTTAACATGCTAATATTCGAATACAGATACCACTAATTTGCAAGTCTATGATATAAATTGCACAAAATTATCAGTGGAGAATCAGTGTGAAATAATTTGATACGAAGGAACAAAGAAATGAAATATGGTTTATCCGTCTGCAACTGACCGATTGTTTACCATTTTCTTCCCATTTTCTCATGCGTCTTACGGTTTTTGAGATAGAAAATGAAATGTTACGAGTATTTCGTGTACAACCGAGTGGAGCACAGAACAGGAAAAAAAAGAGGGCCAGAGTCGAAGAAGAGTCCCATCAAAGAGGGGCATTAGATGCATGGATAAAAGAAGTAAAGAAGAAGTAGGAGAACCTGGAGAAGTAAAAGATGATGTGGGTGCAGAGAAGGATTTTTCTGATACGGATTCAGCTCGGTCAGAACATAATACTCTCTCTCCTCAGTCTCGTTGTCAGGATGATGATCCATGTGAAGAAAATAAAGAAGATTTTTGCATATTTTTGCAAAGAAGCGATTTTGGCTGTTTGAAGAAACCGATTCCAGATCATTTGAAGATGACAATATTACAACATGGCCCTGAAAGATATCAGAATAAAAGTGGTCCATTTGCTGAGAAGGATGGGAGATAATTTTCCAAACAGTGGTTTGATAAAGTTTCCACAAACGGAGAAATTGTGGAGAGAAAATAGTTGTTATACTCTCCATATCGGAAAGCATGCTACTGTTTTGTTTGCTTTTTGTTTTCAAAGGAGCATTTGTCGTCTGTGTTAAACTTTGGAAAGGAAGACGGTTTCTCCACTTGGAGAAAATTAAATCCAACAATACCTGACCATGAAAAAAGCCCTTCTCATAGAGCTCACATGAGGGAATACCTGAACCTCGTAGTTCGACTCCATCATTCAACTACGATAGATGCTGAACTTCAACAGCAAATGTCTGCTGAAAAGAAAAGATGGAAAGCTATAACTGAACGGATTGTCGAGGTTATATCCTTTCTGGCAAAACAGAATCTGGCCTATCGTGGACATCGAGGAGAAGGAATATCTGGGTTATCAGAGCCAGGGGAGACAGTCAGTGAAAATACAGGAAACTTTCTAGCAACAATCAGACTTTTGGCCAAATATGATGACATCTTAGCAAAACACTTGCAGAGAGGGAAAGAGAAACCAAAAAGTGTCACCTACTTGTCCAACAGAATTCAAAACGAAATAATCAATCTTCTTGGTGAAACTGTCAAGAAAAATATAATTTCCGAAATTAAGGACGCAAAATATTTTAGCATAATGCTGGATTCAACTCCAGATATTGCCCATGAAGATCAGGTTTCTGAAATTCTGCATTACGTTCATATTGATGAAAACAGAAAAGTAGAAATAAAGGAGACATTTCTGGGATTTTTTCAAGTCAACAAGAAAGATGCAGTCAGCCTGGTAAATAAAATTCAGGAAAAATTGGAAGAAGACAAAATTTCCATGAATGACTGTCGTGGTCAAGCATATGATAACGCAGCAGTTATGGCTGGAGTGAGAGGAGGTGTTCAACAAAAAATTCTTGAAGTTAACCCAAAAGCTGTGTTTGTGAACTGCGAGAACCACAGCCTCAATTTGTCCTGTGTCCATGCAAGTGAGGTGCAATCTGTTGTTGTTACATTTTTTGGCATTCTAGAAAAACTCTTGACTTTTTTTTCTTCATCTACTTCTCGTTGGGAAGTGTTAAAATCATTTGTCACTCGGACTGTGAAAAGACAGTGTGACACAAGATGGAGTTCCAGCCATGATGCAAGTAATCCACGAAGAGTGTGACAACGTTATTGCAAGCCTTCAACACCTGCTGGAAGGAGAATTTTCAAGGGAAACTAAATCTGATGCAGGATCGCTACTGAACTCTATTCAACAGTTCCCGTTTATAGCTTTATTAAATTTTTGGTACTCAGTTTTATCATCAGTGGATAAAGTCTCAAAACGTTTGCAGGATCCGAAAATGGGGTTCCATGAAGCTTCTTGTGATCTGAGAGGACTTATTCATATCTTGAATTTGAAGAATGACGAAATTATCCACAATGCAATAGATTTAGCCAATGAATATTGTCAAAATTGGGGAATACCAATTGCACGAACAAGGAGAAGAAGAATAATGCCTGGAGAGTCAGCAAGAGATAGTGGACTGACGGCACAAGAAGAAATGAATAGAGTAATGGTAGAGATTGTGAACAGATTAAAAACTGAAATTGAAGACCGCAGTGTCCGTCTTCAAAGACTCAGTGACCGATTTTCTTTTCTTCTGAACTTGAATTCAGGAGTGATTGAAGATGAACAAGAAAGAGAGAAATTAAAAAAGGAATGTTCAGACTTTGCAAATTATTATGGCAATGATGTGGTTGCAATTCAGTTATATGACAAAATTATTGATTTTGTGATGCTCCTTCGAGCTGGAGGGAATAGAGTTCCCCCTGATCCTAAAGATGCTCTGGAGTCTTTACTGCAGTATTGGAGGGATGTCTTTCCGACGCTGTGTGTTTCATACAGATTACTGCTTACAATCGCATTTTCAGTCGCAAGCTGTGAAAGGTCATTTTCAAAACTGAAATTAATAAAAACATATCTGAGGTCTTCTATGTCACAGGAGCGACTGACCAACCTGGCTTTAATAAGCATTGAAAAAGAATTTCTCACAGCTGATGTAAAAAGTGAAGTAGTTTAGGTGTTTTGTGACAGGAGGTATCATTTGGGGAAAAGAACTTAATAAATTTGATTGATTTATATTAAAATCGAATAAAGCGTTTATTTCATGTTTCATCTGTGTTTATATATTCAAAATGTTTTCCTTTCTCACAATATTTCTCAGTATATTAGGCCTTATACTTGAGTCTTTGGGGCATACAATCAAGATTTGCCCCGGGCATCACCAGACCTCTGCACGCCACTGTACCCACTAGTCCCAGACTCTCCCACAAGTTAAACAGCCTCTCGGCGTCTACCCTGTCAAGCCTCCTGAGAATCCTATATGTCCTAATAAAGTCGCCAATAAGGATGGATAAGTGTGCGAGTGTCTGAATATTAAACATGAATTCTTATTGCCGGTGGTGAGTGATGGGGCTGTGTGCATTTAACAGCATGAAAGATAGGCAACATAGTGGGGAGATGTCCTTTGAAGGTGAGTTCACCACCTGTCATTGAACTTTCTTAGGAGTTGCATCCAGGTCCCAGGAATTTCCCTCCCTGGTTCCCGCTTACACTTCCTTGTCAGTGTGTAATCTGAGGTCCTCCTGGCACCGTGCAAAAACATATCATTGCTCCTCCTTTGGAACTCCATCACTAAGGTTTCCAGTATCGCCTCCTCTCTGGTCTGTTCTACTTCCCGAGCAATGGGCCATCCTGAGATTGTTCAAACAGCTCCCGTCACATGAATGAAATTAAAAATGAAAATCGCTTATTGTCACGAGTAGGCTTCAATGAAGTTACTGTGAAAAGCCCCTAGTCGCCACATTCCGGCGCCTGTCCAGGGAGGCTGGTACAGGAATCGAACCGTGCTGCTGGCCTGCTTGGTCTGCTTTAAAAGCCTGCGATTTAGCTCAGTGAGCTAAACCAGAGGAGCAGGCTGCCTTTAGAGCTGGTTGACCATGTATCATGCTAGCCACACCCTGACTTGGGGCCCCGGCTAAGTGTGCTGCCAGTCATTTAACTCAATCATGTAGATGAGCAGGCAGTACATCAATGAGAATGGGTGTAGGTTAATTGTACATCATGATCCCACTGGTCGATATTGAGCTTATTCCAAGATTTCTGAGGTGTTCTCCTCGGCTGAAGTCAAAAAGGTTTACTGTTTAATTCTAAATATTTCACTTTATTTTGGAACTGTTCCTCTGTTCTGCAGGATAAAACCAACCAGAAAGGTTAGCTTTTGTTTACATTGGTCTGGATTTTAATCTGCAGGAGCAAGTATCAGGAAGCCAGCTCCTTTATTTCATTTCAGTGTGTTTGTCTGCTTCCAAGCAATCCACTCAGGAAAGGCGAGTTGCCATTTTAGATATAACCAATCCCTCAATAAGAACAATATTGTTATGGGATGTCGACTTTAACTGGCCCACGTGCTTTCCAGAACTCACCAGTGGGGGCAACAACAGCAACAATTGCAGGGGCTGAAGTTCGAGAAATATGCCATTAAGTATCAATACTCATGCTGCTTATGGGAAAGGTTTTTATTTACATTACTTCACATGCTTAAGGGCAATGTCATTTACACTTCAGAGGCCTGATCTGCATTTTGGAGGCCCTGGCCGGAATTCTCCGGCCATTAGGATTCTCTTTTCCCGCTGGCTCACGTCAGAGAACAGACAATCCCGCCCCTGATCTATCAGATCAGCATCGCTGTCAATTATACTTCTTTTTAATGGACTTCAGATAAGAAAAAAAGAGGACCAGCAACAGAACCGACACCAACAGGAGCTGAAACAGGCCTGTAGTTCCACACATGAGGGACAAGGACCAGAGAGGTGCAGATCGCAGGAGGTCATACATGGCACAAATGGCCAGTTGGTGGAATTTAAATTCAATGAATAAGTTTGGAATATAAAGCTGGTCTCAATAATGGTGACCATGACAATTATCATCAATTGTTGTAAAAACCCATCTGGTTCATTAACGTCCTTAAGAGAAGGACCTATGTGTGACTCCAGACCCACAGCAATGTGGTTAACTCTTTACTGCCTCTGCAATTGCCTAGCAAGCCACTCAATTCAAGGGCAATTAAGGATGGGCAACAAATGCTAAGCTTGCTGACAACGTCCACGTGCCATTAAATAATTTTTTTAAAGATTGAGCGGGAAATCAGGATTGCAGCTCTGGCTGGATTCTCAAAGTTGCACAGTGTCGCAAGCTGCACACACATACGTCAATTCAGGCAGGCATGGTTTGCTCAGGAGAACTTATCCACTGCAAAGATTTCCATTCCATGAATGTGCAACCACAAAACAATCTTGATGCAGTTGTATGCATGCTTCCGTCTTGTGAGAGACCACCGTACCTGATCTCTTTGCACTTGCACAAGAGTTACCGGCTAACTGTTCAGAGATGAAGGATACCAGCATAAACTATAATACCTCTCAGAAACCTAAGGAATGAGGCCTAATAACACATCAATGAATGTCGCAACACTATCACTGGCACACAATAGATGCATTTCAGGTGCCTACGCATATCTGGCCGTATCGTTCTGTGCACACCATCCAGGATTTTCAGAATATCATGGTATGTTCTGCTCTGCACAACATTGAGTGGCAGAAAGCTTTAGATCAGCAGGAGAGCTTAAACACAAGGTGCAAGGTTGTTTGGAGAATTTTGCAACGGAGGAGTAGCAGAAAGAGAAAGGCAAAGATGCAGAAAATGGCCCAGACAATGCACCACCAGTGTAACAGATAGCTGTCCAAGATACCCTTATTATTGCAAGGTTTCCTTCAGCTCCACCCATCTAACAAACGCATGCAAAAGCCACTTTTGCCACTCCACATTGCTCCACTCAGCCTGACGTCCCCCATGCCATTATGCCCAAAGGCCCCCTCCACCTTCACATTTTTAGGGGCAGTGTTTGCCATCAGGACATGATGCAGAATGTGATTGGTCAATGGGTGAGAAGGTCAAATTTGAATGCTGAATAGCGGGTTAAAGGCAGGATTCTTGGACGTGTGGCGGAGCAGAGGGATCTTGGGGTGCACATACATAGATCCCTCAGCCACCCAGCTTGATAGGGTTGTTAAGAAGGCGTATGGTGTGTTGGCTTTCATTAACAGGGGGATTAAGTTTAAGAGCCGCGAGGTTTTGCTGCAGCTTTATAAAACCCTAGTCAGACCACACTTACAATATTGTGTCTAGTTCTGGTCGCCTCATTATAGGAAGGATGTGGATGTTTTGGAGAGGGTACAGAGGAGAATTACTAGGATGCAGCCTGGAATGGAGGGCATATTTGAGGAAGAAAGATTGAGGGAGCTTGGGCTATTCTCACTGGAGCGAAGAAGGAAAAGGTGACTTGATAGAGGTGTACAAGGTGATGTGAGGCATGGATAGAGTGGATAGCCAGAGACTTTTCCCCAGGGCGGAAATGGCTGTCATGAGGGGACATAGTTTTAAGGTGATTGGAGGAAGGTACAGGGGAGATGTCAGAGGTAGGTTCTTTACACAGAGAGTGGTGGGTGTGTGGAATGCACTGCCAGCAGAGGTGGTAGAGTCAGAGTCATTCGGGACATTTATGCGACTCTTGGACAGGCACATGGACAGCAGTAAATTGAAGGGATGTAGGTTAGGTTGACCTTAGATTAGGATAAATGGTCAGCACAACATCATGGGCCGAAGGGCCTGTACTGTGCTGTACAGTTCTATGTTCTATGTAGTAAAGCTTTGAAACAAAGCCCTTTCTTCCATTCCCCTTTCACCGTTGTCGTGTTAGGTACACTGGTGTAACACTGGCTGCAACTGGATGCAGCTTAGATCAAAAGATACTCCAGGCCTTGAAGTTAGTTCAATCAGGTTTATTGAACTAATAGCACAGTTAGCACAGTTGTCTGTGAGTTCGACTCTCTGCTAACTTAAGTGTGGTTACTCTGTCTGACTGAACCAGACTAGCTCTTAGCCACGTGCTGGAGGTGTGAGATTGTAACAACACCCTTGACTGACTCTCTAGATGTTCATCAGTGGAAAGAGGCGGAGTGTGAGTGCCTCGTGTCTTTTATAGTCAGATCCCACCCCTGAGTGTCCTGCCTGCTTATTGGTCATGTCCTGTTCTCTGTGTCCATTTGCTGCTTGTCTGTGCCTGCCTGTATATCATTATGTGTGTGTCTGCACATCATGATAACCATCATTTCTCACAAGGCTCAGCTGCACTTCCCTAGCAATGAGCTGCAAATACTTATCTGTAGATAAGTCAGGCAACCAAGGCTATGATAGAACTCATTTGATTTAAAGTGACAATCAGAGTGGGTTAGCTATTGTTCGATGTTTGTACACATCCAGGGGATTGCATCATATGATACTCCATGTAGGTAAGAAAACATCACCCCAATGGCCTGTAATAATGTGCTTGATATGTATCATAGAATCCCTACAGTGCAGAAGGAGGCCACTCAGCCCATTGGGTCTGCACCAGCCCTCTGAAACAGCACCCTACCAAGACTCAATCCCCCACCCAATCCCCAGAACCCAATTTAGGAGCAATTTAGCATGGCCAATCCACCGAACCTGCACATCTTTGGACTGTGGGAGGAAACCGGAGCAACTGGACGAAACCCAAGCAGACATGGGGAGAAAGTGCAAACTCCACACAGACAGTCACCCGAGGTCGGAATCAAACCCTGTTCCTGGCGCACTGAGGCAGCAGTGCTAACCACTGTGCTCTCATGTATTTCAGTATGCTTGGAATGCCTGCCAGTGCATTGCACATCCTCTGCTGCTGCTCAAGAAATATGCTCTTCATCAAGGCCCCCACAGTACAGCATCTTGTCCAGCTGAGAAGAACTTAGAGACACAACAGGGATCGTCAGCAATGGCTTTGATTTTTCACCATGGAAGATAGCCTCTCCACTATGGCAAAATTCCCAGATATGGCTGAAATTTCTGTCTCGTATCTGCACCCGGCATTTCCCATTTTCACATGGGTGGGACAGGAGTTGAGCCAGGGTTTGTGCATGCATGATTCATGGAGGCAGTTGGTAATTTCAATCACCAGCTGCCTCCACTAAAGTGGGATTTTGGAAGACCAGGAATGTGAATCCAGAGTGTGGAGACTATAACAGGTGTGAAGAGATCTGAACACGATGGGTTCTTATGGATAGCTCTCCCTTTGGAGAGGTAACCTGCCCTTTGAAAGAGTTGTGGTGCACTTTGGTAGCGATAAGTCACCCTATGTGACTGTTAAAATTGAAATGGTCAGGCATTTTTAACGCACAAATTCTCTGGAATTGTCAAGCTAGAAAAGAATTGTCCAGCTGTCACGATGTTCAGCTGTCCAGGAACTGTTTATTTGCCAAGGAGATATTAAGGAGCTATCTAACTGTCCAATTTGTCAAAGCTATCGAGGAAATGCCAAATCTGTCAAAGACAGTTCAAGGATACTAGGTGAGTTGACACGGAGGGATAAGGGCAAAATGTGTGGGGAAGTATGATTTTACATTAAGTTGGCATGGTGGTAATGGGACAATGAAGGTGATAAAAGGGGTATTAAGTTAGGATAGGTGTGTGGGGTCACGGGAGGGTAGGCAGGGGAGATGGTTTGGCATGGATTTGATTTGATTTGACTTATTATTGTCACATGCATCAGTAAACAGTGAAAAGTTTTCGGTGGGATTCTCCAACCCTGCGCCAGGTCGGAGAATCCCCGGGAGGAGGCGCGCATCCCGCTCCGCCGCTCCGACACTGTCACCCCAATACTCCGACCCGCGATAAAGCCCACCGATGGGAATTGCGGCACGCACCTCGCAGAATCGTGAGAATCGGTGCGACGTGCTGGTCGGGGATGCCGGGGAGGGGATCGGGGATGCCGGTGAGGGGATCGGGGATGCCAGTGAGGGGATCGGGGAGGGGATCGGGGTGCAGTGGAGGGGATCGGGGATGCCAGTGAGGGGATTGGGGAGGGGATCGGGGATGCCTGGGAGGGGATCAGGGATGCCGGTGAGGGGATCGGGGAGGGGATCGGGGATGCCGGGGAGGGGATCGGGGATGCCGGGGAGGGGATCGGGGAGGGGATCGGGGATGCCTGGGAGGGGATCGGGGAGGGGATCGGGGATCCCGGGGAGGGGATCGGGGATGCCGGGGAGGGGATCGGGGAGGGGATCGGGATCCCGGGAAGGGGATCGGGGATGCCAGGGAGCGGATCGGGGATGCCGGGGAGGGGATCGGGGATGCCAGTGAGGGGATCGGGGAGGGGATCGGGGTGCCATGGAGGGGATCGGGGATGCTGGGGAGGGGATCGGGGAGGGGATCGAGGATGCCGGGGAGGGGATCGGGGATGCCGGTGAGGGGATCGGGGATGCCAGGGAGCGGATCGGGGATGCCGGGGAGGGGATCGGGAAGTGCCGGTGAGGGGATCGGGGATGCCAGTGAGGGGATCGGGGAGGGGATCGGGGATGCCAGGGAGCGGATCGGGGATGCCGGGGAGGGGATCGGGGATCCCGGGGAGGGGATCGGGGATGCCAGGGAGCGGATCGGGGATGCCGGGGAGGGGATCGGGGATGCCAGTGAGGGGATCGGGGAGGGGATCGGGGTGCCATGGAGGGGATCGGGGATGCTGGGGAGGGGATCGGGGAGGGGATCGAGGATGCCGGTGAGGGGATCGGGGATGCCGGTGAGGGGATCGGGGATGCCAGGGAGCGGATCGGGGATGCCGGGGAGGGGATCGGGAAGTGCCGGTGAGGGGATCGGGGATGCCAGTGAGGGGATCGGGGAGGGGATCGGGGATGCCAGGGAGCGGATCGGGGATGCCGGGGAGGGGATCGGGAAGTGCCGGTGAGGGGATCGGGGAGGGGATCGGGGCGCCGTGGAGGGGATCGGGGATGCCAGTGAGGGGATCGGGGAGGGGATCGGGGATGCCGGTGAGGGGATCGGGGATGCCGGGGAGGGGATCGGGGAGGGGATCGGGGATGCCGGGGATGCCGTGGAGGGGATCGGGGAGGGGATCGGGGATGCCGGGGAGGGGATCGGGAATGCTGGTGAGGGGATCGGGGATGCCGGGGAGGGGATCGGGGAGGGGATCGGGGATGCCGGGGATGCCGTGGAGGGGATCGGGGAGGGGATCGGGGATGCCGGGGAGGGGATCGGGGATGCCGGGGAGGGGATCGGGGAGGGGATCGGGGATGCCGGGGAGGGGTTCGGGGATGCCGTGGAGGGGATCGGGGAGGGGATCGGGGATGCCTGGGAGGGGATCGGGGAGGGGATCGGGGAGGGGATCGAGGATGCCGGGGAGGGGATCGGGGAGGGGATCGGGGATGCTGGGGAGGGGATCGGGGATGCCGGGAAGAGGATCAGGGAGGGGATCGGGGATGCCGGGGAGGGGATCGGGGAGGGGATCGGGGATGCCGGGGAGGGGATCGGGGATGCCGGGGAGGGGATCGGGGATGCCAGGGAGGGGATCGGGGATGCCAGTGAGGGGATCGGGGCGGGGATCGAGGATCCCGGGGAGGGGATCGGGGATGCCGGGGAGGGGATCGGGGATGCCGGGGAGGGGATCGGGGAGGGGATCGGGGATGCTGGGGAGGGGATCGGGGATGCTGGGGAGGGGATCGGGGATGCTGGGGAGAGGAACGGGGAGGGGATGGGAGGGGGGATCGGGGAGGGAATCAGGGAGGGGATCGGGGATGCCAAGGAGAGGAACGGGGAGGGGATGGGAGAGGGGATCGAGGAGGGGATCGGAGATGCCGGGAGGGAATCGGGGATGCCGGGGAGGGGATTGGAGATGCCGGGGAGGGGATCGGTGATGCCACAAGGGGACCGGGGAGGGGATCGGGGATGCCGCTCAGGGGTTCGGGGATGTCGGGGAGGGGATCGGGGATGCCGGGGAGGGGATTGGGGAGGGGATCGGAGATGCCGGGAGGGAATCGGGGATGCCGGGGAGGGGATTGGAGATGCCGGGGAGGGGATCGGTGATGCCACAAGGGGACCGGGGAGGGGATCGGGGATGCCGCTCAGGGGTTCGGGGATGTCGGGGAGGGGATCGGGGATGCCGGGGAGGGGATGGGGGGAGGGGATCGGGGATGGGATCGGGGATGCCGGGGAGGGGATCGGGGAGGGGGGGGGGGAGACACCACCCTCTCCCGGTGGATGTCAAGGTGATGGTGGCCCTGAACGTTTATGCCACGGAGCCGTTCCAATCGCCGAATGGGACCTGTCCACCATTTCCCAGGTGTCGGTGCACCGGTGCATCCGTGCCGTGACAGATGCCCTGTCTGCCATCGCGGACCACTATGTTCAGTTCCCTGTGGACCGCGCCCACCAGGATGCCCGGGCAGCGGGCTTCGGTGTCGTGGCTAGGATACCCATGGTACAGGGTATCGGTGGGGTGCATGTCGTCATGCAGCCACCAGCGGATAACAGGGCCATGTTCACAAACAGGAAGTGGACCTACTCCATGAACGTGCAGGTGGTCTGTGACCACCAGATGAGGATCCTGCACGTCTGCACCCGGTACCCGGGCAGTGTACATGACTCGTTCCTATTGGCACAATCGTTCATTCCCACCATGTTCGAGGTGTCATGATATGTAAAATGCAGCTAATGAACACATAGAATAGGACACGACCAGTGAGCAGTCAGGACACTCAGGGGTGGTATCTCACTATAAAAGGGATGAGGCACTCACACCCCGCCTCTTTCCAGAGACCAACATCTACAGAGTGAGACAGGGTGTATCCTCAGCATCACATCCCACCACGTGGCTGAGAGCAAGGCTGGTTCCATTAGACTCAGTTACTACATTTAGATTAGCAGAGAGTCGAACTCATTGAGAACTGTGTTAATAGTTCAATAAAACACATTGAACTCACTTCAAAGTCTGGACATCTTTTACTCAAAACTGTATCAAGTGGCAGCTTGTGCTGTTCCAAATTACATAACACAACATGAATGACCCCCCCCCCCCCCCCCCCCCCCCGGCTGAAGGGCTGGTTGCTGGGCGACAAGGGTTACCCATTGTGGTCGTGGTTGATAACGCCTATGTGGAGTCCATGGACCAACGCGAAGAACCGCTACAACGATGCCCATGCAGCGACCAGGAGTGTGGTTGAGAGATGCTTTAGGCTGCTAAAGATGCACTTCAGGTGCCTGGACCGCATTGGAAGGGCCCTCCAGTACCCGTCGGAGAGGGTCAGCCGCATCGTTGTGGTCTGCGGAGCCCTGCACAAAATAGCCCGGAAGAGGAGCAATGTGCTGCAGGCTTAGGGGGGGGGAGCAACACGACGAAGGGCAGGTATCTCCAGAGGTGGGGGGGGGGGGGGGGGGGGGCAATGTACAGGACAGACGGGCTGGGCACTGACGGGAGGCTGCCCACCGTACCGTCATGGTTCACAGACTAGGGGGGTGGGGGGAATTCCCTCAGCATCGGCACAGTACGGCACCACCCCACCACCCTCACCCCGCCCACATCTGCATCACTCGCATGCACACCAGCCCTCCATTATACATCCACCTGTGGCACAACGGGCAGGGTTCACACGCTCGCCAGTGGAAGCCGGTCTATTGCATGACATGGAGGATGATGACAACCCACTCTGCGTTGAGCCCCGGGCTCCAAATCGCTAGACAATGTCTGACTCATGGCCACAGTAACACCTGGGAGGTCCCTGCATGAGGCCTAGACACTGCAACACACGGACGCGTTGTCTGCCGTGGGGTGGGATGGCGAGGGCGACCCAGGGGGGTGGGGGGGGGAGGGGGGCGCATGCCACACTCACCTGAGCTCGACATCCTATCACCCCTCACACACACACACTGGCACTCACCTCACACCCCACCCCCGCACGCATCGGACAGAGCACAGAGGCAGCTTCTGTAGGTGTGAAAGTGATTTTAATTACAAACAGTTCATACACATGCCCTAGCCCCTATAACTAGTCTATGCCCTGCACCCATGCCAACTTACTCAGTGTCTATTTTTCTGGCCTTACGGGCCCTATGACTACGTCTAGGTGTTTCCCCAGACGGTACAGCAGAACTGGAGGCTGACTCCTGAGATTCCTGCCCTGTGATTAGGGTCCCCTTTGGCAGCCGTTTCCTGGAGCGGCCCAGCTTGGATTGGCTAGGCTGCGGCTCAGGCGACCAGGATGGCGTGCTGCCAGCCTGTTCTGCCCGTTGCCCACCAGATGCACCTGGGAGGGAAGGGAGGGGGTGTCTGAGGTGTCACGGTGTTCCGGGAACTCACCTGTAGGGGGACCTGGAACGGGCCCCAGCACCTCTTCCTCCCTCTGGGTGCCCGATGGCCTAGTCAGGGCAGCCAGGGTGAGTATCCCCACCGTGCCCACTGCACCAACCCCATACATGTGGCATGCACCCCTGCCCCCCCCCCCCCCCCCCCCCCCAGGATGGGCGGGCGGCACAGCCCTAGCTGAGACCGACATGGCTGCACCCATCCATGCAGGCTGCCCCCCCCCCTCCCCTCCCCTCCCCCAGGAGAAGAACGTCCATAACAACCTGGAGCGTGGCAGGACCGGAGGGGGTCCACCTGAATTGCACCCCTCACAATTCATGAAGAGAGGGCCCAGGAACCTTGCAGGCGGACCCGAGGACCGGGAGGTTGCGGATGCAGAGATCGTGGCGCAGCACTAAGTGAGACCCCCACTACCTGCCCCCTCCTCTGATCCTCCCCATCCCTCCTCCCCCCATCCCCCATCCCTCCTCCCCCCATCCCCCATCCCCCCCCACCCCCCATCCCCCATATCCCCCCCACCCCCCATCCCCCATATCCCCCCCACCCCCCATC
The DNA here is from genome assembly GCF_902713615.1 of Scyliorhinus canicula. Lineage (NCBI taxonomy): Eukaryota > Metazoa > Chordata > Chondrichthyes > Carcharhiniformes > Scyliorhinidae > Scyliorhinus > Scyliorhinus canicula. The sequence continues at coordinate 59,842,939 of NC_052155.1, read as the reverse complement.
CCCCATATCCCCCCACTCTTCCTAACTCCAATGAATATAATCCTAACCAATTTAGTCCCTCCTCATATGACCATTCTGCCATCCCAGGAATCAGCCTGGTAAACCTTCACCGCACTCCCTCCATTGCTTGTTGTTCTGTGCACTCTTCTGTTAGGAAGGGGAGAGTTTATCCCAAAGAATAGAGAGCATTTATTAAGGGTGACTGTAATGACCTCCAATTGGCATTATTGGTTGGCCAATTGGAGTATGAGCTCCCTCAATGATAGCTCATTGAGGGGGCCCATATAGGCACCTCTGTAGGCTTTGTGATTCAGTCTTGAGTTGGCTGGAATGCTAGCAGCCCTGTTGGAGCTGCTCTTGTATACAGTTATTGGAAATAAATATTGGTGTGGTGACGGGCCTCCTGTGGATTATTACAGTGACCATAAACAACAGGCATGACACATTGGGAGCCAAATGTAGATGGATAGATGAGGCTGTGATGGATGAGTGTGTCTACAACATAAGTTGGTGGAGTGATGTGCTAGAATAGGCTTGAGAAGGCAGAATGAGGACATTAGGGAGATATATACATCAGGCTGCAGGGCAATGTTCCCTTGCTCTCACCTTTTTTCCCCTTTCAGGTCATTGAATCACATCGCTTGATGTTGCTTAATATGCAAAGTGTTCATGATTTGTGTACTTCAGTCTCCTTGCTCATTTGGAGTTTATAAAGTAAGGTGTCCATTGCAGCCCTGATTTTAATGTGGGTGAGTGCAGTGTGAGGGAGATCCAGGAAGGTGGGAAGCACCAGCCAATGGGTAGGGGAGGAAAGCCCTGATTGACGAGGCAAGATGTTTGCTTATGGGGCCCAAACAATATTGCTGCTCCTCTTGGCCCACAAACAAACCTGATGGCGCAGTGATTGGCACTGCTGCCTCACGGCGCCGCGGTCCCAGGTTCAATCCTGGCTCTGGGTCACTGTCCGTGTGGAGTTTGCACATTCTCCCCGTGTTTGCGTGGGTTTCGCCCCCACAGCCCAAAGATGTGCAGGCTAGGTGGATTGGCCATGCAAAATTTCCCCTTAATTGGAAAAAATGAATTGGGTACTCTAAATTTATAAAAAAAACCTTAAACGTGTTTAAATTTGAATTAATCTGGGTGTCTCCAGGCCCTAACCCTGCATGTATCAGTTTTCCCTGGTAGGTCCAGCACTGTGCTAAATTGAGTGACCCAGTCTCTCAATTTAGCACCTGGATTACACTTTACGAGCCTAAATTTCAGTGAGACCCTGATTGCGACACGCTGTGTCTCGATCCTGCTGGAAACCCACTTGTTAAAATGGTAATGATGTAACCATGTTGGGGATGGAGGAGTCACTTAACCGACATTTTAACCCTCCGTCTATACCATTTCAGTCGAACAGGGTTAAGTATGGGACTTTCCCCTTTCTGCTGAGGTCTTCTTTTGCTTCGCCCCAGCCAAACATGCAATCATTCTTGAACCATGATTAAATGATACCATCCAATGGAACAGTATACAGTTAAACCATTCCAACAAACTATGCCATGCAAAAGCAGGACATTAATATTTACTCAAGATTTCCATGCTCAAGTGGTCTCTTTCTGCCCCTGACTCTCAACCTTATCACAAATATTGTGACATGGTTTAAAAAGCTTTGTACTACTACTTTTACTTACAAGTCACGGTGTCGAAAATAATGGTCCTAATTTTGATTCTAAATATTAAGTAAAATAATAACATTGATAATAGTCTCCTGCACTCCCACTTTCTGATTGTGCTGTACGCAGGGGCAGCAGTGCATGGCAGCAGTCAATGCACATTAAAATCAGATTTCCCGCTCTCTAGCAGTCATCCCATAAATCACCATGGCTCCCTAGAGAGCAGAAAATTTGATTTTAATGCACACTGAATGTTCACTGCTCTATCACCACTGTGCAGTAACACAATCAGGGAGCGGGAGACCAGGGCTAGGATTAAATTAGTTTAATTAATCTGTAGAATGGAGAAAAGAACAGCAGACCATAAGCTGAGAGGCAGGGAGTAGCCCAGCAGGAGTTTGATGTTCCAGTTGCCATGTCGGCCATTTAATAACCGGGTCATAGATTTTCTTTGGTGGTCCAAATTGTCTTCTACATGGGTCACTAAAGGTTTCCATTTATTTTGGTATGTTGGGAGCCCCCATGTTTTTCTTTAAGCCACTATACTGCCACAAGGAATGTAAAAATGGATAGCAAGAGTTCCTACTAAGAAGTCTTACAACACCAGGTTAAAGTCCAACATGTTTGTTTCAAACACTAGCTTTCGGAGCACTGCTCCTTCCTCAGGTGAATTAAGAGATATGTTCCAGAAACATCAATATAGACAAATTCAAAGATGCCAGACAATGCTTAGAATGCAAGCATTAGCAGGTGATTAAGTCGTTACAGATCCAGAGATAGACCCAGGTTAAAGAGGTGTGAATTGTCTCAAGCCAGGACAGTTTGTAGGATTTTGCAAGCCCAGGCCAGATGGTGGGGGATGAATGTAATGCGACATGAATCCCAGGTCCCGGTTGAGGCCGCACTCATGTGTGCGGAACTTGGCTATAAGTTTCTGCTCGGCGATTCTGCGGTGTCGTGCGTCCTGAAGGCCGCCTTGGAGAACGCTTACCCGGAGATCAGAGACTGAATGCCCTTGACTGCTGAAGTGTTCCCCGACTGGAAGGGAACATTCCTGCCTGGTGATTGTCGCGCAATGTCCGTTCATTCGTTGTTGCAGCGTCTGCATGGTCTCGCCAATGTACCACGCTTCGGGACATTCTTTCCGGCAGCATATGAGGTAGACAACGTTGGCCGAGTCGTACGAGTATGTATCGTGTCCCGGTGGGTGGAGTTCTCACGTGTAATGGTGGTATCCATGTCGATGATCTGGCATGTCTTGCAGAGATTGCCATGGCAGGGTTGTGTGGTGTCATGGTCACTGTTCTGAAGGCTGGGTAGTTTGCTGCAAACAATGGTTTGTTTGAGGTTGCGCGGTTGTTTGAAGGCAAGTAATGGGGGTGTGGGGATGACCTTGACAAGATGTTCATCTTCATCGATGACGTGTTGAAGGCTGCGAAGAAGATGTCGTAGTCTCTCCGCTCCGGGAACGTACTGGACAACAAAGGATACTCTGTCGGTTGTGTGCCGTGTTTGTCTTCTGAGACGGTCGGTGCGGTTTTTTGCTGTGGCGCGTTGGAACTGTCGATCGATGAGTCGAGCGCCATATCCCGTTAATACGAGGGCATCTTTCAGCGTCTGTAGATGTCTGTTACGCTCCTCCTCATTTGAGCAGATCCTGTGGATACGGAGGGCTTGTCCATAGGGGATGGCTTCTTTAATGTGTTTAGGGTGGAAGATGGAGAAGTGGAGCATCGTGAGCTTATCCGTGGGCTTGCGGTAAAGCGAAGTGCTGAGGTAACCGTCCTTCATGTAGCCCAGTGTGTCCAAGAATGCAACTGATTTTGGAGAGTAGTCCATGGTGAGTCTGATGGTGGGATGGAACTTATTGATGTCATCGTGTAGCCGTTTCAGTGATTCTTCGCCGTGAGTCCAAAGGAAAAAATTGCCATTGATGTATCTGGTGTATAACATCGGTTGAAGGTCCAGTGCGGTGAGGAGGTCTTGTTCAAACTTGTCCATGAAGATGTTGGCGTATTGAGGTGCGAATTTGGTCCCCATGTCTGTTCTGTGCGTCTGGATGAAGAACTTGTTGTCGAAGGTGAAGACATTGTGATCCAGAATTAAGCGAATGAGTTGCAGAATTGCGCCTGGAGATTGGCAGTTGTCAGTGTTGAGGACTGAGGCTGTTGCAGCAATGCCGCCGTCATGGGGGATGCTGGTGTAGAGTGCCGAGACATCCATTGTGACGAGGAATGTTCCTGGTTCAACTGGTCCATGGGTGCTGAGTTTCTGTAGGAAGTCCGTCGTGTCCCGTCCTGTAGCCTTTTCGGGATCTTGTCTGCTTTCTTGCATCTTTGTAGAAACTTAATATCAGTGTCTCTATGCGCGATCTTCTTGGAGATCCTCTCCACTTTGAGCCGGCAGTTTGTGGTGTCGATGGTAGCCATGATGTGGAGATGCTGGCGTTGGACTGGGGTGAGCACAGTAAGAAGTCTTACAACACCAGGTTAAAGTCCAACAGGTTTGTTTCAAACACGAGCTTTCGGAGCACTGCTCCTTCCTCAGGTGAATGAAGAGGTATGTTCCAGAAACATCTATATAGACAAATTCAAAGATGCCAGGCAATGCTTAGAAGGCGAGCATTAGCATGTGATTAAGTCGTTACAGATCCAGAGATAGGGGTAACCCCATGGACTACTCTCCACAATCAGTTGCATTCTTGGACACACTCGTCTCCATCAAGGACAGTCACCTTAGCACTTCGCTTTACCGCAAGCCCACGGATAACCTCACGATGCTCCACTTCTCCAGCTTCCACCCTAAACACATTAAAGAAGCCATCCCCTATGGACAAGCCCTCCATATCCACAGGATCTGCTCAGACGAAGAGGAGTGTAACAGACATCTACAGATGCTGAAAGGTGCCCTCGTACGAAGGGGATATGGCACTCGACTCACCGATCGACAGTTCCAACACGCCACAGCAAAAAACCACACCGACCTCCTCAGAAGACAAACACGGGACACAACCGACACAGTACCCTTTGTCGTCCAGTACTTTCCCGGAGCGAAGAGACTACGACATCTTCTTCGCAGCCTTCAACACGTCATCGATGAAGATGAACATCTTGCCAAGGTCATCTCCACACCCCCATTACTTGCCTTCAAACAACCGCGCAACCTCAAACAAACCATTGTTTGGTGCAAACTACTCAGCCTCCAGAACAGTGACCATGACACCACACAACCATGGCAATCTCTGCAATACGTGCCAGATCATCGACATGGATACCACCATTACACGTAAGAACACCACCCACCAGGTACACGGTACATACTTGTGCAACTCGGCCAATGTTGTCTACCTCATATGCTGCAGGAAAGGGTGTCCCAAAGCGTGGTGCATTGGCGAGACCATGCAGGTGCTGCGACAACGAATGAACGGACATCGCACGACAATCACCAGGCAGGAATGTTCCCTTCCAGTCAGGGAACACTTCAGCAGTCAAGGGCACTCAGCCTCTGATCTCCGAGTAAGCGTTCTCCCAGTCGGCCTTCAGACGCGCGACAATGCAGAATCGCCGAGCAGAAACTTATAGCCAAGTTCCGCACACATGAGTGCGGCCTCAACCGGGACCTTGGATTCATGTCGCATTACATTCATCCCCCACCATCTGGCCTGGGCTTGCAAAATCCTACCAACTGTCCTGGCTTGAGACAATTCACACATCTTTAACCTGGGGTTACCCCTATCTCTGGATCTGTAACGACTTAATCACCTGCTAATGCTTGCATTCTAAGCATTGCCTGGCATCTTTGAATTTGTCTATACAGATGTTTCTGGAACATACCTCTTCATTCACCTGAGGAAGCTAGTGTTTGAAACAAACCTGTTGGATTTTAACCTGGTGCTGTAAGACTTCTTACTGTGCTCACCCCAGTCCAACGTCGGCATCTCCACATCATGGTATTTAAAAAGGAAGAGAGTAAGTAAAATGAATGTTGATCCTCTAGAGAGTGACAAAGGAAGTTAATAGTAAATAATAAGGAAATGGAGGATGAAATGAACAAACATTTGCTTCTGTCATTACTATAGAGGATACAAAAACATTCCATAATAGCTGTAAATCAAAAGGAGGAATGAAGATGGGAATTTGGTGAAATTACAATCACTTGGAAAGCAGTATTCAGCAAAAGGATGGAGTAAGGGCTGACAAGTCTCCGCTTCCTGATGGACTTCATCCTAGGCCTTTACAGAGGTGGCTAATGAGGTAGTAGATGCATTGATGTTAATTTTCTAAAATACATTAGATTCTGTAAAGGTTCCATCAAACTGGAAAGTAGCAAATGTGACCCTTCTATTCAAGGTGAGAGGGAAGCAGAAAACATGGAACTATAGACCAGTTAGCTTGATGTTTGTTGTGATAGGTCATAAAGTTTTACAGCACAGAAAGAGGCCCTTTGACCCACCGCATATGTGCCGACCACCAAGCACCTGACTATTCTAATCCCATTTTCCAGCACTTGGTCCATAGCCTTGTATGCTGTGGCATTTCAAGTGTTCATCTAAATAATTCTTAAGAGTTGTGAGGTTTCCCGCCTCTACCACCCTTTCAGGCAATGAGTTCCGGATTCCAACTAACCTCTGGATAAAAACGTTTTTTCTTACATCTCCTCAAAACTTCCTGCCCATTACCTTAAACCTTTGCCCCTGGTTATTGACCCCTCCCCCCATTAAGGGGAAAAGTGTCTTCCATCCCACCTTACCTGCTCTCATAATTTGATACACCCCAATCAGGTCCCCTCTCAGCCTTCTCTGCTCCAGGGAAAACAATCCCAGTTTATCCCGTCTCTCTTGATAGCTGAAACGATCCAGCCCAGGCAACATCCTGATGAATCTCCTCTGCACCCTCTCCAGTTCAATCTACTTCCCTTCTATAGTGTGGTGACCAGAACTGCACACAGTACTCCAGCTGGGGCCTAACCAGTGTTTTATACAGCTCCAGCATAACCTCCCTGCTCTTATATTCAATGCTTTGGTTAATAAAAGCAAGAATCTCATAGGCCTTCTTAACTACTTTATCTTGCTCTCCTGCTATCTTCAGAGATCTATGAACCTGCATACCAAGGTCCCTTTGATCCTCTGTACTTCTTAGGGTCCAACCATTCCTTGTATATTCCCTTGCCTTGTTAGTCCTCCCACACTGCAATACCTCACACTTTTAATGGTTAAATTCCATTTGCCTCTCTTCTGCCCATCTAACCAGCCCATCTATATTGTCCTGTAATCTAAGGTCTTGCCCCTCACTATTTACTACTCTACCAATTTTTGTGGCATCTGCGAACTTACTTGTCATACCTCCTACATTCACATCCAGATCATTAATAACAAGGGACCCAGCACCGATCCCTGCTAACATCACTGGACACATGCTTCCAGTCAGAAAAACAACCTTCAATCATCACCCTCTGCCTCCTTTTTTGGATTCAGTTTGCCAAATTGCTCTGGATCCCATGGGCTCTTACCTTCTTCATCAGCCTCCCATATGGGACCTTGTCAAATGCCTTACTAAAGGCCATGTAGACTACATCAACCGCACTACCCTCATCTTCACACCTCATCACTTCCACAAAAAATCCAATCGAATTTGTAAGACATCATCTCCCTTTGACAAAACCATGCTGACTATCCTTGATTAATCCTTGTCTCTCCAAGTGGAGATTAATAGTAATCCCCCCCCCCCCCACCCCCCTCCCCACCATCAACAGCAACCTGGGATACATCTCATCTGACCCCGAGGATTTAATCCACTTTTAAAACTGTTAAGACCTCCTCCTTCTCAATGTAGTCATTCAAGTAATGACGAATGAACGGACATCGCGCGACAATCACCAGACAGGAATGTTCCCTTCCAGTCAGGGAACACTTCAGCAGTCAAGGGCATTCAGCCTCTGATCTCCGGGTAAGCGTTCTCCAAGGCGGTCTTCAGGACACGCGACAACACAGAATCGCCGAGCAGAAACTTATAGCCAAGTTCCGCACGGCCTCAACCGGGACCTGGGATTCATGTCGCATTACATTCACCCCCCCACCATCTGGCCTGGGCTTGCGAAATCCTACCAACTGTCCTGGCTTGAGCCAATTCACACCTCTTAAACCTGGGGTTGCCCCTATCTCTGGATCTGTAAAGATTTGATTACCCGCAAATGTTCGCATTCCAAGCATTGTCTGGCATCTCTGACTTTGTCTATATAAATGTTTCTGGAACATACCTCTCCATTCACCTGAGGAAGGAGCAGTACCCAGAAAGCTCATGTTTGAAACAAACCTGTTGGACTTTAACCTGGTGTTGTAAGACTTCTTACTGGGGAATCAAAGGCTATGGGGAGCAGGCAGGAAAGTGGAGTTGAACCCCAAGGCTAGCTCTGATCGCATTGAATGGTGGAGTAGGCTTGATGGGCTATCTGACCCACTCCTCGCGTTTCCCATGTTGTTCCAGTTGTTCCTGTCCAGGCAAATTGTGCCCGTTGACTGTCCTGACTTAACTGTTGTAGATTGTAGAGAAGCTTCAAGAGATCATGAGGTTAGCCAGGGCTAGGTGAGTAGAGGTGGTGACAAGGACATGGGCCGTGGTCTTGGGATGTCCCCCAGGATCAGGGTGTCCAGGCATTGCTGCGCATTTTCACTGCGCAGTTGACTGACTGCTGACTGCCCACCGTCTCCCATAAATGTGAAGAGCGCCACTGACCATGTGGGTGCCCCTGCCCCCCCCCCCCCCCCCCCCCCCCCAGGCCACAGCCCAGGAACCCCCAGACACCGACTGGATGTACGTGGCCCAGTGCAGCCAGTGGCCCACCAGGTGTTGGCACCCCTCAGTGCACCCATGCAAGCCGCTGCCCCACAGAGAGGGAGTAGGGGGGTACAGAGCACACCCAAACATTGGATGCATGCACCGTGGCCCTTGCCACCCTCCCTGGCACATTGCCCCCCCCAGGGCGGTGCCCCACCAGTGGCACGACCAGCCAGCACACCCCGCAGGAACACCGGCAGGCACCAAGCCCCGCCTGCCCACAGCGCACCTCCTCCCATCAATCCTTCGCCCGAACATGTGGGCACAACCCATGCATCGCACAGAGGACCCACGGCGCACTATAACTATGATCCCAACAGGTGCCCACCCCGCACCCATCCCTGTCCATAGTCCCTGCCCGCAAGCATGCCACCAAGCATTGTGTCGGTCGGTGGACCCGGTACCCCCTGCACAACCAGATTGAATCCTGCTGGCAGGGTAGCACGCAGCCCATCCAAGGAGGCCATCCACAGCACACCCCACAGGAGGGCACGGGACAGGGACGGCAGTGCGTAACGCTGGCAGGGCCTGTTGTGTAGCCTGTTGGACCTGGTTGGTCATGGGCGTACTCCCCATGCCAACATATCGGCCCTTTACTCCCTATAGAAAATGGATTTTGGTGTACAGCCTGGTGTGGTTGGCATCTGCCTGGCTGCTGTAGCCCTGGCAGATGCACTGAGGCTGCACAAGCAGGAGCTGCTCGGGGAGGACCCCGCAGAATAGGAGTCTGACCCAGAGAAACAGGAGCCAGCCAATGACAATGGAGAACTGACCACCCAGCAGGCCAAGGAGGATGTGGGAAGGAGGCATCGCATCAGGCCTCGTTTATATCGGCAGCACCTGTCGTACAAGGACCTGCCAGATCGGGCGTGCTGTCACCGGTTGCGGCTGAGCAGAGACCGTCGACATCTGTGCCTGATTATGTAGCATCTTGAACCGTGGGGGTATGGGGGAGAACACTCATTCCCGGTAGCCATCAAAGTGACAGTCACCTTGTACATTGTTGCCACAGGGTCCTTCCAGGCACTGAGTGGGGACCTGTCTGGGGTCCCCCAGACCTCCGGGCACAGGTGCATCCCCACCGTAATGGATGGCCTGTGTGCCCGGGCGGCACAATACATTAGCTTTGGTGTGGACTGAGCCCACCAGATTGCCTGGGCAGCTGGATTCGCCGCAATCTCTGGCATGCCCCTGGGTCCAGGGGGTGATCGAGGGGATGCATGTTCCCCTACAGGCACCGGCGCATGAGGGGGTGCCCTTCATAAATCGGAAACAGTTAAACTCCCTCAATGTGCAGTTGGTGTGCCACTCTCCGTGATGCCATCTGCTTGGCTGGAATGAGAGTGTGTGGGAACAGGAGTGCTTCTATGAAGCTTCAGCCTGTCTCGACTGCAGTGAATCCAACACGGTGTGAGTTGAAATTGCACCAGTTCCACGTGGCCCATTTGAATGCCTTGAATTGCTCTGGGACTGGCACCTCTTCCTAGACTGTGGAACATTCCCATTCAGTCCTAGCGTCAGCACTTAGCCCATCAAATGGAGAATCCAGCTTTTGATGATAATCAGGAGGAAGAAGAGGAGCAGGGTTCTAAACACCTCCTTATCAACTATAATGAGCATGTGGAGGATTGCGATGGGAATGATTTGGCAATCATCCCATCTATGAGTTCGTCCAGTGACTGGGCCGTGATTCTCTGAGCATGCGCTGGCTCGGAGAATCGGAGTTGACACAGAGACGGCCGGCGCCGCCGGGACGCGATTGTCCGGCGACTGGAGAATCTGCGCCATTCGCGCGCGCACGGTCAACGTGGCGTCGGTTGGGGGCTGTTGAAAGAGGCCCCCGCGGCGATTCTCCGCCGTCGACCGGCCGAGTTCCCACCTGTGTTGTTCACGTATTGTTCCACCCGGCGGGAGCTCAGTGTCACGGCTGCGGTGGTCTTCCTGGAGGGTGGGTGGGGGGAGGGGGGGGGGTCAGTCTCTGGGGGGGGGGGCGGCCTCCTTGACGGCCAGGCATGCGATCGGGGGCCACCGATCGGCGGGCGCTCACAATCTGGGGGGGGCCTACCTTCTTCTGCACCTACCCGCTGTGTAGCTCCGCCATGTTGCGTGGCGCCGGCTCGCAAGCGGCTGCTGCACGCATGCGCGGACTCGCAGCGACCAATGCAGGGCCGCCACGGCACCTGGAGCAGCGCGGAGCACTCCGGTGCCTTCTGGCCCCTTGTGGGCAACAGAATCGCTGGGCCAAGAGGCCCGTTGACGCCGGCGTGAAACACTTCAGTGTTTACGCCGGCGTCAACAGTTAGCTGCGTTTTTAGAGAATCCCGGCCCTCGTCCGTCCCAATCTCTTCCAACTCACTCCTTGCATAAATTGGTGCTTGATACCTAGGCAGCAGGTCAGTTACTTTCACACAAAGGAAATTATTGTACTATTGTGAATGTGACCAAAAATAATAAACCATGTTCTACAGAAACTGATCATCACTTGAAGCATAGAAAATGAAGTCTTTTCCACTGTAAGAGGTTTACTAAGAATAAAATGGACCTCGTTTAGCATCACTATTTTAAAGATATGGTACAAATTACACTAACTTTTGAAATAAACTTTAACTCCTTGTTTTTAATATATTTCCCCAAGCCTCGTTTTGCTTCCCAAATTTCAAAACCTCCATCTATGTTTGGGGTCGGTCATCCTCCTTAACACTTCTACTAGTCCTGCTGCTTTCATTTGCGGCTAATGCAATGTGTAAACATTAGATAGAATAGATAGAATTTACAGTGCAGAAGGAGGCCATTCGGCCCATCGAGTCTGCACCGGCTCTTGGAAAGAGCACCCTACCCAAGCCCATACCTCCACCCTATCCCCATAACCCAGTAACCCCACCCAACACTAAGGGCAATTTGGACCCTAAGGGCAATTTATCACGGCCAATCCACCTAACCTGCATATCTTTGGACTGTGGGAGGAAACCGGAGAACCCGGAGGAAACCCACGCATACACGGGGAGAACGTGCAGACTCCACACAGACAGTGACCCAAGCCGGGATTCAAACCTGGGACCCTGGAGCTGTGAAGCATTTGTGCTATCCACAATGCTACCGTGCTGTCCATTCTATTGACCTTTTATCCACATGCACTTCCTTACACAGTTATGTTTCCATAAACTGGGGGTATGTCTGGATGGAGTTTGCAGAGGTGCCCCAAATTTTCTTGGAGCCCAAGGCCTTAAGAATTCTTCAGTCAGCCCTGACCATTTTCAGCTCTGATCTTGACTGAAGCCCAAAAATAATTTTTGGAGTCCTTTTTTATGCTTTCCCATTCCATTAGAAAATGTGACTTCCTCTGCCAATGCTGCAGCAATGGGTTTCCACTTGCTGGATGCAGGCATTGCTGGCTAGGCCACAATTTATTGCCCTATTTGCTATTGAGAAGGTGGTGGTGGGGGTACACCCACAGTGCTGTTAGGGAGCAAATTCCAGGATTTTGACCCGGTGACAACAAAGGAACTTTGATATATTTGCAAGTCAGGTGAGTGGTAATCTCCAGGTAGTGGTGTTCACATGTATCTGCTGCCCTTGTCCTTCCAGCTGGCAGAGGCCATGGGTATGGAAAGTGGTGCCTCAGGTGCCTTGGTGAGTTCATGCAGTGCATTTTGTAGATGGCCAGGATGCAAGACTCGGTCTGTCTCTGAAGCATGTTACCCAGCACTACTGTTTGTGTCTGAGGAGAAGGCATTGACTTCTTTGAGTGGTTTCTTTGGCAGACAGAAATGGTCATAGATTGCAATGAAGCTGCCACATGTTCCTTTCATATCTACAGTGAGGAAAAGGTTTCCCTGATTTTGCTGCTATGAGAGCATAGTATGCCTCTCCTCTAAATCTGAGTCTCTTAGTTCCGTCGAGGGAAAGCATCCTATTAGTGTCCACTTGTGAGAAGCAAACGTGCAAAATCTTCCTCTTCCTCATCATAGTCCACCAATAGACCTATATTGTCACCTGTTCTGCTCATCGTCCCCCTTTCCTCAGTTGCAGTGACTGAGCTGTGGAAGAATAGGAAACAAGGTGAGAATTTGTGCCCAGCTTCATAATGACAGCCTGATGGCTTCTGCGAATTGGATTCTTTCAGATGCTGTGAGATCTTCAGCTGGCACTGGCCCACCAACTTTGTCATCACATAGAGACAAAGTATGATTACAGCAGCTGCATTATCTGGTCTTCATAGGCCACTATATCTCTGATGTTCTGTGGTGAATAACAATCCTCGTAATTCACACTGTGTTATATTGTATGTGTTGTGTCTTTGTAAGTTCGGTATACGAGCAGTTGCGCGGCTCTGCCCATAGGGGGAGATGAGGAGTTTGTACTGGGCTCCACCCTTGGCTCCGCCCATGGTTCTGCCCATGGCTCCTCCCACTAACTGGAAGTATAAAGATCTGCAGTTGTGAGCTTGCTGCCAGTTCATCTCGTCGCAGGCAGGCTCAGTTGTAAGACTATTAAAACCACTGTTCACTTCCAACCACGTGTCTTGTGAATTGATGGTCACATCAATTTAAAAAAAAATTTTTTTTTTTTAATTTAGAGTACCCAATTATTTTTTCCAATTAAGGGGCAATTTAATGTGGCCAATCCACCTAACCTGCACATCTTTGGGTTGTGGGGGTGAAACCCACACAGACACGGGGAGAATGTGCAAACTCCTCACAGACAGTGACCCAGGGCCGGAATTCGAACCCAGGTCCTCAGCGCCGTAGGCAGCAATGCTAACCACTGTGCCACCGTGCTGCCCCCGGTCACATCAATTTAATAGTCTTAGGAAACTTGAAGAAAACGACTATGGAATCAGCCCTCAAACCTGATTGACTAGAACACGACCCGCAGGCTGCAGTGGCGAAAGAAATCTTTCAACACTGGCTGAGATGTTTCAAGGCCTACCTGGCTGAATCAAGCACACCAGAAACTACAGAGGAGCAGAAACTCAGCCTACTGCACGCAAGGGTGAGCTACCCTATCTCTACTCAACTTAACAGTATTACCTCATATATGGAGGCCCTAGCAATGCTAGATCGAATGTACGTGAGGCCCATCAATGAGGTCTACGCGCGCCACATTTTTACAACCTGCCGCCAGCACCCCGCAGAGTCGTTGGATGAATTCCTGCGGGATTTAAAAGCTTTAGCTCGGGACTGTAATTACCAAGCTGTATCAGCCGAACAGCATATGGAGCTCGCTGTCCGAGATGTGTACGTGGCAGGGCTCAGGTCAAAATATGTGCGCCAGCGGTTGTTTGAAAAAGGGGCCCAGAACTTGGAGGACACTGTAGAATGGGCGACTACAATGGAGGTCTCGTTCCGCAGCCTCACCTCGTTCCCCGCGGACCAAGCGACCCCATCCTGGGCCCCCGACCAGCGACTGCCCCAGGCCTGCGCTGCGCGGCCACCCACCCACTACGCAGCCCCAGTGTGCCATTTTTGCGGACAGCCCCAGTACCCACGGCAGTACTGCCCGGCCCGCAACGCGACCTGCAGCAGCTGCGGTCGCAAAGGACACTATGCCCGGGTCTGCCTGGCGAAGAAATCCCCCTCTCCAAACTCTCCCGCAGCCCAGAGCACTCATTTCCAAAACTCACAGGCCCGCAGGCCCCGAAATGCTGCGGCCTGTACTCCGACTTCGCCCCCACCCGACACGTGCGACTCATGGGGGCCGCCATCTTGGCAGCCCCCCCCATGCGGCCGGCCACATGCGACTCATGGGGTCCGCCATCTTGGGCACCATCTTCCTCGCCGCCCGCCACGTGCGACCCATGGGGGTGGCCATCTTGGGATCCATCCTCTTCAAACTCTGAAACTCACCTCGAAGACTACGAACTCAGAGGGCAGTAATCACGGGGCCACTCCAGCACAGCTGATCGAGCCGCCGACTACCCGCAACTCAGTGCGGTCACGTTGGACCAGTCGCGTCCTAAACATCTCCGCAACTCAATGATGACCGTTAAAATCAGGGTACAGGACATCGTGCCTCTTCGACTCCGGGAGAACCGAGAGCTTCGTACACCCAGATCTGGTAAGACGCTGTTCGCTCCCTATCTTCCCTGCACGGCAAACTATCTCCCTTGCTTCGGGCTCTCACTCTGTTCACCTCCAAGGGCGCACCGCCGCGACCCTAACGTTCCAGGGCACTAGCTACTCGCATTTTCAGCTATATGTACTCCCCGAACTCTGCGACCCACTCTTACTGGGACTCAACTTCCAGTGTGACCTCAAAAGCCTCATACTCAGCTTCGGCGGCCCCTTGCCCCCACTCACTATCTGCAGCCTCGCTACGCTAAAAATTGACCCCCCTCCACTCTTTGCCAATCTCACGCCAGACTGCAAACCCGTAGCCACTCACAGCAGGCGATACAGCCTGCAGGACAGGGTGTTTATCAGAACCGAGGTCCATAGGCTTCTATGTGAGGGGATCATAGAGGCCAGTAATAGCCCCTGGAGAGCTCAGGTGGTGGTCGTCAAGACCGGGCAAATATTCCGAATGGTAGTGGACTATAGCCAAACCATTAATCGGTTCATGCTCCTCGATGCGTATCCCCTCCCCAGGATTGCAGACATGGTGAATCAGATCGCCCATTATCGCGTCTTCTCCATGGTGGATCTGAAGTCTGCATACCACCAGCTCCCAATCCGCCCGGAGGACCACCACTACATGGCGTTCGAGGCCGACGGCCGCCTCTTCCACTTCCTCCGGCTTCCCTTTGGTGTCACGAATGGGGTCTCGGTGTTCCAACGAGCAATGGACCGAATGGTGGAACAGTACGGGCTGCGGGCCACATTTCCGTACTTGGACAACGTCACCATCTGCGGCCATGATCAGCAGGACCACGACGCTCCATCGATTTCTCCAGACTGCCCAGAAACTCAACCTCACGTATAACACGGAGAAATGCGTTTTCCGCACGACCAGGCTAGCCATCCTCGGCTATGTCGTGGAAAACGGAGTCCTGGGCCCCGACCCAGACCGTATGCTCCCCCTCTTACAACTCCCTCTCCCTCATTGTCCCAGGGCCCTCAAAAGGTGCCTGGCGTTTTTCTCGTATTATGCGCAGTGGGTCCCTCAGTATGCGGACAAAGCCCGCCCACTATTTAAGGCCACACTCTTTCCTCTATCAGCTGAGGCACGCCAGGCCTTCACCTGCATCAAGGAGGACATCGCCAAAGCGGCCATGCGGGCGGTGGATGAATCCGTCCCTTTCCAGGTTGAGAGTGATGCCTCAGAGGTCGCTCTCGCAGCCACACTAAATCAGTCAGGGAGACCAGTCGCCTTCTTCTCCTGAACCCTCTCCGCTTCGGAACTTCGACACTCCTCGGTTGAAAAGGAAGCACAAGCCATAATGGAAGCTATGCGTCACTGGAGGCACTACCTCTCAGGTAGGAGGTTCACCTTCATCACCGACCAAAGATCGGTTGCCTTTATGTTTGACAACTCACAAAGGGGCAAAATGAAAAACGAAAAGATCCTCCGGTGGAGGATCGAACTCTCCACCTACAAGTACGATATCATGTACCGACCGGGGAAGCTCAATGAGCCCCCAGATGCCCTGTCCCGCGGCACGTGCGCCAGCGCGCAAGACGACCGCCTGAAAACTATCCACAATGACCTCTGCCACTCGGGAGTCACCCGGCTCGCCCACTACGTCAAAGCCCGAAATCTGCCTTTCTCCACCGAGGAGGTAAAAGCCTACACCAGGGATTTCCCGATCTGTGCGGAGTGCAAACCGCACTTCTATAGACCAGACAGGGCCCACCTGGTAAAGGCCTCCCGGCCCTTTGAATGCCTGAGCATCGATTTCAAAGGGCCACTCCCCTCGACCAATCGGAATGTGTACTTCTTAAACATCATAGACGAGTTCTCCCGCTTCTCCTTTGCTATCCCATGCCCCGATATGACCTCCCACACAGTCATTAGGGCCCTGCACAGCATCTTCACCCTGTTTGGTTTCCCCAGCTATGTACACAGCGACAGGGCTTTGTCCTTTATGAGCGACGAGCTGCGTCAGTACCTGCTCGACAAGGGCATTGCCTCGAGCAGGACTACCAGCTACAACCCCAGGGGGAATGGGCAGGTGGAGAGTGAGAACACGACGGTCTGGAAGACCGTCCTACCAACCCTCCGGTCCAGGCAGCTCGCGACCTACCATTGGCAGGAGGTCCACCCCGACGCGCTCCATGCTATTAGGTCCCTCCTCTGTACTGCCACCAATCAGACCCCTCACGAGCGGCTATTTGTTTTTTCCAGGGGCACCACCACGGGGGTTTCGCTCCCAGCATGGTTG
Source organism: Scyliorhinus canicula (assembly GCF_902713615.1). NCBI lineage: Eukaryota > Metazoa > Chordata > Chondrichthyes > Carcharhiniformes > Scyliorhinidae > Scyliorhinus > Scyliorhinus canicula. Next base: position 59,826,125 of record NC_052155.1, on the reverse strand, counting down.
AAGACACCGGACCCGGTTCTCCTCCGGAAGCACATCCGGACCCACAAAACTGACCCACTCATGGAGAGAGTGCTCCTACTCCACTCGAACCCCCAATTACGCGTTCATCGAATACCCTGACGGCCGTCAGGACACTGTTTCCCTCCGGGACCTGGCGCCTGCAGGATCCAACTCCGACACTACTACCGCCGAGGTGCCCCTCACACTACACCCCACCCAACACCCCGCGCCCGGCGCCCCCACGCCTGCAGGTTCACTGCCCGTGCTCCGCGCCCCCGCGCCTATGGGTTTCCGGCGCTCCCCGTCACCAGTCGAACCAGTCGGGTACGAAGCTCGGACCAAATCACCCCCTGAGTCCGCCATGGTACCCTCGCCGACCGCCACCACCCAGCCACCAGAAGAGGCTGCAACTCCGGTGCTTCGTAGATCTCAGAGGACGACTCGACCGCCGGATCGACTCAATTTGTAGACCCATCACCTCCGCTGGACTTGATTTTTTTACAGGGGGTGAATGTGGTGAATCACAATCCTAGTAATTCACACTGTGTTATATTGTATGTGTTGTGTCTTTGTAAGCTCGGTATACGAGCAGTTGCGCGGCTCTGCCTATAGGGGGAGATGAGGAGTTTGTACTGGGCTCCACCCTTTGCTCCGCCCATGGTTCCGCCCATGGCTCCTCCCACTAACTGGAAGTATAAATATCTGCAGTTGTGAGCCTGCTGCCAGTTCATCTCGTCGCAGGCAGGCTCAGTTGTAAGACTATTAAAACCACTGTTCACTTCCAACCACATATCTTGTGAAGTGATGGTCAGATTATGTTCAAAATTGTCCGTTAAAAGACCAATGGTTTTCCAGCCACGTGAAGTCCCAAAGTGCATAACATACAACGAAATACGTTTGAAGTGTACTCATTATTTTATGTAGGGAACTTGGCAACCTATTTGCACACAGCCATCTCCCACAAACACGAATATGATGATGAGCTGATAATCTGTTTGTGTGATGTTTATTCAGGAATAAAAATTGGATACACGATAAAGGATAACGCCCCTGCTCTTTTTTGAAAAAGTGCCTTGGGATCTTTTACACATACTTGACAGGGCAGATGGGGTCTTGGTTTAAAGTCTCATCTGAAAGATGGTGACACGCCTCTCCTATCGATTATGAACAAGTTTCTGTTGGAATGAGATTCACTGTATTCATTGAAGGAGAGCTTTTGTTCCAGGTGGCAGCTGAGAGCTGATGTAACAGAAGAGTGGGAGTATTGGAAAGACTATGTCAAAGGAAAGGATGGAATTATATATAAAGCTGCATGTCTGTTAGGTTAGTTAGGGGAGGTCCACATATAGGCTGTAGGTCTAAGAATTAGAGGATCATTGACAGGTGTGGTGCACAGGAAACCATCATTGCATGTTGGATATCAAGGTGATTTGTGTTGTGTTGTGGGGGAAGTTTTGGGTCCCGTATCTAAGGAAGGATATGTTGGCCTTGGAAAGGGTCCAGAGGAGGTTCACAAGAATGATCCCTGGAATGAAGAGCTTGTTGTATGAGGGACGGTTGAGGACTCTGAGTCTGTACCCGTTGGAGTTCAGAAGGATGAGGGAGGATCTTATTGAAACTTACAGGATACTGCGAGGCCTGGATAGCGTGGACATGGAGAGAATGTTTCCACTTGTAGGAAAAACTAGAAGCAGAGGACAAAACCTCAGACTAAAGGGACGATCCTTTAAAACAGAGATGAGGAGGAATTCCTTCAGCCAGAGGATGGTGAATCTGTGGAACTCTTTGCCGCAGAAGGCTGTGAAGGCCAAATCACTGAGTGTCTTTAAAACAGTGATAGATAGGTTTTTGATCAATAAGGAGATCAGGGGTTATGGAGAGAAGGCAGGAGAATGGGGATGAGAAAAATATCAGCCATGATTGAATGGCGGAGCAGACTCGATGGGCCGAGTGGCCCAATTCTGCTCCAATGTCTTATGGTCCTATGGTAGTGGCTGCACACTGCCAATTAAAATACAAACACTGGCACATCATTTCTGCCCTCAATATTAGATCTCCAGAAAGCCAGGTGCTGAAGGATAGAACTTGAGGTAATCTTTACACACTTTAATAACCATTTGTCTAAAAGATACACATTACAAACATGCACCACCTAACCCAACAACCGTAGTTTCTGTCTGTTCCTATTTATAGGGGCACAAGTGATTCCTCAGTTAATGTCCACCACCTGCATATAATTAAAGGCAATTATTATACAGTTAACACTCATCAGGCCAGGTGTCCACGAGAATATTACCACCTGTCTGCACATCGCGCAGGAAACACCATTTACAGGCTTCCTTCCCTGTGAGCCCAGCCATCGATCCCATCACCTGTGGCAGCATCTGGACGTCTGCATTGAAGAAGTTCCTGGCTCAAGGCTTTGACCTCTTATCTGATGGTGAACTGGCTGTGAATACTCTGGAAGTACCTTAAGTTATTGCACCTTACACTGATACGAAAGTCACTTTGAGAAATTAGAGAGATTCCCGAAAAGGAAATCAATGCAATTGAACAAAGCTTTAAAATCTAGCAGCAACATGTTTCCTCCCTGTCCTTACTACCGTCCTAAACATTCGACTCCTATTTCATATGGTATTCTCATCTCTCCCGACTGCATAATATGTAGATGAGCTGACACGACAATTCTAGGAAGGTTAGTGGTGCATATCGCTGGCAGCTGGAAGTCTTGCTCCTCCACTACAATTTCAGGGAAACTTTGGAGTATTGAAATCTACATCAAATAGACATGCTGTTAAGTGGATTTTGTACCTCTTGGACTTATTTTTAAGTAAGGGTGAAACGTTGACATATAACAGCTGCTCCAAAGGCTGGGCAACTCAAGTCAACATCCTTGTTTCAACTGACATTTGCACTTTAGCTTTCCCTGGATAATAATCTGTGAATCATTAGTCATAGCACTGGCAGAGGTACCTCCCGAATCAACAGCAGGGAAGCTATCTTGGCATTGTGCCTATTCCTGGTCTCTGTGATTGATGGATTAATAACATTTTGACAGATGCTACACCTCAGGTTATAAACCGCAAATCAGGTTTATTAAGAAGCAAAATTAAACAGAAGCAAAAGCAAACATAACACTTCACTGGATCATGAAACCTCACATTAATCCCAGGTGTGAAGAAAATGTTAGTGGTCCTCTGGATTTATTTATGAAGATTGTGTCTTTGATGAAACACTTCCATGTGTGAAAGATAACTTTCTGAAGTTCTAAATATGCCTTTACTCAGAGGAAAAGTGAATTAATTTATATCTCGTTCCTGTTTTCTCAACCCAATTCCCACTAAACTGTTAACTATTAACCTGCCCTTCCAGGCATCCATGCTAGCTTACGTTACAAACAGCCTCCTCACTGCAGCTGCTTTCCTGCATTGCTTTCAAAACTGCTATTATCACTCATTCCTCAATAAACCTCACCATTGGCTGTTCTGTCCTTGACAACTTCCATCCCATCTGCAGCTTCCCTTTATAAAAGCAAATTACTGCTGATGCTGGAATCTGAAATGTTCACAAAGGGTCATCTGAACTCGAAACATTAGCTCTTTTCTCTCCCTACAGATGCTGCCAGACCTGCATTTTCCAGCATTTTCTCTTTGGTTGCAGCTTCCCTTTCCTCTGCAGCATCCTTAAATGTACTACTGCCTCCCAAATCTGTTCCATCTTTTTCACAACTTCATGTTTGTAAGTTGCAAATCAGGTTTCCACTCTTGCCACAGCATGGATATGGCTCTAAGTAAAGTCATCATTGCCATTCTCTGTGACTGTGACCATGGTACACAATCCACCCTCATACTTCTCAACTTCTTTGCCACCTTTGACATTGTCAAACACACCATTCTCCTTCAATGCCTCTCTTTTATTGGTCTTGTGTAACTGTCATAATATACACCAGTATATCATGGTGCAGACACACACACTGATTGACACACAGCAAGACCAATCAACACACACAACACCGCAGCCAATCACCAGTTAGAGCACACTCACTATAAAGACAGAGGGCATCAGTTTTCCCGCTCATTCGGGATGCAGCCTCTCAGAAGGACAGAGCTCACAGCTTACAGCACAGATCTTCACCATGTGCTGAGTGCATAGATTGGTTAGGATAGGCATAGGTCTTTAGTTTAATCTAACATAGTGTCGACCCACAGTGAAAGTATGTTCAACAGTTTCTAGCTTAATAAAATAGTGTTGGACTATTTTAAGTGTTGGTAGCCTGTATGTGTTACTGCTGAGGTAAACGCAGTCTCCACAGATCCAGAGTACCCAACACATCAGTAACCAATTACCACAAGGAGTAAAGGAAAGGGTTTAAGACCACGGGTTTGATTCTCAGTCATCGCTCTGCTCTCGCTCGAGCAAAATGAGGCCGGTGAATAGTAGGAGAGGCCAAAAACGAGAATCGTGCCAGGCGCCAAACAGTTTGTAATGCAACTGGCCTACTCCCGTCGGCGAAATCGGGATCTCGCCGTAGCATGGCGAGAAACCAATTATCACCACCTAAGCTCTATTTCCATACAATTAATGGGAGCAACCCCATATCAAACAACTCCTGTCAGTCATTGGCCTCCCCAGCAAGTGGTCACGCTGGCGCCGATTAGTACTCCCATTGAAAAACGTGAACCTGACGGAAGAACTTCTGTGGGGAGCCAAGGAGGTGAGTAGCCATCTTTCTTCACAGGCAAAAAGCTCGGGGGTGCTGGGACCATCGGCTGTGGGGGGGTGGGGGGCATCTCTGGAGGGGTGGGTTGCCATGGGAAATGGGGGTCAGCGCTGGGCGAGGGCAACTGCACGGGGCACCAGCATGCCAAACCCCAGATCATGTATACCCGTTCCGGGGACAACCCTAGGCCCTGCCCGTCTTCCCCACCGATTACCTATAACCCCGACAGAATGCTAAGGCCTCTGGCCATGCCGTTCAAGGCTATTGCTAATATGGAACTTGGCAATCGTGGTTAGGTAAGCACCTCATACAATGCAAGTGGATTCCTGAGGGTGGGCGTGCCGTGTAGCATGTGGGAGTCATTGCCTAGCATCCCAATCGCAACTTGATGCATGGGCACTGTGCTTGAATACTTAAGAGACAACACCACACATGCAGCAGCCAGCATCTGAACACCCAGAGGATGAGACGCAGCTCCGGAGACATGTCCATGGCCAGACAAGGCTTCAGTGGTCGGCCCGCATGGCGGAGAAAAGTGACAGAGGTGTCATACTGGTTGTGCTGAAGTGTTTATAATGTGTCACGGGTGTCATACAGTTCCCCACTCTCCCGATGGTTTAGCCCCACATTCCTAACCAACCCCTCCCCCCCCCCCCCCCCCCCACACACCCTCCCCCCCCTACCCCGGTGCACTCAGTGATCCTCAACGTGCTTCACCTTCCTAGCTCTACTGTAATGTCTAGGTGTCTCCGCAGGATGCACATCTGAGGTGGAGGCAGCCAGCTGCATACTCGTCCCATGGCATTCGATGCCCCTGGCAGGCGTCCTCTGGGGGCTCTGGGGATGGAGGGGCAGATAGTTCGAGCCCCGGCTGCCCCTGCATCATCTGGCTCTGTCAGCCCTGGTGGTTCCCCATGGTCCGGACCATGGAGTCGACGCCCTCGTGGATGCTCCTCAGTGAGTGGGCCACGCCCTGCAGCGCTCGGCAAGCCCACCTGCGACTGGGACAAGCTCCGCAGCGCCTCGGCCATTCCCATTTGAGAGCAGGACATGTCCCACAGAACCTCACCAAGATCAGACTGGTACTGGGTCATATTCCCCAGCAAGTCGGACATTCTAATGAGACCCTCAGCCATGGCCGTCACCGATTGCGCAATGCCTTGGACACTTCCACTAATGATGCCGACTACGTGCACCAGATTCTCCACTGCGGTCACCATCCTAGCAGGTGTCAAATCACCCTTGTTGCTCAGTGTAGGTTATTATCCAATTGGCTATGGGCCTGCTGGAGTGTTGCTGACATCTCCCTCTGAATGTCCAGGCTGCACCCTAATGTCTCCATCAGCTCCGGGTAACCCTGCACCAGAGGCTCAGCATCAAGCTGGGTCCCAGCTGGGCACTGGGATCCAGCAGACCTCCAACTGCTGATTCATCCGGAGGTCCCTGCCTCGACCTGATGTGCATCAGCAGCTGTGTGGTGCTCACCAGATTGTGTCCCAGAAGCCTGACAAACGTTTCACACCGAGGTGCATGTATCTGCGTTGGCGGAAGGTGGGAATGACATCTGTGATACATTGATTGTGTCTTCCTCGGAGCTCTCCTCCGAGGTGGTCTCCCAAGAAGCCGGAGAGGGGGTTGCCCGGGATGGGCCGCCGCCGGCAGCAGGAGGACCTGCAGTAGAATGGACATGTGGTAAGTGGGAGGGATGGGTCAGTCAGTAAGGCAATAACAATTCATGTATGACAGGTCTTCCGGGTGGGGCACACCTCCTGGGTTGTTTCTCACCTCTGAGACTTCCACCAACTTTGACATTGGTGACTTCTCTGTCCACGGCCACCCCTGTCACTTCCAGGGCCCGTTCCTCAAAGGCTCGATGGTGGTGAGGATTCTTATGACCGGCACCCCGCCCCCAGTCTGGGACCTCACCTGGTGATTGTGTGAAAGCTTCTCGTGCAGCGACACAGAGAGGGCATCATTATCCACACGAGTGGTTCACAGGGATGAGGGACGGGGGGGGGCGGTGGCAGTGAAGGAAGGGTTGAGGGGTTTGAAGGGAGGGGGGGGGGTGAACATTTGAGGAAGAAATTCTTCTCTCAAAGTTTTCTCTTAAATTCAAGTTTCGCAGGTCCTCCGGGTAGGGCCCGGTGATGGTTCCCCACATCTGCGGCTTCTGCAGTAGTGGAATTTAGGTTTATGGCGATCAGGCAGGAAAGTAGACTAAGTGAGTGTTAGATCAGCCGCGATCTTACTATTTATTTATTTATTTTTTAAATTTTGATTACCCAATTATTTTTTCCAATTAAGGGGCAATTTAGCATGGCCAATCCACCTACTCTGCACATTTTTGGGTTGTGGGGACGAAACCCACGCAAACACGGGGAGAATGTGCAAACTCCACACAGACAGTGACCCAAAGCCGGGATCGAACAGCCATGATCTTATTAAATGGAGATGCAGGTTTGTGGGGGCAGAAAGGTCTCGGGAAGGGGTGGGGGGGGCATTGGTGTCAACTCACCCTTGCTGCTCAGTATAGGTCATTGGCCTTCTTACAGAATGGCAGCCAATCCTCCTGGTCATGCTTCCAGAGCTTACAGCCGTCTCCACCTCATCCCAGATGGCATTGATTGCCTGTGGCTCATCCTCCGGGACCCTTGTGGGAGCAAGACATCCCTTCTGGCCTCAGCCGCATCCAGGAACCTCGCCAGGTCCGCATCGCCAAATCCTAGGACCGGTCTTCTCGGCGCCATGGTTGACTGGGGTTGGCTGTGCAGGTGCTGTTTAAGTGCTGCTTGACCTCGTTAATGGGGAACCGGTGAGTGTGGTCCCGGCGAATCGGCTGGCAAACCTTCATGTGCAGCGCAAAATTCGTAGGGCTTCATTACGTGGACCAATTAACGTTGAATAGCGTTGCCGGTCTCGCTGGGCCGAGCGCCAGGAAGCTCGCGGCAGTTCCCGCTCACTGACACAGTGAGAATCGTGCCCCATATGTAATAGGAGCAGGAATAGGCCATTCAGCCATTTGAGTCTGCTCCTCCATTTAATAAGATCATGGCTGATCTAACACTCACTAAGTCCACTTTCCTGCCTGATCTCCATAACCCTAAATCCCACTACTAATTAAAAACCTATCGATCTCAGCATTGAAAATGTTCAAGGACCCGGCCTCCACAGCTTCCCAGGGTAAAGAATTCCAAAGATTCACCACTCTTTAAGAGAAGAAAGTTTTCCTCAAATCCGTCTTAAATGAGCACCCCCTTATTCTGTGACTATGCCCTCTGGTCCGACACTCCCATGCGGGAATGCATCCTCCCAACATTTACCTTCTTCTGAACTCCAAGGCGTACAGACCCAACCTGTTTAATCTTTATTCACATGGCAGACCCTCCATACTCGGGATCGTCCTAGTAAACCTCCTCTATACTGTCTCCAAGAATAATATTTATTTCTTAAAATAAGGGGACCAAAACTGTACTCAGTATTCTAAATGTGGCCTCACTAGTATCTTGTACGGTTATAGAAACACCTCTTCACCTTTATACTCCAGCCCCATTAAATTCCATTTGCCTTCCCTGTTACCTTCTGCACCTGTATACTAGCTTTCTGGGTTTCGGGAACAAGGACCTACAAGTCTCTTTGTGCCGCAACTTTCTGCAGCCTCTCTCCATTTCAACAATATTCATTTTTCTCATTCTTTCTTCAAAAATGAACAATCTCACATTTTCCCACATAGAATTCCATTTGCCAATTTTCTGCCCCCTCACTTAGCCTGTCAATATCACTCTGTAAACTATTTATAACCTCCTTACAACCTGCCTTCCCTTCCACCTTTGTATCATCCGCAACATAAAAACAGTTATTGTTGTTTAAGTTTGAGGATACTATCTTTCCTATGGAATGTTAAACAAAGGCTGCATCTGTCCCCTAGGTAAATGTAAAAAATTCCACAGCTGCAATTTGGAAGAAGAGGGCAATTTAGGGCAGCACGGTAGCACAAGTGGATAGCACTGGCTTCACAGTGCCAGGGTCCCAGATTCGATTCCCCGCTGGGTCACTGTCTGTGTGGAGTCTGCACGTTCTCCCCGTGTCTGCATGGGTTTTCTCCGGGTGCTCCGGTTTCCTCCCACAGTCCAAAGATGTGCAGTTTAGGTGGATTGGCCATGATAAATTGCCCTTAGTGACCAAAAAGGTTAGGAGGGGTTATTGGGTTCTGGGGATAGGGTGGAAGTGATGGCTTAAGTGGGTCGGTGCAGACTCAATGGGCCCAATGGCCTCCTTCTGCACTTTATGTTCGATGTTCTAAGAGCAGGGGAATCTCCCTGGTATCTTTGTCAATATTTATCCTTAATCAACTACACAATAAAGCAGTTAATCTGCGTATTACCACATTACTGCTTGTGGGGCCTTGCTGTGTGGAAATTGGCTGCATTACAACAGTGACTACACTTCGTTGGGGTAGTGCAGTTGATGCTGTGTAAAGGATTTTCTAAAGGTGTTTGACAAATTACCACGTAATAAACCTGTAAGGTAAAATTAAATCCCATGGCATTAAAGGAAAGAGGCATCAAGTTGGTTAAGGAGCAGAAAGCAGAGAGTAGTGATGAATGATTGTTTTTCACACTGGAGGGGAGCAAACAGCGGTGTTCCTTATCAGGATCATTGCTCTTTTTGATATGTATTAATGACTTGAATTTGGGTATGCAGGGCATAATTTCAAAGTTTGCAGATTATATGAAAATGAGAAATAGTAAAAGGAGGGGTAGAGAAACAGACTCCAGGAGGACAGAGGAAAAGTAGTGAAATGGGCAGACACATGGCAAATGAAATTTAATGTGGAGAAGTGTGAAGTGATACATTTTAATAGGAAGAATGAAGCTAGGCAGTGTAAACAAAATGATGCAGTTTACAGGGGAACAGAACAGTGAGACCTGCAGTTGTATGTACACAAATCTTTGAAGGTGACAGGGCACATCTGAGAGGGCAGTTATAAAAGCAGATGGAATCCTTGGTTTTATTAATAGAGGCACAGAGGACAAAAACAAATAGGTTAAACTAACCAATCTGAAATGCTGGTTGACATCTAGTGCTCTACCCCAAGCATCGCGCCTTAGGGAGGATAAGAACATAAATAAGAACTAGGGGCAGGGATAGGCTCTCTGGCCCCTCGAGCCTGCTCCGCCATTCAGTGAGACCATGGCTGATCTTTTTGTGGATTCAGTTCCACTTACCTGCCTGCTCACTATAATCCTTAATTCCTTTACTGTTCAAAAATCTATCTATTTTTGCCTTAAAAACATTCAACGAGGTAACCTCAACTGCTTCACTGGGCAGGGAATTCCACAGATTCACAACCTTTTGGGTGAAGATGTTCCTCCTCAACTCAGTCCTAAATCCGTTCCCTCTTATTTTGAGGCTACACCCCTTGGTTCTAGTTTCACCCGGCAGTGGAAACAACCATCCTGGTTCTATCTTATCTATTCCCTCCATAATTTTATGGTTTTATAAGATCCCCCCTCATTTTTCTAAATTCCAATGAGTAAAGTCCCAGTCTACTCAGTCTCCCCTCATAAGCCAATCCTCTCAACTCCGGAATCAACCTAGTGAATCTTCTCTCCACCCCCTCCATTGCCAGTACACCCTTTCCCACATAAGAAGACTAAAACTGGACATAGTATTCCAGTGTGGCCTCATCAGCACCCTATACAGCTGCAACATAACATCACTGTTTTTAAACTCCATCCCTCTAGCAATGAAGGATAAAATTCTATTTGCTTTCTTAATTACCTGCTGCACTTGCAAACCAACCTTTTGCGATTCATGCACAAGGATACCCAGGTCCCTCTGCATAGCAGCATGCTGCAATTTTTTACCATTGAAATAATAGTCTATTTTGCTGTTATTCCTACCAAAATGGATGATCTCACATTTACCAACATTGTACTCCATCTGCCAGACCCTTGCCCACTTACTTAAACTATCTATATCCCTCTCCAGAATTTTAGTGTCTGCTGCACACTTTGTTCTACCACTCATCTTAGTGTCATCTGCGAACTTTGACACATTACACTTATTCTCCAACTTCAAATCATTTATGTAAATTGTAAACTATTGCGGTCCCAACACTGATCCCTCAGACACCACCAGGCACCAATCGTCAACCAGAAAAACACCAATTTATCCCCATTCTTTGCTTTCTGTTAGTTAACCAATCCTCTATCCATGCTGATACATTACCCGGAACACTGTGCACATTTATCTTATGCAGCAGCTTTTTGTGTGACACCTTGTCGAATGCCTTCTGGTAATCCAGATGCACCACCAGTGGCGGACTGGCCAGGGTGTCAGCTTGCCCGATGGCAAGTGGGCCCCTGATGAAGTGGGCCCCCTATATAAAATAAAAATGCAATAAAGAAACAAACACAGACAACTGTTTTAGTAATAAAAAGGAATAATTAAAAAAAGAGAACAGGACACAAATAAGCAGTGCATGAAAAGGAACGAAGCAGGGGAGGTAGTGGAAGGATGTGGAATAGGGGGGCCCGGGTCGGGCATAATTAAGGAAATACCATGTTTTCAGCAAGAGTGTGTGAATTTAAAGATAATGTTACAATTCATGATTTGAGATGGTCGGCAACTTCAAAGGATATCAAGCAGTAGTCTTGGTTCAGCCGGTACATCAGTCCGGGGCCCGGAGAGCCAAGAAGGGGCCTGTGAATCTCTGAAGGGCCCTTAAAAATTATAATTAATTAGATAAATAAATCTCCAACTTTTTTCCTAAGATTTGTATTCTAGCTTAATAAAATATAATTGTTTTTAAAAAGAGCAGTACCAAATAAAAATGCAATAAAGAAACAAACAAATAATCACTCAGTGTATGAAGGAACGAAGCAGTGTTAAACGGATGTGAAAAGGAGTGTGTGAATTTAAAGATAAAGTTACAGTTCGTGATTTGAGATGGTCGGCAACTTGAAAGGATATCAAGCAGTACATAGGGTCGTGAGGTCACCGAAAAGGAGAAGCGGTACCTTTGACCGTGAATCATGAGGTCAAAGATATTGAAGTGATAAGCCATGATCGGTAAACTCAAAGGGTTGCGACTTGTAACACTACACTGGTATCAAACTGGACATGTTAACTTTGGTCGTGGGACCATTCTTAATGTCTTACCATAGTCGGACCAAACTTCTAAGTTTCAACAGTTGGCTCAGTTGCTTGCTGGTGTGAACACTGGACAGTGGATTGTCTCCTCTTCTGAAGCTGTATAGGCCACAGTAGTATTGACTAATGAACATAGCCTATTGAAGTGTAAGTAAGTTATTTTATATTTTTTATCAAGTAGGGGTTTATCTGGCGTTCCTTCAAGTTATTCTTGCAATCATCAATATTCATTTTTCCCAATGTGGGCTATTTTTAATTAAGTTTTTATTTCAGGAATATTACCCCTACCAGCATGGAAAAGAAAAAGCATAAATCTGGGTCACTAAAACGCAAAGAACAAAAAGAAGCAGAAAGGAAGGAATCAGCCAAGCGATGCAGGTCTATTACAGAGTTTATAATACCACAAGCACAATCCACATCAATATTCAGTTCTGCAACAAATAATCAAGAAGCAAGAAACAATGCTCATGGTGATGATGCAATGACATGCGAGTTACAAGAACAGAGAAGAGCTACTTTGAATGTAGAGACAAATACAAGTGCATCCATTACTAATCAACCCAGGCCCAATATTTCTTCTGGCTTCCTTGTTCCGGTATCTGTACTGCCTGTAGTTGCAACATCTGAACACATAGCTTCAACTAGTGACAGGGAATCGGATATTCCTTTAAGTATAAATGACTTGGTTTCTGAAGCACATCCTGTAAATGAACCTATGCAAGAAAATGAAAGGTCAATTACTTGACCTTGGGGGCCTCACGGTAGCATGGTGGTTAGCATCAATGCTTCACAGCTCCAGGGTCCCAGGTTCGATTCCTGGCTGGGTCACTGTCTGTGTGGAGTCTGCACGTCCTCCCTGTGTGTGCGTGGGTTTCCTCCGGGTGCTCCGGTTTCCTCCCACAGACCAAAGATGTGCGGGTTAGGTGGATTGGCCATGCTAAATTGCCCGTAGTGTAAGGTTAATGGGGGGATTGTTGGGTTACGGGTATACGGGTTACGTGGGTTTAAGTAGGGTGATCATTGCTCGGCACAACATCGAGGGCTGAAGGGCCTGTTCTGTGCTGTACTGTTCTATGTTCTATGTACTTGAGGAAAACAAGAGAAACAAATTGGTGGGAGCCAAGAATCATTTCAGACTGGTTCTTGGAGAATGAAATGTCCACTTAGAGGACAGATTAAAGTGTAACCATTGAGGGGCATGTTCCAATATTCATCACGAGCAAAGCTAAAACAGTTTTTTGCTGAACATCCACTTCAGCCACGTGATGATCTGCCATTTGATGCTCTTTGTATGAGAGGAAAATTATGAATGACTCAGTCCCAAGAAAATGGCTAACATATAACAAAGAAAATAGATGCTTATATTATTCATACTGCTTAGCCTTTGAGTTTCCCAACACTTGTAATCCATCACCCTTTGTACGTGGCTTTAGTGACTACAGGCGTATTAGCCAGAGCTTGACTTTACATGAATCGACAACAACACATGTCAGAAATGCTCAGCAATATATCAGTGTGGTTAATGATGGCACCTTAGATTAATTTTTTGCAGCATCACTAATTAAAAGGAAAGAAGAAGTATTGAAGCAGAGAAATATTGTCATAAGGATTATAGACATCATAAAGATGTTAGGCAAGCAAGCACTTCCTTTTCGAGGTCACAGAAATGAATCGGCCTACACTCTAGATAATGAGGTTCTGAATCATGGCAATTTTTTAGCTACAGTGCAGTTGATGGCAAAATATGACCCCATTATGGCAGCTCACGCTTCTGCAGTGCAAAACAAGTCTAAACAAAGAATCAAACGATTAGAGCAACAAGGAAAGGCTCAAAGTAAAGGCCGTGGTGGACTTGTTACATACCTGAGTAAAACAACTATAAATATGTTAATCAAAATTATGAAGAATATGATACAAGAAAGAATTAGTCATGAAGTTTACCAAGCAAAATATTATTCTATTCAGGTTGATTCAACACAAGATAATTCATCCATCGATCAGTTTAGCATTATTATTCGGTATGTGCTTAAAGGTATTATCTGTGAGCGACTAATTTCAGTTGTGCCAAGTAATGATGGTACAGGACAGGGACTTTTTGATCTATTGATTGAAACATTACAGCATCTTAAAATTGACCCCCAAAGATGTTTATCTGATAGCACAGATGGCGCTGCAAGCTACCATGGCCAGTATAATGGTTTACAAAGTAAAATTGCTGATGTGGCTGATCAACATGTTCATATATGGTGCTATGCCCATGTCTTGAATTTGGTGATAACTGAAACAACAAAATGTTGTGTGCCTGCAGTTTCTTTTTTCAATTTGCAGAATATAGCAACTTTTGTGAAAGCATCATACAAGAGAATGGCTGTATGGATAGAAGTTGTTGGAAAACATCTAGGACAAGAAAAAATGAAACGATTAAAGCTAATTGGTGAGACCCGATGGTCAGGAAAATCCAATGCAGCAACAACTATATTTGGATGTTTTGATGATGCCGCTGCCAGTACTTTCGTAAATCTATTGACATGCTTATCAATGATACAAGATTCAGAAAAGTTTTATGCAAAAACAAAACATGAAGCAAATGTTTTACTTCAAAGTCTTCTAAAGTTTGAAACCATATTGACAGCATTTACTTACTTGTATATATTTGAAACTACAACCCCGTTATCAAGTTATTTAGACAAGTGGTTTAGATATGTTTACTGCATGGAGTTTGGTAGATTCAGCTACAACAAAGTTGAAGGAACAGACAAGAACATTTGATAACGTTCACAGCAAGGCTTTGGAATTTGTAAATAAATGTAATGACAGGATTTCACAGATGAATATGGATGAAAATCAAACATTAGAAATTGATGCGTTGGAAACAGCATTGCCAGTTAAGAGGCAGAGGAAGAAGAAAAGAATGGCAGATGAGCTTATTGATGATGAAAGAAATTCCTCATATTCTCTAGCTGATTTTCGAGTAAATGTGTTTAACCTAATAATGGATCGCATTGTCCAGTCACTAGAATCACGCTTTGTACAACACAAACAGTTGTATAAAGATTTGTCCTGCTTGGACCCAGCAAAGTTTAATACTATTGCAGAGAAGGGTCTTGAAGATGAAGCATTGAAATGTATTATTAAGCTGTTTCCACAAATCAGCAAAGATCAAGTAATATTGGAATTGTTTTCTTTTGTTTCAAATTTTGATGTATTAAAGCTATTGCTTAATGATGGTGAGAATATGGATTCCAGTTGCAACAATTGTAAAATTTGCAGCACTTGCCCATCGTGTGTACTAAAAATTCTGGCATCCAACAGACTTCATGACAAGGCATATGATAACCTTTATGAACTTTATAAAGTCATCTGCACACTATCAGTTACTCAAGTCCAATGTGAGAGGACATTTTCAAAGCTAAAGATCATAAAGACAATGTTAAGAAATTCGCTGTCTGAGGAGAATTTGGAATCATACATGTTGCTATCCATTGAAAAGGAATTGTTAGATGAATTGGATGCAGAAGCAATTATTGGCAGATTCGCACAATCATCTCGCGAACACAAACAATTGCTCTTAATATAGTGGACTGCATGCAATGCTCTATTGTGCTTTTGAACTATCTGTTAATGTGTAAATTGTGCAGTAAACTATTTAAAAATATCAACCAATTACTTAAAATTAAAAAAATAAATTAAAAATTCAATTATAACATTCTGTATTTATACATAGAACATAGAACATAGAACAGTACAGCACAGAACAGGCCCTTCGGCCCTCGATGTTGTGCCGAGCAATGATCACCCTACTTAAACCCACGTAACCCGTATACCCGTAACCCAACAATCCCCCCATTAACCTTACACTACGGGCAATTTAGCATGGCCAATCCACCTAACCCACACATCTTTGGACTGTGGGAGGAAACCGGCGCACTCGGAGGAAACCCACGCACACACGGGGAGGACGTGCAGACTCCACACAGACAGTGACCCAGCCGGGAATCGAACCTGGGACCCTGGAGCTGTGAAGCATTGATGCTAACCACCATGCTACCGTGAGGCCATTTACATTTGGTATCTACTGCCAGTAATATGTACAGTACATGTACACTGTAATTACTAAGAAATACACATTTTTTCCACAAAAATTTTAATTGTACCCTTTTTTCCCTATGTATTTTTTGAAAATGTTATTTATTCGTTATGAAAATTAAATGATAGCATTGTAGTTGTGGGTGGGCCCCCTTTGTCTCCTGGCAACCAATATTTTTAGACCCAGTCCACCACATCAACTGGTTCCCCATTGTCCACCGGACTCGTAATGTCCTCAAAGAATTCTAGCAAATTAGTTAAACATGACCTGCCTCTCATGAACCCATGCTGAGTCTGCCCAATGGGACACTTTCTATCCAAATGTCTTGCTATTTACCCCTTGATGATAGATTTAAGCATTATCCCCACTACAGAAGTTACGCTAACTGGCCTACCTTCTTTTTTAAACAGTGGCGTCAAATTTGCTGTTCTCCAATTTGGCAGAACCACCCCGGAGTCCAGCGAATTTTGGTAAATTACCAAGAGCGCATTTGCGATTCTCCCCCCCCCCCCCCCCCCCCCCCCCCCGATCTCTTTTAGTACTCTGGGATGCATTCCATCAGGGCCAGGCGACTTGTCTACCTTTAGCCCCATTAGCTTGCCCAACACTACCTCCTTAGTGATAATGACCGTTTCTAGGTCCTCACCTGCCATAGCCTCCTTGCCAAAGATTATTGGCATGTTATTTGTGTCTTCCACAGTGAAAAACGACGCAAAATATCTGTTCAATGCCTCGGCCATTTTCACATTTCCCTTATTAAATCCCCATTCTCATCCTCTAAAGCATCAATGTTTACCTTAGCTGCTCTTTTTCGTTTTATATATTTGTAGAAACTTTTACTATCTGTTTTTATATTCTGAACTACTTTACTCTCATAATCCATTTTACTTTTCTTTATAACTTTTTTCATGGCTTATTGTTGACCTTTAAATATTTCCCAATCCTCTAGTTTCCCACTAATCTTTGCCACTTTGTTTGAATTCTTTTTCAATTTGATATTCTCCTTTAATTCCTTAGATATCCATGGCTGATTATCTCTTTTTCTACAATCCTTCTTTTTCACTGGCAGATATATTTGTTGAGAACTGTGAAAAATCACTTTGCAAATCATCCACTGTTCCTCAATTGTCACACCATAAAGTATTTGCTCCCAGTCTACCTTAGCCAACTCCTCCCTCATCTCATTGTAGTCTCTTTTGCTTAAGCACAAGACATTGGTGTCAGATTTTACCTTCTCACCCTCCATCTGTATTTTAAATTTAACCATACCGGGATCGCTCCTTTCGAGAGGATCCCTAACTATGAGATCAGTAATTACTCCTGTCTCATTACACAGGACCAGATCTAGGATAACTTGCTCCATCGTAGGTTCCATTACATACTGCTCGAGGAAACTATCGCGGATACATTCTATGACCTCCTCCTCAAGGCTGTCTTGACCAACCTGTTTTGACCAATTGACATGTAGATTAAAATCCCCCATGATAATTGCCATACTATTTTTACCTTCATCAGTTATTTCTTTGTTTATTGCCTGCCCCACCATGGCATTATTATTTTGGTGGCCTATAGACTACGCCTATCAGTGATCTTTTCTCCTTTCTATTTCTAATTTCCACCCAAATGGATTCAATTTTTTCTCCATAGAACCTATATCACCTCTCACTACTGCCTTGATGTCATCCTTAAATATCAGAGCTACACCACCTCCCTTACCTTCCTGTCTGTCCTTCCGAAGAGTCTGGTATCCCTGGATATTTAAGTCCCAGTTGTGACCACCGTGCAACCATGTCTCTGTAATGGCAGCTAAATCATTCCCATTCGTGATTATTTATGCCATCAACTCATTTACCATGTTTCAAATGCTACAAGCATTCAGGTAAAGTGCCCTGTTGCTAATTTTTATACCTTTTTTTGAATCCTAACACCTCCATTAATGACTTCTTCACTTTAACTTTTTTCATAATTTTTCATGTGGTTGAACCCACCTCCCCACGTGCAACCTGCTGCTTTGCTTCCCATTAACTATTTTACTTCCCGTAGTTTTACCTTCCCTTCCCTCCTCTTTCAGGTTTAAAGTCCTTGAGACCACCCTATTTATCCTTTCCGCTAGAACACTGGTCCCTGATTGGTTCAAATGGAGACTGTCCCAACGGTACAGATCCCTCCTGTCCCAATACTGATGACAGTGCCCCATGAAATGGAACCCCTCTTTCCTGCACCACTCCTTTTGCCATGTGTTTACTTCCCTAACTTTCTCATCCCTATGCCAATTTGCACATGGCTCGAGTAGTAATCCAGACATTATAACCCTTGAGGCACTTACCTGTGCCACGTGCTAGTGAAGTGAGAAATAAGGAGAGGAGTTGAACACGTGGCTACAGGGATGGTGCAGGAGGGAGGGTTTTGTTTTCCTGGATAATTGGGGCTCATTCTGGGGTAGGTGGGACCTCTACAAACAGGATGGTCTTCACCTGAACCAGAGGGGTACCAATATCCTGGGGGGGAGATTTGCTAGTGCTCTTCGGGGGGGTTTAAACTAATTCAGCAGGGGGATGGGAACCTAAATTGTAGTCCCAGTGTACAGGATGTTGAGAGTAGTGAGGTCAGGGATAGGGTTAAAAGTTCAAAAGAGGGCACCGGCAAGCAGGACACTGGTTTGAAGTGTGTCTACTTCAACGCCAGGAGCATCCGGAATAAGGTGGGTGAGCTTGCAGCATGGGTTGGTACCTGGGATCTCGATGTTGTGGCGATTTCGGAGACATGGGTAGAGCAGGGACAGGAATGGTTGTTGCAGGTTCCAAGATTTAGATGTTTCTGTAAGAACAGAGAAGATGGTAAAAGAGGGGGGGGGGTGGCATTGTTAATCAAGGAAAGTATTACGGCGGTAGAAAGGACGCTTGAGGACTCGTCTACTGAGGTAGTATGGGCCGAGGTTAGGAACAGTAGAGGAGAGGTCACCCTGTTGGGAGTTGTCTATAGACCTCCGAATAGTTCCAGAGATGTAGAGGAAAGGATTGCAAAGATGATTCTCGACAGGAGCGAGAGTAACAGGGTAGTTGTTATGGGGGACTTTAACTTTCCAAATATTGACTGGAAATATTATAGTTCGAGTACTATAGATGGGTCAGTTTTTGTGCAGTGTGTGCAGGAGGGTTTTCTGACACAGTATGTAGACAGGCCAACAAGGGGCGAGGCCACATTGGATTTGGTACTGGGTAATGAACCGGGCCAGGTGTTAGATTTAGATGTAGGTGAGAACTTTGGTGATAGTGATCACAACTCGGTTATGTTTACTTTAGCAATGGGCAGGGATAGGTATATACCGCAAGGCAAGAATTATAGCTGGGGGAAAGGCAATTATGATGCTATTCAGCAAGATTTAGGATGTATAGGATGGGGAAGGAAACTGCAGGGGATGGGTACAATCGAAATGTGGAGCTTTTTCAAGGAACAGCTACTGCGTGTCCTTGATAAGTATGTACCTGTCAGGCAGGGAGGAAGTTGTCGAGCAAGGGAACCATGGTTTACTAAGGAAGTTGAAGCACTTGTCAAGAGGAAGAAGAAGGCTTATGTTAGGATGAGACATGAAGGCTCAGTTAGGGCACTTGAGAGTTACAAGTTAGCCAGGAAGGACCTAAAGGGAGAGTTAAGAAGAGTGAGGAGAGGACACGAAAAGTCGTTGGCGGATAGGATCAAGGAAAACCCTAAGGCTTTCTATAGGTATATCAGGAACAAAAGAATGACTAGAGTAAGATTAGGGCCAATCAAGGATAGTAGTGGAAAGTTGTGTGTGGAATCAGAGGAGATAGGGGAAGCGTTAAATGGATATTTTTCGTCAGTGTTTACACTGGAGAAAGACAATGTTGTCGAGGAGAACACTCAGGTTCAGTCGACCAGGCTAGATGGAATTGAGGTTCAAAAGGAGGAGGTGTTAGCAATTTTGGAAAATGTCAAACTAGATAAGTCCCCTGGGCCAGATGGGATTTATCCTAGGATTCTCTGGGAAGCCAGGGAGGAGATTGCAGAGCCTTTGTCCTTGATCTTTATGTCGTCTTTGTCGACAGGAATAGTGCCGGAAGACTGGAAGATAGCAAATGTTGTCCCCTTGTTCAAGAAGGGGAGTAGAGACAACCCTGGTAATTATAGACCTGTGAGCCTTACTTCGGTTGTGGGTAAAATGTTGGAAAAGGTTATAAGAGATAGGGTTTATAATCATCTTGAAAAGAACAAGTTGATTAGCGATAGTCAACACGGTTTTGTGAAGGGTAGGTCATGCCTCACAAACCTTATTGAGTTTTTTGAGAAGGTGACCAAACAGGTGAATGAGGGTAAAGCTGTTGATGTGGTGTATATGGATTTCAGTAAGGCATTTGATAAGGTTCTACACGGTAGGCTATTGAAGAAAATAAGGAAGTATGGACTTGAAGGTGATTTAGCGGTTTGGATCAGTAATTGGCTAGCTGAAAGAAGACAGAGGATGGTGGTTGATGGCAAATGTTCATCCTGGAGTTCAGTTACTAGTGATGTACCGCAAGGATCTGTTTTGGGGCCACTACTGTTTGTCATTTTTATAAATGACCTGGAAGAGGGTGTAGAAGGATGGGTTAGTAAATTTGCAGATGACACGAAGGTCGGTGGAGTTGTGGATAGTGCTGAAGGATGTTATAGGATACAGAGGGACATAGATAAGCTGCAGAGCTGGGCTGAGAGGTGGCAGATGGAGTTTAATGCGGAAAAGTGTGAGGTGGTTCACTTTGGAAGGAGTAACAGAAATGCAGAGTACTGGGCTAATGGCAAGATTCTTGGTAGTGTAGATGAACAGAGAGATCTCGGCATCCAGGTACATAAATCCCTGAAAGTTGCCACCCAGGTTAATAGGGCTGTTAAGAAGGCACATGGTGTGCTAGCCTTTATAAGGAGGGGGATTGAGTTTCGGAACCACAAGGTCATGCTGCAGCTGTACATAACTCTGGTGCGGCCGCACCTGGAGTACTGCGTGCAGTTCTGGTCACCACATTATAGGAAGGATGTGGAAGCTTTGGAAAGGGTTCAGAGGAGATTTACTAGGATGTTGCCTGGTATGGAGGGAAGGTCTTACGAGGAAAGGCTCAGGGAATTGAGGTTGTTTTCGTTAGAGAGGAGAAGGCTGAGAGGTGACTTAATAGAGACATATAAGATAGTCAGAGGGTTAGATAGGGTGGACAGTGAGAGTCTTTTTCCTCGGATGATGATGACCAATACGAGGGGACATAGCTTTAAATTGAGGGGTGATAGATATAGGACAGATATCAGAGGCAGTTTCTTTACTCAGAGAGTAGTCGGGGTGTGGAACGCCCTGCCTGCAACAGTAGTAGACTCGCCAACTTTAAGGGCATTTAAGTGGTCACTGGATAGACATATGGATGAAAATGGAATAGTGTAGGTCAGATAGGCTTCAGATGGTTTCACGGGTCGGCGCAACATCGAGGGCCGAAGGGCCCGTACTGCGCTGTAGTGTTCTATGTTCTATGTTCTATGTTCTTTAATTTAGTTCCTAGTGCCTATAATCCCCTAACAGGTCCTTTTCCCTAGTCTTGCCTATATTGTTTGTCCCAACATGGACCACAACAACTGGATTTCCACCCTCCCACTGCAATATCCTATCAAGCCGGTCAGAGATGTCCATCACCCTGACACCAGGCAGGCAACATACCATGCGGGACTCTAGATCCTGCTACAAAGGATGCTGTCAATCCTCCCAATTATAGAATCCCCTACAACTACCACTTGCCTTTTTGCTCCCCCCGCTTGAATGGCCTCCTGTACCATAGTGCAGTGGTCTGCTAGCTCATCCTCCTTACAGCCCTTTTCTTCATCCACACAGGGAGCAAGTACCTCATGCTTGTTGGACAAGGTCAAGAGCTGAGGCTCCTCCATTCCTGACTTCAGGTTCCCTCTAACTGCCTCACTTGCAGTTACACCCTGCTCTCCCTGACCACTGACCAAACTTGAGGTACTTAATCTATGGGGTGTGACCACCTCCTGAAACAAAGCATCCAGGTAACTCTCCCCCTGCCAGGTGTGCCGCAGTGTCTGAAGCTTAGACTCCAGCTCATCAACTCTGAGCCAAAATTCCTCAAGCAACCAACACTTGCTGCTGATGTGGTCACTGTATCTCGCAATGGGATCTGCTGGCTCCCACATCAAGCAGCTACAGCACATCGCCTGCCCAGCCATCTCTACTTAGTTAATTAATTAATTAATTAGTTTTGCAGTGTGTTTTTCAAATTGAGCACAGGTTCCACATTAGCCAATTAGGTCACATGTGACATCTCTTTTTCAGTTTCTTTTTCAGCTTCAGGGGAATCCCCGAGATAAGTAACTTTATACTCACCGAGTTCGATGCTCCGCCCACCAAGAGTGTTCCCTGGAGACTAGGCCATGAATCCCCAAGGTAAGTTACTTTATACTCACCGAGTTCGATGCTCCGCCCACCAAGAGTGTTCCCTGGAGACTAGGCCATGAATCCCCAAGGTAAGTTACTTTATACTCACCGAGTTCGATGCTCCGCCCACCAAGACTGCTCCCTGGAGACTAGGCCATGAATCCCTGAGGTAAGTTACTTTATACTCACCGAGTTCGATGCTCTGCCCACCAAGACTGCTCCCTGGAGGCTAGGCAGTGAATCCCCGAGGTAAGTTACTTTATAGTCACCAAGTTCGGTGCTCTGCCCACAGAGCTGCTCCCTGGAGACTAGTCCATGAATCCCCGAGGTAAGTTACTTTATACTCACCGAGTTCGATGCTCCAGCCACCGGGACTGCTCTCTGGATGGCAAGGACTTAGAGAGGGTGCACAAATAATTTACTCGAATGGTATCAGGGATGAAAGGCTTCAGTTATTTGAAGACTGGAGAAGAGCTGAATCTGCCCCCCTTCTGTGCTGTAACTATATTCTATAATTCAATAGTAATTGGATAGTTCAATCTAAGAGCTCGCGTTGGCATGAAGAACCAGTGCTGTATCATTTTATTATTCTGACACCTACAATGACTTCACTTCACAGCCCTGCACTGTAACTCTGGAGCAGTCCAATGATTTATCATTGCCCCTCTCCTGTTGATCATGTACCTGAGGCACTGGGTGCAATGGTCCAAATTCACGTGAGTTCCACATATATGTTGACAGCAACAAGCACTTTCTTAGCATTACCACTCTCAATCCCTCCTTTTGCCTCTGTGTTGCCAGCCTACTTTCCCAACAGCTGGTCCTGGGTGAGTCACAATTATCTGCAATTAAACATTAGGAAGACTGAAGCCATTGTAGTCGACTTCAGATAAAAGCTCTAGCTATCAATTCCACCCCTCTTCCCATTAATGTCCCAGACTGAATCAGACTGGACACAATCCTGTTCTTTTTTTAAAATACATTTAGAGTACCCAATTCATTTTTTTCAATTAAAGGGCAATTTAGCATGGCCAATCCAGCTACTCTGCACATCTTTGGGTTGTCGGGGTGAAACCCACAGAAACACGGGGAGAATGTGCAAACTCCACACTGACAGTGACCCAGGGCTAGAATCGAACCCGGGTCCTTGGCACAATGAGGCAGCAGTGCTAACTGTGGTGGTATGATTTGCATAGCTGTCTGCCATTGGTGCACAACACCGGGTTACCATTGGCCCTGGTCGGTCATGTGCCTCTCGACCGATTGGTTGAGACAAGTCATGTGACGGCTCTCCGATTGGTTGAGAGGCTGAGTTAACCACGCTTCCATACCGAGGTATAAATAGTCAGAACGCCCGGCGGTCATCCATTTTATTGTGCCGCAGGGCTAAGTTCTAGCTTATTAAAGCCTAACTTTTGTATAGCAACTCGTCTCTCGTGCAATTGATGGCTCATCAATTTAATAAGCTAGATTTTTGAAGATGGAGTTCCGGATCAAGCCCGAATGCCTCCGCATCAGCCCGCAAACTCCGAAATCTGCAGAACTTTTTCAACATTGGCTGACATGTCTCGAAGGATACCTGGAGTCTGCAAACAGCCCCCCCACCATGGCACAGAAGCTTCACATCCTCCACTCCAGCGTGGGTATAGCAGCCTACGTGATAATCAAGGAGGAGAAAGATTACAATGCCGCCATGCTAAAGCTGAATGGACAAGCCCTTAAACCAGTCAACAGAGTATTCGCCCGACCTCTGCTGGCCACCAGACAACAGCTCCCCGGTGAGTCATTAGACCAATTTTACCAGGCCCTCGCTATCCTGTGGAGGAACTGCTCCTGCCTCCCAGTTTCAGCTACGGAGCACATGGAACTGCTGATCAGAGACGCTTACGTGGCTGGGATGCAGTCCCCCGCTATCCGCCATCGGATGCTGGAGAAAGACGACCTCAGCTTAACTGAGGCACGGACTATCTCCACCTCCCTGGAGGTCGCCGATCTAAACGCCCGCGCCTATGTCCCCAGCTGCGCTGCACCATCCTGGGCCTCCTGGCACGCTTCCCCACCGCCATCCGCCGCTCCCGACCTCCCTCAGGCCTGCACCGTGAAACGCCCCGACAAGTCCACGGGGCCCCGCTGCTACTTTTGCGGGTTCGCGAAACACCCTCGCCCGCGCTGCCCAGCCCGCTCCGCCCTCTGTAAGAGCTGCGGGAAGAAGGGCCACTTCTCCACTGTCTGCCAGGCCAAAACGGTCGCTGCGGTTCCGCGCTGCGACCAGGGATCCCCACCTCCGGGCCCTTGCTGGCCCCTCCTGGATGCCGCGCAACTCTCTCCCCCACACCCCCGGGCCCCTGCGCCCGGCCTGCGCGCCTCTCTCTCCTCCGGGCCCTCCCGGTCCCCGCCTGGGCGCCGCGCAACTCTCTCCCCCCCCAACCCCGGGCCCCTGCACCCGTCCTGCGCGCCTCTCTCTCTCCTCCGGGCCCTTCCAGGCCCCTCCAGCGCACCGCGCTACTCTCCACTCGCCGCCCCCGCGCCTGGCCTGCGCGCCTCTCTGCCCCCGCTCACAGCCGCTCCGGTCGGCTCGCCGGCACCGCTAACCCTGCCCCCAGCAACCACGATGGCCCCACGGGCGCCACCATCTTGGGACCCCGACTCCACGTGCGAATCCTGGGCACCACCTTCCGGGACTGGCACACAAGGTTCTTCCAGCATCTACTCGGATGACGACGACGAATATGGATTCTCTCCACGGCACGCAGCCATTCAGCTCGACCAGTCACGTCCACGCACGCTCGCCAAAACGACAACGCTGATCTACCTCAACGGCCACGAGACGGGCTGCCTGCTGGACTCCGGGAGCACGGAAAGCTTCGTTCACCCTGCCACGGTAAGACCCTGCGCGCTCCCTGTCCATCCTGTAAAACACAAAATCGGGTTAGCCTCAGATTCGCACTCCGTCCGCATCACCGGGTGCTGCATCGCGGACCTCACGGTCCAAGGGAAGGTTTTAAAACATTATAAACTCCTTGTCCTCCCTGACCTTTGTGCACCGGCACTCCTAGGACTGGACTTCCAGTGCAACCTGCAGAGCTTGACCTTCCAATTCGGCGGCCCTATCTGTCTGCAGCCTCGCGTCCCTCAAAGTGGACCCCCCCTCCTTGTTTGCTAATCTCACCCCCGATTGCAAACCCATCGCCACACGGAGCAGACGGTACAGCGCCCAGGACCGGTCGTTCATCAGGTCCGAGGTCCAGAGGTTGCTGAAGGAAGGGGTCATCGAGGCCAGCAACAGTCCCTGGCGAGCCCAAGTGCTGGTGGTCCGGACTGGGGAGAAAAACCGGATGGCCATCGACTACAGTCAGACCATCAACCGATTTACGCAACTGGACGCGTATCCTCTCCCCGTATTTCCGCCATGGTAAACGATATCGCAAAATACAAGGTCTTCTCCACTGTGGACCTTAAGTCCGCTTATCACCAGCTCCCCATCCACGCGAGTGACTGCAAATACACCGCGTTTGAGGCAGATGGGCGCCTCTGCCTCTTCCTTAGGGTTCCATTTGGTGTCACAAATGGGGTCTCGGTCTTCCAACAGGAGATGGACCGAATGGTCGACATGTACGGATTACGGGCTACCTTCCCATATCTTGATAATGTCACCATCTGCGGCCATGACCAGCAGGACCATGACGCCAACCTCCAGAAATTCCTCCAAACCGCAAAACTCCTTAACCTCACGTACAATAAGGATAAGTGCGTGTTTAGCACCGACTGTTTAGCCATCCTCGGTTACGAAGTGCGTAAAGGAGTGATAGGCCCTGACCCCGAACGCATGCGCCCCCTGATCGAACTCCCTTTAGCCGCATCAAAGCGGACATCGCAAAGGCCACGATGCGCATTATCGACGAGTCCCTCCCCTTCCAGGTCGAGAGCAACGCATCAGAAGTAGCTCTCGCGGCCACCCTGAACCAAGCGGGCAGACCCGTGGCCTTCTTCTCCAGAACCCTCCAGGCTTCCGAACTCCGCCACCCCTCTGTGGAAAAGGAAGCCCGGGCCATAGTCGAAGCTGTGCGACATTGGAGGCACTATTTGGCTGGCAGGAGGTTTACCCTCCTCACAGACCAATGGTCAGTAGCCTTCATGTTTGATAATGCACAAAGGGGCAAGATCAAGAATGACAAGATCTTACGGTGGCGGATCGAGTTGTCCACGTACAACTATTTTTTTTTTAAATATAATTTTTATTGGAATTTTTTACAGAAAATATAAAACATAACGACAAACAATGAAATGCAACAAAATAACCCATAATAACTGTAACACCCCCCAGACCGTATGTATCACATCCCCCCCACCCCCCCAACCCCAATGAACAACAAAAGAACTTAAACATAAATTAAAATGAAATAAACAAACATAGTCATTGTCCACCCCCCCCCTTGTCCCTCCCCCTTCCCCCCCCTCCCCCCTGGGTTGCTGCTGCTACTGTCCCTGTACCCTATCGTTGAGCCAGAAAGTCGAGAAAAGGTTGCCACCGCCTAAAGAACCCTTGTACCGATCCTCTCAGGGCGAATTTGACCTTCTCTAGCTTAATGAAACCCGCCATGTCATTGATCCAGGTCTCCACGCTTGGGGGCCTCGCATCCTTCCATTGTAGCAAGATCCTTCGCCGGGCTACTAGGGACGCAAAGGCCAGCACACCGGCCTCTTTCGCCTCCTGCACTCCCGGCTCCACCCCAACCCCAAAAATCGCGAGTCCCCATCCTGGCTTGACCCTGGATCCCACCACCCTCGACACCGTCCTCGCCACCCCCTTCCAGAACTCCTCCAGTGCCGGGCATGCCCGGAACATATGGGCATGGTTCGCTGGACTCCCCGAGCACCTGACACACCTGTCTTCACCCCCAAAGAACCTACTCATCCTCGTCCCAGTCATGTGGGCCCGGTGCAGCACCTTGAATTGGATGAGGCTAAGCTGCGCACACGAGGAGGAAGAATTAACCCTCTCCAGGGCATCAGCCCATGTCCCGTCTTCGATCTGTTCCCCCAGTTCCCCCTCCCACTTAGCTTTCAGCTCCTCTACTGACGCCTCCTCCGCCTCCTGCATAACCTTGTAGATATCAGATATCTTCCCTTCTCCGACCCAAACCCCCGAAAGCACCCTGTCACTCACCCCCCTCGCGGGAAGCGAAGGGAATCCCTCCACCTGCCGCCTAGCAAATGCCTTTACCTGCAGATACCTGAACATGTTCCCCGGGGGGAGCCCAAATTTCTCCTCCAACTCCCCCAGGCTCGCAAACCTCCCATCAACAAACAGGTCCCTCAGCTGTCTGATGCCCGCTCTGTGCCAACCCTGAAATCCCCCATCAATGTTCCCCGGGACGAACCTATGGCTCCCCCCCAACGGAGCCTCCATCGAGCCCCCTCTTCTCCCCTATGTCGCCTCCACTGCCCCCAAATCTTGAGGGTAGCCGCCACCACCGGACACGTGGTATACCTCGTAGGAGGGAGCGGCCACGGCGCCGTTACCAGGGCCCCCAGGCTTGTATCTCCACAGGACGCCCTCTCCATCCGTTTCCATGCTGCCCCCTCCCCCTCCATTATCCACCCGCGCACCATCGACACATTGGCCGCCCAATAACACCCCGAGAGATTGGGCAACGCCAGCCCCCCCATCTCTACCCCGCTCCAAGAAGACCCTCCCCACCCTCGGGGACCCATGCGCCCAAACAAAGCTCATGATGCTACCAGTCACCCCTCCAAAAAAGGCCCTAGGGATAAAGATGGGCAAACACTGAAAAAGGAACAAGAACCTCGGGAGAACCGTCACTCTGACGGACTGCACTCTACCCGCCAACGATAGCGGTACCATGTCCCACCTTTCAAACCCCTCCTCCATCTGCTCCACCAGCCTGGTAAAATTAAGCCCATGGAGAGTCCCCCAACTCCTGGCCACCTGCACCCCCAGGTATCTGAAACTCTTTACTGCCCTCTTAAATGGGAGTCTCCCAATTCCCTCCTCCTGATCACCCAGGTGTACTACAAATACCTCACTCTTGCCTAAATTTAACTTATAGCCCGAGAAGCCCCCAAATTCCGCTAACAGCTCCATCACCCCTGGCATTCCCCCTTCTGGATCCGCCACATACAACAGCAGGTCGTCCGCATACAGTGATACACGATGTTCCTCCCCACCCCGCACCAGACCCCTCCATCTCCCTGACTCCCTCAACGCCATAGCCAAAGGTTCAGTCGCCAGTGCAAAGAGCAAGGGGGACAGGGGGCACCCCTGCCTGGTCCCACGGTAGAGCCTAAAGTACTCTGATCTCCTTCCATTGGTAACTACACTCGCCATCGGAGCCGCGTAGAGCAGCCTCACCCATTTGATGAATCCCTCCCCGAATCCGAACCGCTCCAGCACCTCCCACAGGTACCCCCACTCAACTCTATCAAACGCTTTCTCCGCATCCAGCGCCACCACTATCTCCGCCTCCCCCTCCACCGCCGGCATCATAATAACATTTAGCAGTCTCCGCACATTCGTGTTGAGCTGCCGTCCCTTGACAAATCCTGTCTGATCCTCGTGTATCACCCCTGGCACACAGTCCTCTATCCTGGTGGCCAGGATCTTCGCCAGCAACTTAGCGTCAACATTGAGGAGCGAGATAGGCCTGTATGATCCACACTGCAAGGGGTCCTTATCCCGCTTCAGGATCAGAGAGATCAGTGCCCGCGACATCGTCGGGGGCAAAGCCCCCCCCTCCCATGCCTCATTGAAGGCTCGCACCAACACGGGGCCCACCAGATCCGCATACTTTTTATAAAATTCCACCGGGAACCCGTCCGTCCCTGGCACCTTACGTGACTGCATTTGTCCAATCCCCCTGACTAGCTCCTCCAACTCTATCGGCGCCCCCAGCCCCTCTACCAGCTCCTCTTGAACCCTTGGGAAACATAGCCTGTTCATGAAGCTCTCCATCCCCCCTCTCTCCATCGGAGGTTCTGACCGGTACAGTTCCTCGTAGAAGTCCCTAAAGACCCCATTTACTTCTGTCCCCTTCTGCACTACATTCCCACCCCTATCCGTCACTCCACCAATTTCCCTAGCCGCATCTCGCCTGCGGAGCTGATGCGCCAACATCCTGCTCGCCTTCTCCCATTACTCATATACCGCGCCCTGCGACCTCCTCCACTGTGCCTCCGCCTTTCTGGTGGTCAACAAGTCAAATTTGGCCTGCAAACTACGCCGTTCCACCAGCAACCCCCCCCCATCCACATCCAGGAGCTCCCTCACCAGTCTCTCCCTCTCCTTCCTCCCCCTCCTTTCGCCATGGGCCCGGATGGAGATCAGCTCCCCCCGGATCACTGCTTTCAGAGCCTCCCAGACCATCCCCACCCGGACCTCCCCCGTGTCGTTGGCATCCAGATACCCCTCAATACTTCCCCGGACCCTCCTACACACCTCCTCATCAGCCAGCATCCCCACATCCAGGCGCCAGAGCGGGCGCTGGTCCCGCGCCTCCCCCATCTCCAGATCAACCCAGTGCGGAGCATGGTCTGAAATCGCTATGGCCGAATACTCTGCATCCTGCACCTTCGGGATCAATCCCCTGCTCAGGACGAAAAAATCTATTCGGGAATAAACCCTATGGACATGGGAGAAAAAGGAATACTCACGCGCTCTCGGCCTCCCAAACCTCCAGGGATCCACCCCTCCCATCTGGTTCATAAACCCCCTCAGCACTTTGGCCGCCGCCGGTCTCCTACCCGTCCTTGAAGTGGACCTGTCCAGTGGGGGATCCAGCACTGTGTTAAAGTCTCCCCTCATGATCAGGCCCCCCGCCTCCAGGTCCGGAATGCGGCCCAACAAGCGCCTCATGAAGCCGGCATCATCCCAATTCGGGGCATATACATTTACCAGCACCACCTTCTCTCCTTGCAGCCTACCCTTCACCATAATATATCTGCCCTCCTTGTCCGACACCACCTCAGCCGCCTCGCACGCCACCCTCTTCCCCACCAGAATCGCCACCCCCCGGTTCTTCGCATCCAATCCTGAGTGAAAAACCTGCCCCACCCACCCCTTCCTCAGACGAACCTGGTCCGCCACCTTCAAATGGGTCTCCTGGAGCATAGCCACGTCTGCCTTCAGCCCTTTCAGATGAGAAAATACCCTAGTTCTCTTAACCGGCGCATTCAGTCCCCTCACGTTCCAGGTAATCAGCCGGATCAGAGGGTAACCTGCCCCTCTCCCCTGCCGGCTAGCCATAGCTTATCGACTGCTCGCCCCAGGCCAGCTCGCCCCGCCTGACCCGTTCCCCATGGCGATAACGCCTCTCCTCTACCCCCCCCCCGGCCCACACCAGCTCCTTCCTGGCCATTCCAGCAGCAACCCGGTATCCCCCCCCCACCCCCACCCCCCCCCCCCCCCCCACCCCTCCAGGCTAGGACCCCTCCTAGCCGCGACGCACCCTCCATGGTACTTCCGTGAGTCAGCTGACTTCTGCTGACCCGGCAGCTCCCTCCAAAACCCATCTCCTCCCGGCATGGGGTCATCCCCCTCTTGCCACACCTCCTTGACACCGCTTCAGGGGGGGAAAGAAAACCAGTGAAGGCCACGCCCCCACCTCCAGCTCCGCCCCCCCCTGCCCCGCAGCACGGACATCCAGAGGAAAGCCCGCGCTTTCACACTGCCACACCCCACCCTTCTGACACAGCTCCTCAAAATCCAGTTTCACCCCAACCCCCAGCCCCGTACAGAAGAGAACATATAAAGCACATACCCCCAACGTTCCCCACATACCCCACACCCATACCCAACAGACAAATCCACCCGGAAACAGAGCAAAAAGAAAAGCAGCATAAAAATAACACCTGTCAAAATTGAAGAACAGCAACAGCGAAAACAGCAACGGCCATAGTGTGTCCCCAGACCCTAGTTTGAGTCCAGCTTCTCCGCCTGTACAAAGGCCCACGCCTCTTCCGGGGACTCGAAGTAGTGGTGCCGGTCCTTATATGTCACCCACAGACGCGCAGGCTGCAGCATTCCAAATCTGACCTGCTTGGCATGCAGCACCGCCTTCGTCCGGTTGAACCCGGCCCGCCTCCGCACCCCAGTCCTGGTAGATCCGCACCACCGAATTCTCCCACTTGCTGCTCCTCTCTTTCTTGGCCCAGCGCAGCACATACTCCCGGTCGCTGAATCGATGGAACCGCACCAGCACCGCCCGCGGGGGTTCATTTGCCTTAGGCCTCCTGGCCATCACTCGATGAGCTCCCTCAAGCTCCAGGGGCAAATGGAAGGACCCCGCTCCCATCAACGAGCTCAACATCGTGGTCACATACGCCGGGAGATCCGACCCCTCCAGCCCCTCCGCCAGGCCCAGGATCCTCAAATTCTTTCACCTCGTGTGAACGTCCAGCTCCTCCAAGCGGTCTTGCCACTTTTTGTGAAGTGCCTCGTGGAACTCCACTTTCCCCACGAGAACCACGGCCTCCTCCTCCCTCTCAGCGGCCTGCTGCTGCAACTCCCGAATCGACATCTCCTGTGCCGCCTGGGTCCCAAGCAGCTTGTTGGTAGTTGCATTCAGGGAGTCCAGCAACTCAGCCTTCAGCTCCGCAAAACAGCGCAGAAGAGAGGCTTGCTGCTCCTGCGCCCACTTCCACCAGTCCTTGGGTGTTCCGCCGGCCGCCATTTTGTCTTTCTTCCCCTGCTTTTCTTGGGGAGCTGCTGCAGCTTTTTCCTTTGCCCCACTCCAGGTGAGCACCATAAATTATGGGGAATGCTCCTCTAGACACCTTCCCCCACTGGGATTCGTCGGGACAGCGTCGACTGCTGCTAGAATTCAGCTTTCATAAAGGCCCTCAAGTCAGCTTGAGAAATCTGAGCTGGCCCTTCCCCCGCCTGCCTGCTTGTAGAGGCTCTTGTTTGCTGCTGCTTCCGCCCAATCTTGCACTGTTTCTGAGGGTCTGATAACCCAGAAACATACTATTCCTGGGGGAAAGTACTCCTTGAACATTCACCAACGGCTTTTCAACGAAATTCCAACCCGTGACGCCCAAAAAAGAGCTCTTTTCTGTAACCTTGGGCAGGAGCTGCCACTGTGTGCTCACTCACGTCATGCTGCACACCGGAAGTCCTTCCACGTACAACTATGAGACCTTGTATCGTCCTGGGAAGCTCAATGAGCCTCCTGATGCCATGTCCCGCGGTACCTGCGCCAGCGCGCAGATAGACCGCCTCCGCTCCCTCCACGTGGACCTCTGCCATCCAGGGGTGACCTGTCTCTCCCATTTCATTAAGGCCCGCAGCCTGCTTTTCTCCATCGCGGAAGTCAGGACAGTAACCCGTGACTGCCACATCTGCGCCGAGTGCAAACCGCACTTCTACCGCCCCGAGCGTGCACACCTGATCAAAGCATCCCGCCCCTTCGAATGTCTCAGCATTGACTTCAAGGGGCCCCTTTCCTCTAACAACCGCAACATTTACTTCCTGGCGGTAATTGACCAATTCTCCCGCTTCCCCTTCGCCATTCCCTGCCCCGACATGACCACATCGACCGTCATTAAGGCCCTCCTCTCTATCTTCTCCCTGTTCGGCTACCCCGCGTACATACAAAGAGATCGGGGGTCCTCCTTTATGAGCGACAAGCTGCGTCAATTCCTGCTCAACAGGGACATTGCCTCTAGCAGGACGACCAGCTATAACCCCCGGGGTAATGGACAGTTCGAGCGGGAGAATGGTACCATCTGGAAGACCATACTACTGGCCCTCCAGTCCAGAGATCTCCCTATTTCCCGATGGCAAGAGGTTATCCCCGATGCCCTACATTCTATCCGCTCACTCCTCTGTACCGCAACAAATCAGACACCTCATGAACGTCTTCTTGTCTTCCCCAGGAAGTCATCCTCCGGATCCCCTCTCCCGATGTGTCTGGCCGCCCCCGGACCCATCTTGCTCCGGAAGCATGTGCGGGTGCACAAGTCCGACCCGTTGATGGAACAAGTCCAGTTACTCCACGCTAACCCGCAGTATGCGTAGGTGGAGTACCCCGACGGTCGGCAGGACACGGTCTCCCTCCGGGACCTGGCACCCGCCGGCGTGCGGCCTTCCCCCCCTTCACCACAGACCCCCCCCTGTTATTTTCCCCCCAGCGCCCCACCCAGGCCACCCCTTCCCCATCCATGGCGTCTCCACAGCCAGCTCGGGTGACGGAGACTATTCAAGGACCATCGCTCCCGGACTCCAGGACGTCAGCGGAACCACCACCATCGGCTGACCTGACGTCACCTACTCCACTGCGGCGGTCTGCCAGAATGTCACGGGCCACGAAAAGACTGATCGAATCGATTTAAATTTCAACAGCTCCATGGACTTTGTTGGGACTTTGTGTAATATTGCTAATTGTCTGGGCCAGTGGGAAGCCAAAAATGTAATAAAAGAAAACGAGAAAAAAATTTTGTTCTCCCGGCTGCTACACTTACCCCCAGCTCTCTCCCCCCCCCCCCCCCACCCCCCACACCCCCCCCCCGGCTTCTTTCTCCGCAAGGGGTGAATGTGGTGGTATGATTTGCACAGCTGTCTGCCATTGGTGCAGAACACCAGATTACCATTGGCCCTGGTCGGCCATGTGCCTCTCGACCGATTGGTTGAGACCAGTCATGTGACGGCTCTCTGATTGGTCGAGATGCTGAGTTAACCACGCCTCCATACCAAGGTGTAAATAGTCAGAATATAAAGTAGTCGACCGCAGGGCTAAGTTCTAGCTTATTAAAGCCTAACCTTTGTATAGCAACTCGTCTCTCGTGCAATTGATGGCTCATCACTAACCAGTGCTGCTCCAGACTTGACACAATCCTGGCCCATTCTATTTGACCTTGCCCTGAGTTACCAACCATATAATCTCCATCACAAGGAACTCTTACTTCCACCACAGTAACACTCTGTTCCTGCCTCTGCCTAAATCCATCAGTTGGATTATCTATGGATTTTGTTTACCTTAAAACATAGCTATTCCAATGCTGCCCTGGGTTGACACCGACCTTCCACCCTCCAGAAAATTGGGCTCATTCAAAACTGTTCTGCCTGTATCCCAGCCGGCATCAGACCTGCTCACTCGTTATCACTGTGCTCACTCTCTTACATTGGTTCTATCTAGCTTCAAATCTATAACGTTCAGTGACAAACCCATCCAACGCCCCTATCACGTCTGTTTCCTCTCTAATGTCCTCCAGCCCTACAACCTTCCGAGAACTTTGCAATCCTCCAACCCTGGTCTTTTACACATCCCTCCCCCCTGCATTCCATCAATGGTGCCTGTGTCTTCAAAAGCCGAGGCCCTAAGTTCTAGCATTCCCACCACCAGCTCTCTTTAAGGCTCTTAGTACTCCTTGAAATACTTTTTAGTAGCCCCTCTGTAGATTTCCTTCTTTAGCTCAATGTGAATCTTTGTCTGATTACATTTCTATAAAGGATGATGGTATTTTTTTCTTCATTAGAGGCACTATACAAACTCAAGTATATGTTGTTATGGTTAGACTAGTAAGAAATCTTACAGCACCAGGTTAAAGTCCCTCAGGTGAATCCTGAGGAAGGAGCAGTGCTCCAAAAGCTAGTGATTTGAAACAAATGTGTTGGAATTTAACCTGGTGTTGTAAGACTTCTTACTGTGCTCACCCCAGTCCAACGCCGGCATCTCCACATCGTGGATGAAGCTGTCAATCAACTAATGCTCCTGAATAAAATGCCTGCTGTGATATATTCAGATGTTGGATCACCAGTACTAACAAATAGCAATGTTTCCTTCTACTAGCCTGGTAATGAGATTTTTTTAAAACAATTACGCCTTCATGGACCATGAAAGTCTACCTGTTTGTTTTTTTTCCTTAACAAATTAATTACCAGATGAAACAGACCATTTCAGCCAAACCTACTGTAATAGAAACCTTTCAAAACATCCTCCTCTTATCTCAGCTACAGCTGCATAGTTCCCACAATTGCAATTAAAGAGATCAGAGAAGAAAAGGAACTCAAAGGCACCCTAGTTACATAATTATGAGCCAGAGAATATGTATAAACTCAGTCACGCTTGTACAAAATCAAAGCATTAATATCTTGTACTTTAATAGCACCCTTAACATAATAAAATGTCCCAAAGTGCTTCATGGGAGCATTACAAAGCAAAACTTGGACCGAGCCACATAAGGATATACTGGGGTAGAAAAGGGTGCATTTTAAGGAGGGAGTGACGTAAAGCAGGAGAAAAGGAGGTAAAGGAAGTGGGAGAGATTTAGGGAAGAAATTCCATAACTTGGGACCTTGGTAGTTACAGCATGGCCGTCAATGTAACAGCAATTAATATGGGGATGCTCAGGAGACCAGAATCAGATGAGAGCAGGTGTCGGGGTGGCACAGTGGTTAGCACTGCTGCCTCACAACGCCAGGGACCTGGGTTCAATTCTGGTCTTGGGTGACTTTCTGTGTGGAGTTTGCACTTTCTCCTCATGGGTTTCCACCGGGTGCTCCGGTTTCCTCCCACAGTCCAAAGGTGTGCAGGTTAGGTGAGGTAACAGGGATTGGGCGGGGGAGTGGGCCTCAGTAGGATGTCCTTTCAGAAGGTCAGTGCAGACTCGAAAATGGCCAAATGGCCTCCTTCTGCACTGTGGGAATTCTATGGTTCTATCAGAGAGAATTGTGGGGCTGGAGGAGACTGCAGAGAGAAGGAGGGGTGAGGTAGTTAAGGGACTTGAGAACAAGGATGAGAATTTTAAAATCGAGGTGTTATTCAATCTGAAGCAAATATAGGCCAGTAAGCAAGCAAGCATGGGGTGATGGATGAACGGGACTTGGTGCACATTCGGACAGAGGCACTGAGTTTTAGATTATCTCGGGGGTAAAATGTGGAGACAGCAATGACTGTGTTGGAGCATTCAAAATTAAAATTGATTAGAATTGAAGAAAAATGAAAATGATATAGGGCCGATTCCTGTGAAGTAGCATTAATAATATAAGGGTTAATTCCAAGTTTCCCTGTCCCTATTAGAAAAGTTGTGTTGAATGGAAGTATAGGTTGAAGTCATTGCTGTAACATTTTAGCCCTAATTCTCCAGCCCAGGTTTTTACTGGAACTTCAGAATTACGGATTTAGACTAGAGTCTTTTATGAAATGAAACAATATAGATAACTGATTCACCTTGAGGTGCCTTCAAAAATTTAGATGACGTACCCTATCTGATAAACTACCTGCTGCATGTACCAAAATAATTGCCGGATACATATTTATGTCATATAACATACGTACATGGTAAATATGTTTCAATTATCAGTAAATGCAAACAAAATCTGTCTTTTAGTAAGTCCAATAGTGCCATCTTTTGGCCATGGTGTTAATTGCAGCTGTTTCTCTTTACGAAGGAAAAACTTACATTTATGTAGTGCCTTCCAAAACTGCCATAACATTTCATATGCAATAAATTATTTTAAACTCCAGTGTGTGCTGGATATTATCAAAAGCAGCATACATTTGCAGGTGATAAGACCGCCATTAAAAGCAATGACCAGCTATTGTGTTTTGGTTGAGGATGGAATGCTGGCCTGGACACTGGGGATGGGGAGGGGGAGGGTTCGCCGATGATGAATGTAAGAATTTCAGCTGTATTGTATAAGAGGTATTTGGTGCAGTGAGTGTTAAAAGCCTGGGTTAGAGCGTGTTTGACTGAATATTGGTTTGAAAGGTGGGGAGCCAGGGGTGCAATTAAAGCATCATAAAAACCTTGGGCTAATGGAATGTTGTTTGGATTAAGGGGGATTTCATATGTATATAATTCGACTTCAGCTTGGTAAAATGATGTCATTACTGGGTGGAGCCAAGTTATCAGCCATTTTGTAGGAAAACCGGGTCAGTGCACTTCTCGATGAAACTGTGACCAGGAGTCAAGCAGTTTGCTCACTGCAGCTCAATTGCTTGTTAGGTAAATTTTACATTCTGAATTCTCCCTCAGTGTACCCAAACGTGCGTCGGAATGTGGCGACTAGGGGATTTTCACAGTAATTTCATTGCAGTGTTAATGTAAGCCTACTTGTGACAATAATAAAGGTTATCATTATTAAAAGATATGTTTGCATATGGAATTTGCACATTCGCCCCGTGATTGTGTGGGTTTCACCCCCACAACCCAAAGATGTGCAGATTAGGTGGATTGGCCACGTTAAATTGCACCTTAATTGGAAAAATTAATTGGGTACTCTAAATTTATTTTAAAAAACAATGGGCGGAATTCTCCACTCCCGGGAAAAATCGGGAAGACCGTCGTGAACTCGGCCGAGTTTCATGACGGCCTTGGAGGCCGCTCCTCTCACCGTATTCACCCCCACCCGGGGGGGCTAGGAGCGGCGCTCCGTTATTCTCGGTGGCCGGGCCTTGACATTTGCGTCAAGGCGGCGGGCCGAGAACGACGCGATGGCGGCGCCTATGTGACGTCAGCCACGCATGCGCAGGTTGGCCGGCTCCAACCCGCGCATGCGCGGCTGACGTCACGATGACTGACGGCTCAAACCCGCGCATGCGTGGTGGCCGTCTTCCCCTCCGCTGCCCTGCAAGATGTGGCGGCTTGATCTTGCGGGGCGGCGGGGGGAAAGAGTCCGTCGCTTTGAGACGTCGGCCCGACGATCGGTGGGCACCAATCGCGGGCCAGTCCCCTCCTGAGCACGGCCGTGGTGCTCACTCCCCTCTCCGCCCCCCACAAGCTTCAAATGGGCCTTTGGCGCCCATGTTCACGACGGCAGCGACCGTCTTGAAACAGTCGCGAACAGCAGGCCGCTCGGCCCATCCGGGTCGGTGAATCGCCGGTCGCCGTAAAAAACGGCGAGCGGCAATTCTTCCGAGCGGGGGGGTGTGGGAGAATCGTGGGGGGCGCCAGGGTGGTGTGAAATGAGTCACCCGGCCCTCCCGCAATTCTCCCACCCGGCGTGGGGAGTGGAGAATTGCGCCCGATATGTCTGCAGACAGAAGAACAGTGTGGTTGAAAAGGTGAATAACCCAGCTGATACAGCTTCTGCAGAGATACAGCCAGAGTTTCTGCATGGTTCCGACAGGAGTCAGATCTTTTCTTCAAAGCAGTGTTGAAAGATCTCTCTTTCTCAAAGAACATCTCTTCAGAGCAAGTATTCCTGAGTGCCAGTGGTATTTAATAATCGATTGAGAGCTGACATTTTTTTTTCTTTTTGTTTGAGTGGGAATTAAGATAGCAGTTAAGGGCATTGTATCCACTGTATTGAGTAGCATTATTTAAGGGGCAATTGTAAGTTATTTTCTGGTGTGATGTTAAAGATATTTTAATACTGTGTTCGTAATAACATTTATTTTATTAAACCATACGCCTATTTCTTTGTGCAATCACTCCCAGAGTGAGGTATCCTTTCCTCAGAGTCTTACAACATTAAAATAAAATTGAGATGGAAAGCACAAGTGGAACTCAGCAACAGTGGTCATAGCATGGGGAACCCAAAGAGCCAAGGAAATCCCATGTAATGGATGTTATCAGTCTTTTAATGGGTGAGATAACTATTCGTCTCAGAGTGAAATGCATCAAAGATTTGATCCATGGTACTCATGTAGGACATCCCGTATCATCTACTCTAAGAATCACCACACTGCTGAAGCATAAATCAGAGCACAGTTATCATTTGACAGAGGCATTATAGGGAATTCTTTGGAGGTCCATTTGAATGATCAAACTACCAGTCATGTGGAATACACAAATGTACTGGGGAAATTGGCATTCAGCAGAGGTAAAGAATGTCTGGTGTTTGAGGGTGCTCAGGAGAACTTAGAAATGGACAAACCCAAAGAAAGAACTCAACTGTTGGAAGAAGTTGGCAAATCAGGAGAATTGG
Source organism: Scyliorhinus canicula (assembly GCF_902713615.1). Lineage (NCBI taxonomy): Eukaryota > Metazoa > Chordata > Chondrichthyes > Carcharhiniformes > Scyliorhinidae > Scyliorhinus > Scyliorhinus canicula. Next base: position 59,786,848 of record NC_052155.1, on the reverse strand, counting down.
CTCAGAAATATAAAAAGAAGAGGGAAGAAGTGTTGAACTTAGAGGTCACGTTAGTTGCAACTACAACAAAAAGGAACGTGTCCGTTCTCTGAAAACCTGCAAAGCATGAGAAGGAGAGATCATTATCAAATGTTGTTTAGCTATTTAGCACAGGGCTAATTCACTGGCTTTGATAGCAGACCAAGCAGGCCAGCAGCACGGTTCGATTCCCGTAACAGCCTCCCCGAACAGGCGCCGGAATGTGGCGACTAGGGGCTTTTCACAGTAACTTCATTGAAGCCTACTCGTGACAATAAGCGATTTTCATTTCATTTCATTTGTTCCAAGGGAATGATGGATTCAACCTGGAAGAAACGCAGAAACAGATAAACTAAATGGATCGCAAATGGGCGAAAGAATTATTGTGATCCTCTTTGACAAGAGAAAGTTATTCTGACACAAAAAATTGCAGTGGTTTGAAGAAGAAGCGATGTGTTGAGTAACAGAGTGTGAAGCTTGCAAAGAGCTGGAAATCAAGGTTGCAATGCTGATGGAGCAATGTTAACATGAGACAAATGGACTAAGAGTAAAACTTCAGCATTCTGAGAATGAGAATCAGAAACCAAGAAGAACAGCTTAATCATTGGATACAAACAAATCAGTTCTCAACTGAGTGAGAGATGGGCAGCAGGGTAGCATAAATGCTTCACAGCTCCAGGGTCCCAGGTTCGATTCCCGGCTGGGTCACTGTCTGTGTGGAGTCTGCACGTCCTCCCCCTGTGTGCGTGGGTTTCCTCCGGGTGCTCCGGTTTCCTCCCACAGTCCAAAGATGTGCGGGTTAGGTGGATTGGCCATGCTAAATTGCCCGTAGTGTCCTAATAAAAGTAAGGTTAGGGGGGGGTTGTTGGGTTACGGTATAGGGTGGATACGTGGGTTTGAGTGGGGTGATCATGGCTCGGCACAACATTGAGGGCCGAAGGGCCTGTTCTGTGCTGTACTGTTCTATGTTCTAGATTGGGAAGGCAACAGTTGGGGGATAAAGTAAAGTCGCAACAAATTTGAAAACCTGTTGAAGACTGTGATCACTGCCATTTAAAATGGTCAGTTCATCTAAGGGTAATTCAGATGAAGATCAAGATAAAGGAGATGGAGCTGGAAACGGCTCAGATCAAACTGCAACTGATGGAGGCTGAGTGAAAAACGCAGGCGGAGGAGAAAGTGGATGCAATAATTAAAGGACTGCTCAGGTCCAAACAGAAGATTGGTTGATGCAGAAAATGAAAGGAAGCGATCGGATAATGAAAGAGGTTGTGCCAGAGAGAACTAGACAAAGCAACAATTCAGGCAAAGAAGAAAACTGAGATTACATGCAGAGTTTGATGCTCTGGCCACCACCCGAGGTATCTGGACCATACGTGGAGAGATAAGCAACAACTTTGAAATTTTTTGATAAGATTACAAAAGGTTCAAGAATGTGTGTCATGACATTTGGGGCACTATGTAAGTGTGCAGCTGAGTTACCAATAGAGAGGAAACGAGTTGTAAATACAGCCTTTCAAGGGTTTGAAATTCCTTGCCATTATGCATTGAAGAGCAGGTCTCATGCATGCACACTACTTGACAAACAGCGTGGCATGAAATGGTTAATGAGGCCAATAGAATGAAACAACACCATTAAGTGATCAAGGCACTGACACATACTCCATAGAGAAACTGACTTTAAAATAATTGGGATAGAATCAAACACACTGATACCTGTCAAAATGAACACAACTGAAGTGACAGGGTAAATTATTTGGATAGGATCAAGTAAGAGCCTGGGAGCAAGTAATCCTGGTGAGGAGTATCCACAAGATAGATACCGATGATTGGAGAGCAGGAGAATATTTTAAGTCCATGTATGATGTTATTTTGAATGATATTGTGTGAGATGATCTGAAGGGAGGAGTATAAGTGAATTTTCTCCCTGTGCAGATCACCCCACTCAAGGGCTAGAGAAAGAAGTGAGCAAAAATAAAAATGAGATAAGAGGTGGTAGAGTAAGATCTCACCCTGTGAAAACTGGAACCTTATTATGCATGACTCACAAGTTGAAATGATATTTAATCCACATAGGAAGCAAAGAATGAAATTAATAACATAGAAAGTGGTCACATTTTGTTTGTTTATGAGTTACAATGACACAGGCGAAGCCAGTCTAGTACCCACACTTACAGGAGGAAACACAACAAGACACACAGCAGTGGAGTTATTATGTGCGGCATCAAATGCCCAGGCAATCTCAGCCTCAAGATAAAGAAACAAATGTTAAATTATTTATTTTAGTTTAGTTAACACATAATGTAAATATGGCAACTCAATATGACTTTATAGTAAATTCCGGGTCAAAAGCTCATCATGATTTTGAACAATGATATGTATTTCATGCAGACCTTGTGCAATTTAAAAATAAAATCACTTATTCCAAGTAACCAGGGAGGAGTAACAGAAAACTTCAGATAACCTGTCCTCCACATTAAGTCATTAATAGGAGTCTGACTTAATACCAGTTAAGTTAGATTTTTAGTCTGATGAATCATGAAGATATCAACATATTAATTTATCTCAACAACAAGTAAAAGGAACAAACTTTAATGAGGAGGATGGTCCCACAAGTAACTGATGATTACATGTACCAGATTGCTCCTGAATAAGACATAAAAAGACCATACTGGGAGATATTGGGGGACTACTTGGATGTGCGAACTCAGTGGTCAACTCAGGACAATTATTCAAACTAAACAGCTACTTCTTTTGGATCGCGAGAGAATCTTTTGTTACTCTTCTGTAGTATGTTTGGTTATACTACTGAACATAACATACGTTACTCAATCCAGCTGCTGATGAGGTTTTCTGTATCTTGATGAAAAGGACTCAATGTCGTCCAGAAGTAATGAAAGGTTTATTGAGTTACTAAATCAACAATTTTATGAGTTCTTTACTTTAAGATTAATACTAGTAGTAAGGTTACAAGATTAAATACAGTAGCTATGTTTGACTACACTAATCACTCTGAGCTAAATCACTCTCCTGCTCTTGTTACATTACAACCAAAAGAGAGAGAGGAACAGCCTGAGTCTGGCTTTTATACCCGTTAGTGCTACACTCTAGTGAGCTTCTGATTACACATTAACACTTTATGTACATGCACATACAGAGATCACTACATTCCCCCCTTTTTTGTGTTACATATTTTCTGTCTGTTTTAAAGAAAATTGAACAAACAAAGTTGATGCAGTTTGCAAATGCAACACATGTTGTTAATCAGTTAATCAGTTAATCAGTGAGTTAATCAGTCCAATGGTCACAAGTTCAAATGATTGGGTTTGCGTCTTCTTCGAGTTGATCTCCTGAGTGGACATGGAGTCACTGAAGTTTTTAATGTCCTTCTGTTCACCGATGGATGGTTTAAAGCTTGACGAGGGAGTGAATCATGCATATTCAACGTTGGAAAGACAGGTTTAGGAGGTTGAACCTTTAGCAAGTCTCGCCGATTGCGTCTGAACAGTACACCCTCATTGGACTTTACACTATAGGAGCGTGGCGCTGCTTGTCGTCTTACTGTTGCAGTGTTCGTTGTGTGACCTGGTCTTTTCTTGTGCTTGTGGTATCAATTTTGTATGTCTTTTGCCTTGAAAACTGGTTTGCTTGTTTGTTTTGGTGCAAATATGAATACGTGAGATTTGTTGACATGCCATGTTATGTTTGTACTCTTGCCGTTGTTTTGGAATGTGCTCTTACATTGTCCTTCCTGTGCAGAGTTGTACCATGTTGTACAAGTTGTTGTTTCATTGTTGTTGTTTTTATTGTTGTTCTTGTTGTGTCTGTTGTTGCCTTTGTTATTGGTGTTGTTGTTTTTGTTGTGCTCAATGACTGTTCCTTGAGGATAACTTGAGTCATTCTCAAAGTTATTGGTATCAGTGTCATTTATGGTATTTGATGTTTCATTGAGCTTTTTGAGGTGAGGTTTGTGTGACTGATCTGATGTTGCATTGATCTTGGTGACATCAATCATTTCTGCATGATTTAATTCCTCTTTGCTTCCTTGGTGCTCCTCTTCTGGAGTCATTTCTGATTGATGTGCTTCATCTGTGATCTCTTGGTGCCCCTCTTCAGGAGTCAACGTCTTTGAGATTTTAGTTTCTTATGGGTTGTCAAGAGTAGGTGAGGTTTTAATTGATGTGGTCTCACTGGACTCATGAGTAAATTTTACTTTGATTATTGAGTGTTTCTGTATAGATGAGCTGAGATCTGACAGTTTTGCTGTGATCTTGCACATCTTGTATGTTGATTGCAATCACATTGTCACTATTCTCACATACAGTGGGTAGACATTCATTGTCTGCTTCTGATTGCTGAAATAAGGTGGATCGACCTTCATAGTCTTCTTCATGCATGTTGTCACTCTGGAGTCTTTAATTGCTTCCATTCTGGAATCTGTCAATGAGCTCTCTCTACAGGCTTGCGTCGCTCTCTGTGTGGAGTCTTTCATCGCTCTCTGTGTTGAATCGTACAGTGTTCTCTCTGTGGAGTTGATTCGTGCTCTCTCAACGGAGTTGGTCAGTACTCTCTGTGTGGTGTCGTTTTCTTCTTGGCTATTTGACAGATTGCTGTCATCCAATCTATCAACGATCTACCATTGCATCGTGGTATTGGATTCATCTGCCATCAGTAGAGTCGTATTGAGCTTTTCAACTGTGTTGCTGATGCTATGATCATCATAACCAAATAACTCAGCCACGGGGCAACACGATGGCACAGTGGTTAGCATTGCTGCCTCACAGTGCCGAGGTCCCGAGTTTGATCCTGGCTCTGGGCCACTATCCGTTGGAGTTTGCACATTCTCCCCGTGTCTGCGTGGGTTTTACCCCCACAACACAAAGATGTGCAGGGTAGGTCAATTGGCCACGGTAAATTGCCCCTTAATTGGAAAGAATGAATTGGATACTCTACATTTATTTTTTTTAAACTCAGCCATGTCTGAGTAGTATTCGTCAATAAACAAATTATCTTTTTTGGTTTGGGATTTGTTATTGTGCTCTTCACTTCTAATTAAAAAATCATCTTCTTTAGTTTCGGATTTGTTATTGTGTATTCACTTTGGATGCTGCAAACTGCTTGTTCCAGGGTGCTGCAAAAGTTATTTTCAACTGCTGGTTGAAATTCAGGCAATGTTCTGCCTATTGAGATAGAAAACCTGGGTTTTGTACCTTTAAGATTGTTATTTGAATTTTCGGGCAGTTTCCCTTTAAGTGGGCGTGGTCTGAGTCTTCTGACGTAATGACACTCATAACGTCATGTGTAATGATCGATTACGCATGCGCAAATTGATCTTCGGACATGTGCGATCTTTTTTCAAGTGCACATGTGCAGCTTCGTGCGCATGCGCAAATCAATCTTCAGCCAGAGTGCACTTTTTCAACGGCGCATGCGCAGAACCTAATTTTGCCAGTTCGCGTCTTTCTTGATGTGTGCATGTGCGTACAGATTTGAATGGGAGCTGGCGCCATAAAGACGATGTCTGTGAGGCTGAGACACCATTCTGACTGCCTCAGCCTCATGGAGGATCTTCACGCCGTTCTTTCTTTGCAGAAACTCAAGGTGTACAATATACACTTATCAATCGCGATTTCTAGAGTTAAATCATTCTTTTGTGAAAGTGATTCCCTTAAATCTTGATCAGATAGTGCATAAATTAATTGATCCTGATGATAAAGTCTCTGAAATCAGCAAAATTATAGCCTTGCGCTATTAACTTCAGGTCTGTAATGAAATTATTGATTGGCTCTCCGTTTCTCTGGAAACTATTACGAAAGTTAAATCTTTCCAGAGTCTCATTAGGCTGCCCTTTACAGATATCTTCAAATGTTTTGATTATTACTTTTAATTTAGTGTTGTCTTCACCTTTCAAGTAATTAAAGGAGTTATAGATCTCTTTAGCTTGATGTCCTGCTACTGCCAGTAGCAGTGCTGTTTTTCTTTCTTCAGAGGCTGTGTTTAAATCATTAGCTGCCATATATATTTGGAACTGTTGCTTAAACATTTTTCAGTTATTATTTAAATTATTGGTAGTTTTCAGCTGCTGTGGAGCTTGAATGTGATGCATTGAATTGGTTGGTCGTCGAGGATCCAAATGCTGCGAAGTCTTCCACAGTCGAACCGTCAGTACTTTATTTTCTTTCTTTTTGTCTGACCTAATCTAACTAGTACTGGTTTTTGAAAGCCAACTATCCTGGTACCATCTTTTGTTACTCTTCTGTAGTATGTTTGGTTATACTACTGAATGTAACATACGTTACTCAATCCAGTTGCTGATGAGGTTTTCTGTATCTTGAATGTACTACTGAATGTAACATACATCCAAAGATGTGCGGGTTAGGTGGATTGGCCATGCTAAATTGCCCGTAGTGTCCTAATAAAAGTAAGGTTAAGGGGGGGGGTTGTTGGGTTATGGGTATAGGGTGGATACGTGGGTTTGAGTAGGGTGATCATGCCTCGGCACAACATTGAGGGCCGAAGGGCCTGTTCTGTGCTGTACTGTTCTATGTTCTATGTACTCAATCCAGTTGCTGATGAGGTTTTCTGTATCTTCCGTTCAGTACAGGTCGAGAACAGACATGTTATATCCTCTTCCACCTTTACCACCATACATCCGTAACCCTTTCGAACGAAACAGTTTTCATATGACAGGGAGTCTCTATTGGGAGAGAAGTGGTTGGGTATGTATGCCTTCCACCTTTGGAGCTTGTCATAGTGTGAATGGAAATTATCCCAGGGAAGGGAAAGGCAAATTGCCGGTGGGGCTGAATCAGTGTCGTAAGGGAGAGTAACGTGCTCGGGTGGTGGCTGGGAACGCTGGCAGTGAACCACCGCTTGGGGAGTTCCCCAGAGTGGTGAAACCGAAAATAATCTGGCCACCAAGGTGGGGTATGGGTGGCAGACAACCCGTCCTTAGCCATATATGTGGTGATAGGTCTGGAGGAAGAGATTCATGATCCCCAGGTCCCCTTCCTTTTGGGTCCGAAGTGACGTGAGTAGGCTTTCCGATAACCTGCATTCCCGTTGTGCCTCCCGCTTTACCCTTTCCATCTTATCACGATTTTCCCTTCCGCCTGTGCAATCTCCACCTATCCCCTACTCTTGGCATGATTTTACCTTTATGGTACCAGTCTCGTTACATCCAAAATCAAATTTACATTTAGTCCAAAAACAGGGCAATCTCCATACAGCTTTTCCTTCCAATCATCTGAACATAAGAACATAAGAACTAGGAGCAGAAGTAGGCCATCTGGCCCCTCGAGCCTGCTCCGCCATTCAATTAAATCAAGGCTGATCTTTTGTGGACTCAGCTCCACTTTCCGCCTGAACACCATAACCCTTAATCCCTTTATTCTTTAAAAAACTATCTATCTTTATCTTAAAAATATTTAACGAAGGAGCCTCTACTGCTTCACTGGGCAAGGAATTCCATAGATTCCTTGGGTGAAGAAGTTCCTCCTAAACTCAATCGTAAATCTACTTCCCCTTATTTTGAGGCTATGCCCCCTAGTGCTGCTTTCACCCGCCAGTTGAAACAACCTGCCCGCATCTATCCTATCTATTCCCTTCATAATTTTATATGTTTCTATAAGATCCCCCCTCATCCTTCTAAATACCAATGAGTACAGTCCCAGTCTACTCAACCTCTCCTCATAATCCAACCCCTTCAGCTCTGGGATTAACCTCGTGAATCTCCTCTGCACACCCTCCAGTGCCAGTATGTCCTTTCTCAAGTAAGGAGACCAAAACTGAATACAATACTCCAGGTGTGGCCTCACTAACACCTTATACAATTGTAGCATAACCTCCCTAGTCTTAAACTCCATCCCTCTAGCAATGAAGGACAAAATTCCATTTGCCTTCTTAATCACCTGTTGCACCTGTAAACCAACTTTTTGCGACTCATGCATTAGCACACCCAGGTCTCTCTGCACAGCAGCATGTTTTAATATTTTATCATTTAAATAATAATCCCGTTTGCTGTTATTCCTACCAAAATGGATAACCTCACATTTGTCAGCATTGTATTCCATCTGCCAGACCCTAGCCCATTCACTTAACCTATCCAAATCCTTCTGCAGACTTCCAGTATCCTCTGCACTTTTCGCTTTACCACTCATCTTAGTGTCATCTGCAAACTTGGACACATTGCCCTTGGTCCCCAACTCCAAATCATCTATGTAAATTGTGAACAATTGTGGGCCCAACACGGATCCCTGAGGGACACCACTAGCTACTGATTGCCAACCAGAGAAACACCCATTAATCCCCACTCTTTGCTTTCTATTAATTAACCAATCCTCTATCCATGCTACTACTTTACCCTTAATGCCATGCATCTTTAACTTATGCAGCAACCTTTTGTGTGGCACCTTGTCAAAGGCTTTCTGGAAATCCAGATATACCACATCCATTGGCTCCCCGTTATCTACTGCACTGGTAATGTCCTCAAAAAATTCCACTAAATTAGTTTGGCACGACCTGCCCATTATGAACCCATGCTGCATCTAACCAATGGGACAATTTCTAACCAGATGCCTCGCTATTTCTTCCTTGATGATTGATTCCAGCATCTTCCCTACTACCGAAGTTAAGCTCACTGGCCTATAATTACCCGCTCTCTGCCTACCTCATTTTTAAAACAGTGGTGTCATGTTTGCTAATTTCCAATCCGCCGGGACCACCCCAGAGTGTAGTAAATTTTGGTAAATTATCACTAGTGCATTTGCAATTTCCCTAGCCATCTCTTTTAGCGCTCTGGGATGCATTCCATCAGGGCCAGGAGACTTGTCTACCTTTAGCCCCGTTAGCTTGCCCATCACTACCTCCTTAGTGATAACAATCCTCTCAAAGTCCTCACCTGTCATAACCTCATTTCTATCAGTCACTGGCATGTTATTTGTGTCTTCCACTGTGACGACTGACCCAAAAAACCTGTTCAGTTCCTCAGCCATTTCCTCATCTCCCATATTTAAAACTCCCTTCTCATCCTCTAAAGGACCAATATTTATCTTAGCCACTCTTTTTTGTTTTATATATTTGCAGAAACTTTTACTATCTGTTTTTATATTCTGAGCAAGTTTACTCTCATAATCTATCTTACTCTTCTTTATAGCTTTTTTAGTAGCTTTCTGTTGCCCCCTAAAGATTTCCCAGTCCTCTAGTCTCCCACTAATCTTTGCCACTTTGTATGCTTTTCCCTCAATTTGACACTCTCCCTTATTTCCTTAGATATCCACGGTCGATTTTTCCTCTTTCTACCGTCCTTCTTTTTTGTTGGTATAAACCTTTGCTGAGCACTGTGAAAAATCGCTTGGAAGGTTCTCCACTTTTCCTCAACTGTTCCACCATAAAGTATTTGCTCCCAGTCTACATTAGCTAGTTCTTCTCTCATCCCATTGTAATCATAGAATTTACAGTGCAGAAGGAGGCCATTTGGCCCACCAAGTCTGCACCGGATCCCAGAAAGAGCACCCTACCCAAGGTCAACTCCTCCCCCCCCCCCCATCCCCACAACCCAGTAACCCCGCCCAACATTAAGGGCAATTTTGGACACTCAGGGCAATTTATCATGGCCAATCCACCTAACCTGCACATCTTTGGACTGTGGGAGGAAACCGGAGCACCCGGAGGAAACCCACGCATACACAGGGAGGATGTGCAGACAGTGACCCAAGCCGGAATTGAACCTGGGACCCTGGAGCTGTGAAGCAATTGTGCTATCCACAATGCTACTGTGCTGCCCCTAATCTCCTTTGTTTAAGCACAAAACACGAGTATTTGATTTTACCTTCTCACCCTCCATCTGTATTTTAAATTCCACCATATTGTGATCGCTCCTTCCGAGAGGATCCCTAACTATGAGATCATTAATCAATCCTGTCTCATTACACAGGACAAGATCGAGGACCGCTTGTTCCCTTGTAGGCTCCATTACATACTGTTCGAGGAAACTATCACAGATACATTCTATAAACTCCTCCGCAAGGCTGCCTTGACCGACCTGGTTAAACCAATCGATATGTAGATTTAAATTCCCCATGATAACTGCTGTACCATTTCTACATGCATCCGCTATTTCTTTGTTTATTGCCTGCCCCCCATAATGTAAATATTTGGTGGCCTGTAGACTACTCCTATCAGTGAATTTTTTGCCTTACTATTCCTGATTTCCACCCAAATGGATTCAACCATATCCTCCATAGCACCGATGTCATCCCTTACTACTGCCCGGATGTCATCCTTAAATAGCAGAGCTACACCACCTCCCTTACCATCCACTCTGTCCTTCCGAATAGTTTGATACCCTCGGATATTTATCTTCCAGTCATGACCATCCTTTAACCATGTTTCAGTAATGGCCATTAAATCATTGTCATTCACGATGATTTGCGCCATCAACTCATTTACCTTATTCCAAATACTACGAGCATTCATGTAAAGTACACTTATGTTGGCTTTTTTACCCCTGTTTTGAATCTTAACACCTTGATCAGTAACCTCTCCTAAGTTATATTTCCTCTTAACTTTTCTCCTAATTTTCCTTGTCGTTGAACCCATATCTTCATGTAACAACCTGCCGCATCGCTTACCATTAACTTTTTACTTCCCGTTTTATTCCTTTTAGTATTCCTGGGCATATTCACTGAGCTCCCCTCAGTCACTGTACCTTGTACTGTCGCCCTTTTTGATTTTTGACTGTGGCTTCTCTGCCTTACACTTTCCCCCTTACTTCCTTTTGCTTCTGTCCCTGTTTTACTACCTTCCAACTTCCTGCATCGGTTCCCATCCACCTGCCACATTAGTTTAAACCCTCCGCAACAGCATAAGCAAACCCCCCCCCCCCCCCCAGTCAGCGATTCCAGTCCTGCCCAGGTGCAGACCGTCCGGTTTGTACTGGTCCCACCTCCTCCAGAACCAGTTTCAATGCCCCAAGAATTTGAATCCATCCCTCTTGCACCATCTCTCGAGCCACACATTCACCCTATCTATCCTGACATTCCTACTCTGACTAGCTCGTGACACTGGTAGCAATCCTGAGATTACTACCTTTGTGGTTCTACTTTTTAGTTTAACTCCTAACTCCCTGAATTCAGCTTGTAGGACCTCGTCCCGCTTTTTACCTATATCGTCGGTGCCTATGTGCACCACGACAGCTGGCTGTTCACCCTTCAGTATCCAAAGCGGTATATCTGTTTTGCAGGGAGATGACCGCAGGGGACACCTGCACTGCCTTCCTACTCTTGCTCTGTCTTCTGGTCACCCATTTTCTATCTCCTTCAGTTACTTTCACCTGCGGTGTGACCAACTCGCCAAACGTTCTATCCACGACGTCCCCAGCATCACGGATGCTCCAAAGTGAGTCCATCCACAGCTCCAGAGCCGTCAAGTGGTCTAACAGGAGCCGCAACTGAACACACTTCTTGCACGTGAAGGAGCCAGGGACAGTCGACTTGTCCCTGAGCTCCCACATCGCACACAAGGAGCATGACATGGGTCTGGGGTCTCCTGCCATGTCTTAAACCTTAGGTAAACTTATGCAACTACAATTACAAAAAATGAAAGTAAAAATAAATTAGACAGTGAACCTTAGGTAAACTTATGCAACTACAATTACAAAAAATGAAAGAAAAAATAAATTAGACAATGAAAAGAAAAACTACTTACCAATCAGCTTTGAATTCCCACCTAGCTTCAAATTCCCAATCTCACTCTTGATGTTACCTTACTCTGGCTGTGTCTTCTCTGGCTCACTGGGAGAACTCACCCAGGGTCTCAGATGCTCTCTGGTTCTCTCCCTTTCCTGATTACCTCACTGCACCAAATTACCAAATTCCAAATTCCCACTCTGGGTGAGTCTCACTCCCGCTGTGTCTCCTCGACTTGCGCAAACCAATGGAGTTGTGTCATTAGTCCCTCATAGTTTGTTAACCTGGTGACCTTCCATGAGCCGGTATCATGCCCCCGTGCATGAGGGCAGTGGAGAACGTCACCTCTGCATAGGTGAAATATCCTTGAAGGTTGGTCCCGCCGACAGGATGAAATAATGTTATCCCTCTCCATTCCCTCCTGCGGGAGTACGACGATCGGGACGACATAGAAGACGGCCCAGGCGGCCCGCAGCCAAACTGACATGCTCCAAACCTGTAAGACAGTGCTGGGGAAAGGGGGTAGGTTAGTGACTGACCTTCTTGCCGTGGCGGAGGTGGACCCAAGCACTCCTCCCTTCTACTTTAGCTGCAGTGGGGGTAGTAAGGAGAACTTGGAAGGGCCCCTCCCACCGAGGTTCCAACCCTTTCCGAACCCAATTTTTTACCATTACATAACTTCCAGGCTGCACTGGAAGTGAGCTAGACAATAGGGTCGGTGTCAAGTGAGCCGCTTTAACCTGGCTATGGAGTTCCTTGAGAGCTTTGGTGAGGGATAAGGCCTAAGTCGTAATTTCTTCAGTCATGTGGTGAAACTGGACTAGTTTGGGGACCTTTTGGTTCCAGGGGGGGTTTTGAGGCGCCTGCCATAAAGGATCTCTGCAGGAGAGAATCGGGCCGGTCCTGCAGGTGTAACCCGCAGCTGGAAAAGGGCGACAGGGAGCAACTTAAGCCATGTTAACCCCGTTTCCGCTCTGAGTGTAGCCAACTTGGTTTTGAGAGTCTGATTGTGTCTTTCAACGAGCCCGATGGCCTGTGGCCTACATGCACAGTGTAACTGTTGGCGTATGCCCAGTTGGGAGCAGAACGCCTTATTAATCTGACTGATAAAGTGGGGCCCGTTGTTGGAACTTAACTGAGTGGGTATTCCGTACCGGGGAATGATTTCTCTCATTAGAACCTTAACCACAGTAGCTGCTTTGTTATCAGTAGTCGGATATGCCTCAATCCATTTGCTGAATACGTCCACAATAACCAAAACATATTTATAACATTGACATCTTTCCAACTCAATGTAATCCATCTGGAGCGTTTCAATGGGACCACTGGGAAGCGGGGTGTTCCCAATCTCACAAGGGATACCCTTGCCGGTGTTATACTGCTGGCAAATCAAACACCGGTTATTTATACGCTGGGCAAGCACCTGTATTTTGGGATGCCACCAAGTGTCCAGTAGCAAGTCGCTAGTCCCCTGAGCCCCACAGTGAGTTGCAAAGTGTACACATTCGATGACCCACAACGCTAGCGTATCGGACATGCAAGTCTGATGTGCTGGAGTGGTCCATAAACAAGATACAGGATCATATGTACAACCTAACTGTTTCCACATTTGCTTATCACCCTCAGGAGCATCCTCCTGTAACCTTATGACATCTTGGATGGTTGGCATTGGCTTGTCAGAGGCAGACTTGTGTCTTTCAGAGCTTTTGGTTTGACTAATTATCTTAGGTAGGCACCACCACTTGCTGAGTCTGCGCGGCTGTCCGCGCCTCATGATCTGCGCGTCCGTTACCAACATCAACCGGGGTCTTACCATTCATGTGGGCAGCGCATTTAATAATAGAAATCTGCGGGGGCAAAAGGAGGGCCTGCAGTAGGTCATTAACTAACCTTCGGTGGGATATCTCAGTCCCCGCTGTTGCTCGTTTTGGTGAGTGTGCTTTACACTCAATTGGCTCTGTTTTATAACCTTGCTCTAGAGTCGCCAATATCTTTATGATACCACGACGAGGTTCAAGTTCAAGTGCTGATCAATAACTCAATACACCGGTTAGTAAGGTTCAAATCAAAACACATTTATTATAGTCATAGTCAATCGCTACTCATGCATAAATACTACAAAACTAGACTACTTCTACCACTAAAGGCCAATCCTTAGCTTTTGGAAAAGGAACCCACTGGGTCAGGGAACAATGGCCTCTCGTTCGATCCTGAGACTGCAGGCTTCCAACTGGTATGGACTAAGGGTCAGGAGCGCCTATCTCATTGCGTGCGTTGACTGGACACTTACTTGTTGCTGCAGCTGCTAGGCAGGTCTCTGTCAAGGGTTGTTTCGAGCTGCTGGGAGACCCTGCCAAGAAGGACGAGTTGAACTTGGGGACTCTATTTTATAGTCCCCAGGGGCTTTGCGCCCTTTTGGGCGGACCCCGTACCTGGCACTAATTGATTGGATCATGTTCCCAATCAATGAATTTGATTTCCCCAATACTGGGGCTGTTCCCTGATCGCTGGGCGGTCCTTAAGTGTTCGTTGGCTTTTTTTGATTTGGACTCCTGCTGGCGCCGAGGAGTCTGGTTTTACCTCGGTCATCTCTAACTGTTTCTATTGTGCCTGGGAATTGCTCATTAATATGTAGATTACTACCGGTTTCAGTGCTGTCTGCCTTCTGCAAATCGAATACACAGGAAAACTCTGCAAACTGCTTGTTTTTCTGAGACTGTCCATTTTTCCCTGCATTCTCAGTGAATCTCCATTTTAAGTCAGGAAGTGGCCAACCCAGGTGGCTACACCGCTGAGGTGAGGAATCCCCTATTTTTCCAGAGTTGTCCGAAGTCATGGACTACCCCGAAGGCATACCTCGAGTCGGTATAAATATTCACTCGACAGTCCGTCCCGAGTATGCAAGCGTGGGTGAGGGCAAAGACTTCAGCTTGCTGGGCCGAGTAGGGGGTTTGGAAAGCTGCCGATTTGATGATCAGACCATCCTGATCCACTATCGCATACCCTGACAGTTGTTGGCCGGTCGGGCGACCAACGGGCTGCCATCAAATTCTCCAGTATTGTAGTATCTTCCTGAATCAGTGTCAGACAGTAGTGGCTAGGCACCTCTTCATGATCAGGGGGGCTACTGAGAAAGCAAGCTGGGTTGATAGTGGCACAATATTTAAATCGAGGATTATTTAAGAGATATATTTCGTACCTATTCTTTTTTTTTAAATAAATTTAGAGTACCCAATTATTTTTTCCAATTAAGGGGCAATTTAACGTGGCCAATTCACCTAACCTGCACATCTTTGGGTTGTGGGGGCAAAACCCACGCAGACACGGGGAGAATGTGCAAACTCCACACGGACAGTGACCCAGGGCCGGGATTCGAACCCGGGTCCTCAGCGCCGTAGGCAGCAATGCTAACCACTGTGCCACTGTGCTGCCCTATTTCGTACCTATTCTGATGAGCCGTAGTGAGAGGTTGAGTAGATTGGGAATCTACTCGGAATTTAGAAGGATACGGGGGGATCTTATAGAAACATATAAAATTATGAAGGGAATTCGGATAAATGTTGTTTTCACCCTGGTATCTCAAAATAAGGGGAAGTAGATTTAAGACTGAGTTTAGGAGGAACTTCTTCATCCAAAGGGTTGTGAATCTATGGAATTCCTTGCCCAGTGAAGCAGCTGAGGCTCCTTCATTAAATGTTTTCAAGATAAAGATAGTTTTTTGAAGAATAAAGGGTTATGGTGTTCGGGCAGGAAAGTGGAGCTGAGTCCACAAAAGATCAGCCATGATCTCATTGAATGGCGGAGCAGGCTCTAAGGGCCAGATGGCCGACTCCTGCTCCTAGTTCTTATGTTCTTATGGTTAAGTATTCTCATATGCTGTGCATGATGTAACCTTAATAGGTAGTCATGATTGGACTTACATAACTAGAAACAAATAATTGGTGTGTGCTCATTTTTTGTAATCAAATCTCAAAGTATAACTGTACCTTTCTTGAATCTGGGCTTTTTGATGACCTAATTAGAATGCTGAGAGCCCTCGCCGTAGTCTGTAAATAAAAACTCATTTTTATCTTCAAGAGTCTTCGCCTGGTCTCTCATGAGAGTGAACGTGAAGTACGCTACAGTCAAATAGCTGTATAATTTTTCCCTCAACAGGCCAAGTGCTGGAAAATAGGGTTAGAATAGTTAGGTGGTTGTTTTTGACTGGTGCAGACCCGATGGGCCAAAGGGCCCTTTATGGGCTGTAAACCTCTATGACTCTACGATAACATGGTCAATGAAAAAGATGCTGAAAGAAATTCTGGAAAGAGAAGGAACCGAAGCAAAGTACCATGACCATTCCTTCACATGTGGCAGACAGAGTTTGTAAATGGTCTGTCAAGACGGACTATGTTATATTGTGATGATGGTAGGGTAAGATGCGTGACAGAGAAAATGATCGATGAAGGTGTTATAACCAAGGGCAGCACGGTGGCGCAGTGGTTAGCACTGCTGCCTCATGGCGCTGAGGACCTGGGTTCAATCCCGGCCCAGGATCACTGTCCTTGTAGAGTTTGTACATTCTCCCTGTGTCTGGGTGGGTCTCATCTTCACAACCCACAGATGTGCAGGGAGGTGGGTTGGCCAAGCTAAATGCCCCTTAATTGAAATTTCTTTTTAAAAAGGTGTAATAAACAGCACGGGACTGGTGGTTTGGTGATGATTGTTTTCACCGTGCTCCTTCAGGAGTACAGGATTCCCTGCGAGGGACGGTACCTGTACTTGTGTAAAAGGTCAGCCAGTATGGAACTGACTAACAAGAGAGAATACCTGGTGAGGTTCTACCGGTACTCATGTATATATTGTAAAATACATTTTGTTTACTTTTGCTTACTTTGGACTTCCCGAGCCTTATTAAAGAAGGATTGGAGACACCATCCGCAGAGTAAAGTATGTAGTCCCTGGTCAGCACAGAGTCTAGAACAGGATGCGGAAAGCAGCAAGCCTGTGGAAGAATCCCACAGAAGACAGTGGGCGTAATTGAACCAAATGCGGGTGCGATTGAACCAAATGAGTGATGTGTTATGAACTCTGGGATAACACAGGCTGCAACTGGATGCAGCTTTAACCAAAAGATACTCCAGACCTTGAAGTTAGTTCAATCTGATTTATTGAACCAGTAGCACAATTAGCACAGTTCTCTATGTGTTTGACTCTCTGCTAACCTAAGTGTGGTTACTCTGTCTGACTGAACCAGACTGGCTCTTAGCCATGTGCTGGAGGTGTGATACTGTACATACACCCTGACTCACTCGGTAGATGTTCATCAGTGGAAAGAGGCGGAGTGTGAGTTCCTCGTGCCTTTTATAGTGAGATATCACTCCTGAGTGTCCTGCCTGCTCATTGGTCATGTCCTGTTCTCTGTGTTCATTAGCTGCCTGTCTGTGCCTGTCTGTATATCATTATCTGCATGTCCGCATATCATGACAATGAGAACTTTGTCCCAAAGCGAGCGTGTTTAGCCGTGTGTTTTCCAGTACTCACAGTGCCAAGAAACACAACACTATCTAACCTGACTCTGGTTAGATACAGGGCCTCAGCAGGGACGCACGGCTGAGGCCACACTTTGTCCTGTTTCCTGCACTGAAACCAGCCGCATTTACCGAAACTCCTCAGTGCAAGGAGGCATAAAAATGGAGTCCCCATCTCTCGACCCCCGGTGCGACCCCCAAACCTCCCAACTCAGCTATAACAGGGTCCTCACACCTACTTCAAGTGCGCAGAACACCCCCAAGCCCGATCACCGCCTCGCAAAAAATACCAGCTTGACACCATGGCACTGCCACCCTGCCCAGAAGGCAAGCACCTGAGGACCTCTGATTCCCTGAGAGACCTAAACGAGTGCCGTAGTTGTCTGGGCCCGTTTATACTGAATGGCACTCACCCAAGGTCTTCAAGGTGAAGAAGATAGATCCCAACGGTTTGGTTACCTCAAGGAACTGCATATTAGAGTGAGACTAGCTGTCTCGCTCTAATATGCAGATTTGCCAAAATGTGATCCATCCACAATATCCACTTCGTGATGTCCCACGAGATCACATTAGATCTCGATTGGCATGGTGAGCTGGGTAGCTGGGAGTGGGGTCTCCCGGCATTTAATGGCCACGTTACACCGCACAATGCTGCTTTTTAGACGCATTGTGGCTGGTAGATCGCGTCCTATGTCTAGAACTTTGCATAGTTGAAGCCTACTGGTAGAAGTGTAATGTTAAATGCAAGCCTCAAGATCTCATCATCGTTAAATCGTAATGTTGATTTACAGATGTCTAACTTGTGTGTATAATGTTTATTTAGAATGTTGGTTTGAGGGAAACGATTTTGAAGACAGTATAAAAAATGTTAAAGGGTGGAATGTAGTGTTTGTGGTGTCTGTCTCTTTAAGTCAGTACAGCTGAAAAGGGTCACCTGACTTTAGGGACCAATGGGAACCAAGATTGAGTGATCACCCCAGAGGATGGAGTCCTCTCTTGGGCAGCATACATCTAGCAGCCATGTAGTAAGCATGTAAGGCCTTAGAGATGTTCTCCAAGGCAGCCCAGAGCTGCAGACCTCCTGTACAAAGATTATCTTTATTAATAAATACCTTTCCTGTTCCTAACAAAGCCTGAAGTGTCTTGACAATGCCAGGAGGATGGCACGGTGGCGCAGTGGTTTGCATTGCTGCTTCACGGAGCCGAGGACCCGGGTTTGATCCCAGCCCCAGGTCACTGTATGTGGAGTTTGCACATTCTCCTCATTGCTTCGTGGGTCTCACACCCACAACCCAAAAATGTGCAGGGTAGGTGAATTGGCCATGCCAAATTGTCCCTTAATTGGAAAGAAAGAACTGGGTACTCTAAATTTATTTTAATAAAGGCAATGCCAGAAGTATGCTGCAATATATAACACCTGGTATCCAGATAGAAATGCTGAGTAGTTACCCTTGATAGTCCAATTCTCTTATATCATGGAAGTAAACAAATAGTTTAAAACATAACAGTTAACAATATTGCATTTTCAACAATTTTCTGGGACTTTGGAGATTCATAGTCTATCCACTGTTAGCACACAGGCTGCTGCCATTGCTTCCAAGTGTAAACACTGTGTACTTTCTTCCCAGTAAAACTATTTTGGTCCCTTTTAATCTCTAACATTTAAAACAGCCAGGATTGTTGTCAGGCAGACTTGAGAACATGTCAGACTTTTTATCTCAAATTAGAGACATAGTCCCAAAACATAACAATCTTATGAACCTCATAATTGTAACAGGAGAGAGAGAGTTATACTTTTGCACTAAAAAGGTCAAGCAACAAAACAGCTGGAGCATTGCAATGCAAAATATCTGTGTGGAAGTGCTCAGTTTGATAGAGAATAGCTTTCTTCAACCCCTCCCGCATGACAATTGGTACACTTCTCTTTCCAATACAAAATAATTTAGGAGAAATAGTGGATTTAGAAATATCTGTCACTAACAAGTCACAAAGGGAAACCATCAATGTAAAATAAACATGCCTCATTAACCCAAAAATACGCTCAGACATTTGGATCACGTTATCTAATATTCTATCTGTAAGGAGACATTGCAACATTTTGGGCCAGTTTGCATTCATGCTAACCTATCAAACTGAGAAAGTTGGCAGACAGGATTAAAGAAGTTGGCACAGACTCTGAAAAGCGATAACTCCAGAACAATATAAAACAATATAAAGTCCTGAACAAAACCCTCTGACCAAAGTCAGATTCAAGGTAACCAAATGAATCAAATTCCATTTGATTTCATGTTTTCTATTAATGTTTTATGATCACATTCCATATTTCAATCTGTTTAAGTGCGTGAGCTGAAACCTAATGGCCTGAGATTTAAATTTGCAAAAAGTATTTTGGCAGGATTACCAATAGAATTTGAACCTGTTGTGGATTACAATTCGGTTAGACCCAATATTCCAATAGTTATATTCCATACAGGAATACACCTTCGACATGAATGTATAATTTTTACAGTGAATCTTTGAAGATGCAAAATCTATTTCTGGAAGGAGGCCATTGGCTTCTGACTCAGAGTGCTATTATTGAACCAAGACATCCCAGCCATGGTTTTCCTGACAACCCAGAAAATAACCAATGTCCCTGTAATCTTCTTGTCGGATGGCCTGAGGGTAACTAGAGAAAGGATTGGCCCACTCAAAGACAAAAGAGGGAATTTATGCGTGGAGTCAGAGGAAATGAGTGAGATTCTTAATGAGTACTTTGCATCGGTATTCACCAAGGAGAGGGACATGACGGATGTTGAGGCTAGGGATGGATGTTTAAATACTCTAGGTCATGTCAGTATAAGGAAGGGGGAGGTTTTGGGTATTCTAAAGGCATTAAGGTGGACAAGTCCCCAGGACCGGATGGGATCTATCCCAGGTTACTGAGGGAAACGAGGGACTAAATAGCTGGGGCCTTAACAGATATCTTTGCAGCATCCTTGAGCACGGGTGAGGTCCCGGAGGACTGGAGAATTGCTAATGTTGTCCCTTTGTTTAAGAAGGGTAGCAGGGATAATCCAGGGAATTATAGACCTGTGAGCTTGACGTCAGTGGTAGGCAAACTGTTGGAGAAGACACTGAGGGATAGGATCTATTCACATCTGGAAGAAAATAGACTTATCAGTGATAGGCAGCATGATTTTGTGCAGGGAAGGTCATGTCTTACAAACCTAATACAGTAGTCCCCCGTTATACCGCGCTCCGCAATACCGCGGTTCGCGATATACCGCGGGGGGGATTATGGACCCCAACTGTCAGTTGTGTCAATTTCAGCGGCCGGCTGATTATTTCAGTGAGAGCAGCTTCCCTCTCTGGATCAAAGTGAGCCGGCCGCTGAAATTGACACTGCCGGCTGCTCTCCCCCTCCAATCAGAAACATTAAAATTTAAAAGTTGGATTGGAGGGAGAGAGCAGCGGGCAGTGTCAATTTCAGCGGCCGGCTCACTTTGATCCGGAGAGGGAAGCTGCTCTCACTGAAATAATCAGCCGGCCGCTGAAATCGACATTGCCGAGGGGGGGCGGGTGTTGGGGGGGAGAAGAGGGGGGGGCGGGTGTTGGGGGGGGGGGAGAAGAGGGGGGGCAGGTGTTGGGGGGGGAGAAGAGGGGGGGCGGGTGTTGGGGGGGAGAAGAGGGGGGGCGGGTGTTTGTGGGGGAGAAGAGGGGGGGCGGGTGTTGGGGGGGAGAAGAGGGGGGGCGGGTGTTGGGGGGAGAAGAGGGGGGGCGGGTGTTGGGGGGGAGAGGAGGGGGGCGGGTGTGGGGGAGACCCCCCTGGGGGTGTGGGGGAGAGAGGGTGGACCTGCGGGTGTTGGGGGAGAGAGGAGGGCCCTGCGGGTGTTGGGGGGGGAGAGGAGGGCCCTGCGGGTGTTGGGGGGGGAGAGGAGGGGGGCGGATGTTGGGGGGGGAGAGGAGGGGGGTGGGTGTTGGGGGGGGAGAGGAGGGGGACGGGTGTTGGGGGGGAGAGGAGGGGGGCGGGTGTTGGGGGGAGAGGAGGGGGGCGGGTGTTGGGGGGGAGAGGAGGGGGGCGGGTGTTGGGGGGGAGAGGAGGGGGGCGGGTGTTGGGGGGGGAGAGGAGGGGGGCGGGTGTTGGGGGGGGAGAGGAGGGGGGCGGGTGTTGGGGGAGAGGAGGGGGGCGGGTGTTGGGGGGGAGAGGAGGGGGGCGGGTGTTGGGGGGGAGAGGTGGGGGGCGGGTGTTGGCGGGGAGCGTGTGTGGGCGGGTGTGGGGGAGACCCCCCTGTGGGTGTGGGGGAGACCCCCCTGGGGGTGTGGGGGAGAGAGGGTGGACCTGCGGGTGTTGGGGGAGAGAGGAGGGCCCTGCGGGTGTTGGGGGAGAGAGGGGGGCCCTGCGGGTGTTGGGGGACGGGGGAGGAGAGGGGGGGGAGGGGGCGAGCCGGAGGGTGTGGGGAGGGGGCGAGCCGGAGGGTGTGGGGGGACAAGGGGCAAGCTGGACGCTGTGGGGGAGAGCAGGAGGGTGTGGGGGAGAGGGGGAGAGGGAGCGAGCCGGAAGGTGTGGGGGGAGAGGGGGCGAGCTGGACGCTGTGGGGGAGAGCAGGAGGGTGTGGGGGAGAGGGGGAGAGGGAGCGAGCCGGAGGGTGTGGGGGAGAGGGGGAGAGGGAGCGAGCCGGAAGGTGTGGGGGGAGAGGGGGCGAGCTGGACGCTGTGGGGGGAGAGGGGGCAAGCCGGAGGGTGTGGGGAGGGGGCGAGCCGGAGGATGTGTGGGGAGAGGGGGTGAGCCGGAGGGTGTGGGGGGAGAGGGGGCGAGCCGGAGGATGTGGGGGGAGAGGGGGCGAGCCGGAGGGTGTGGGGGGAGAGGGGGCGAGCCGGAGGGTGTTGGGGGGGAGAGGGGGCGAGTCGGAGGGTGTGGGGGGAGAGGGGTCTAGTTGGAGGATGTGGGGGGAGAGGGGGCAAGCCGGAGGAAAAAAAAAGAAATTGACACTGCCGGCTGCTCTCTCCCTCCAATCAGAAACATTAAAACTTAAAAGTTGGATTGGAGGGAGAGAGCAGCGGGCAGTGTCAATTTCAGCGGCCGGCTGATTGTTTCAGTGAGAGAGCAGCTTCCCTCTCCGGCCGCTGAAATTTTAATTGGATCCACGATGGGGGTTTTAAATTTATTTAAAAATCTATGCTAGCGCTTCCCATTGTGAGTCTACGGGGGTCTGACCTCTCCCCCCGCCCCCCGTAGACTCTCAATGGGAAGCGCTAGCATAGATTTTTAAATAAATTTAAAACCCCCATCGTGGATATCCGCGGCTCGGTTACAACGCGGGTGACTGTCTTGGACCCCAACACCCGCGTTATAAAGGGGGACTACTGTAGAATTCTTTGAGGAAGTGACAAAGTTAATTGATGAGGGAAGGGCTGTAGATATCATATACATGGACTTCAGTAAGGCGTTTGATAAAGTTTCCCATGGCAGGTTGATGGAAAAAGTGAAGTCGTATGGGGTTCAATGTGTACTAGCTAGATGGATAAAGAACTGGCTGGGCAACAGGAGACAGAGAGTAGTGGTGGAAGGGAGTGTCTCAAAATGGAGACGGGTGACTAGTGGTGTTCCACAGGGATCCGTGCTCGGACCACTGTTGTTTGTGATATACATAAATGATCTGGACGAAGGTATAGGTGGTCTGATGAGCAAGTTTGCAGATGATACTAAGATTGGTGGAGTTGCAGATAGCGAGGAGGACTGTCAGAGAATACAGCAAAATATAGATAGATTGGAGAGTTGGGCAGAGAAATGGCAGATGGAGTTCAATCCAGGCAAATGCGAGGTGATGCATTTTGGAAGATCTAATTCAAGAGCGGACTATACGGTCAATGGAAGAGTCCTGGGGAAAAGTGATGCACAGAGAGATCTGGGATTTCAGGTCCATTGTACCCTGAAGGTGGCAACGCAGGTCGATAGAGTGGTCAAGAAGGCATACAGCATGCTTGCCTTCATCGGACGGGGTATTGAGTACAAGAGTCGGCAAGTCATGTTACAGTTGTATATGACTTTGGTTAAGCCACATTTAGAATACTGTGTGCAGTTCTGGTCGCCACATTACCAGAAGGATGTGGATGCTTTAGAGAGAGTGCGGAGGAGGTTCACCAGGATGTTGCCTGGTATGGAGGGTGCTAGCTATGAAGAAAGGTTGAGTAGATTAGGATTGTTTTCGTTGGAAAGACGGAGGTTGAGGGGAAACCTGATTGAGGTCTACAAAATTATGAGAGGTACGGACAGGGTGGATAGCAACAAGCTTTTTCCAAGAGTGGGGGTGTCAGATACAAGGGGGTCACGATTTCAAGGTGCGAGGGGGAAAGTTTAAGGGAGATGTGCGTGGAAAGTTTTTTACGCAGAGGGTGGTGGGTGCCTGGAACGCTTTGCCAGCGGAGGTGGTAGAGGCGGGCATGATAACATCATTTAAGATGCATCTGGACAGATATATGAATGGGCGGGGAACAGAGGGAAGTAGATCCTTGGAAAATAGGCGACAGGTTTAGATAAAGGATCTGGATCGGCGCAGGCTGGGAGGGCCGAAGGGCCTGTTCCTGTGCTGTAATTTTCTTTGTTCTTTGTTATATTACAAGAACACTTGTAGCTAAAGCTAGAAATGATTTATTAACATGAGTCGACTGTATACAAAACAACAGATGAATAACAGTATTAACACGCACAAGCAACCTCTCTCTTCCAGCTTTCCAGTCAGTCTGAGTTCAGATGACTCTAACATTCACTTATATACTAATGAGACTCCTAGTGGTCAGTCAGTGAATTACAACACAACCATGATATCACCACAGTCCCCACAAAGCATTGTGCATTATATATAACTTGCAAACTATAAATTCCAAAAAATCGCCAACTGTGCAGCAATAAACACAACTGCAAAATTAGTTAATCTGCACCCAAAAAGTGATGTGGAGCACTTTCCATTTTCTAACTACTTTCTGGGTAAAATGTTTTCTCCCAAATTCCTTGTTTGATTTATTGGTGAATGTCTTGGTCAAAAAAGTAGGTTGTGAGGAGCACCTTAAAGGACGAGGAGAGAGGCTTGGGTGGGGGAGGGGTGTGGGGAGCGTGGAATTCAAGAGTTCATGGCAAAGGCAGATGAAGGCATGATTGTCAATGATAGAGTGATTATAAATGGGGATGCACGAGAGGACAGTATTGGTGGGATACAGAGATTTTGGAGGTTGCAGGTTGGGGGAGGTTACAGGGAATGGGGAAGGCAAGCCCATGGAGGGATTCGATTACAAAAATGAGAATTCTTTTTAAAAAATATTTTTATTGCCATTTATCAACTTTAACAGTTTGATGTGTAAGACACATGGTATTTACAAAATAACAGCTCAAGTGTTTCTGATAATTACAAGCCAGTTCATGTCTTTTGTACAACAGATTTTACAAGTGCATCCCCCCCCCCCCCCCAACCTTCCCCTGTTGAAGGAATGTTCTGTTTTTTTTCTGCTTCTCTCACCCCCCCCCCCCCCCCCCCCCACACACACCCCCCCCCCCCCCCCCTCCCCCACACCTCCCAGCTAGGGGTGTTATTCTTTGTTGTTCGGTATTGGGAGGGGGAAGGCCTGCATGGCCCTTTCCCTTGCTCCCTATACTTCGCTTTTTGCTTTCTTTGGGATCCCTCCACATCCCCTCCCAGCTCTTGAGTGTGACCTCCCTTGTCTCCCTCTCTTTCTTCCCCCCCCTCTTGCAAGTAGCTGTTTGCCTCGAACAGGTATTGGAACGGGCTGATGAATGGCCTCCAGACTTTGTGGAAGCCCTGGTCCAACCATCGGATGGTGTACTTGATCTTTTCCAGGTGGGGAAATTCCGCCAGGTCTGCCAGCCAGTCTGCAGCTGTAGGTGGTGCTGCTGATCGTCAATCGAGCAGGATTCTCCGGCGTGCGATTAGGGAAGCAAAGCGAGGTTGTCTGCCCTTTTCCCCATATGAAGGACTGGCTGGTCCGAAACCCCAAAGACTGCCTCTCTCGGGCACAGCTCCAACCTCACCCCCACAACCTTAGACATCGCCTCGAAGAAGCTGTCCAGAACCTGACAAATCGGTGCATGCCCAGAACATGTGGGCGTGGTTGGCCGGGCTTCCCTGGCACTGTTCACATTATCATCCACCTCCGAGGAGAACCTGCTCATTCGGGTTCTATTCAGGTGGAACCACTTTAAACGGCATGAGGCTTAGCCTAGCACAAGAGGAGGTGGAGTCATCCCTGCTCAGTGCTTCGCTCCAGAGTCTCGAACCCACTTCCATCCCCAGTTCGTCCTCCCATTTCTGTCTACTTTTGTCCAGTGGTAGTCTTGCCCTGATAGCAACTGTCCGTATATCTTCCCACAGTACCCCCCCTCCTTATAGTCCGTGTTGATTAGCTCCTCTAGGAGCGTGTCTCTCAGGGCCCTGGGGTACCATGCCGTCACCTTACAGAGAAAGTGTTTAATTTGGAGGTGCCTCTGCTCCTGTCTTGTCAGTAGGTCCAGGTTCTCTGTCAGTTCATCTAAGGTTGCGTGTCTGTCCCCAATGTAGAGGTCCCTAACCACTAACGTCCCCCTGTCCTGTCTCCCGAACAGAGTGAGACGAGTGTACCTGTATATGAGTTCCAACCTGGACTAGGAAGCAATGCACGAAGTACCCTTTAGCTCTATCAAATGCCAGCAGCTTTCCGACCCTGCTCTGAACTCCTGCTCCTGTTTCTCATGCCTCGCGTTCTCCCTGCAGCTTCAGCCTCTGGTGATGGTGGCGGTGGCTCAGTGTGCAGTGCATGGATGGTGGGGCCAGAGTGCAGATAACGTAAATGCAAAACTGGCAACACAAATCGAAAAATGAGGCCCTAAAGAGTAAACAACATTAAAACAAACCATGTTAACCAGAGCTACGTAAATCAAGGACTGATTGCACAGGAGATTGCGTCCTTTTTGGCTGTGTGATGTCAGCACCCTGTAGGCGGTGCGGATTGAGGAACATGCTTCAGGCAGCAGGGACTGGAAAACTTGAAAGCACTGTAAACTGAGGAAGACAGTGCAGAACTTCAAAAGGTCAGAGACAAGTGGGTAGAATGCGCGGATATGTAGCAGACGAAGTTCAAAATGGAGAAATGTGAGGTGATACATTTTGGTAGGAAGAAAATGGACAGACATTACAAAATACTCTGCGGCATTGCATACAGTTCTGGGTGCCGCATTTTAGGAAGGATGTGAAGGCGTTGGACAGAGATTCCAGGGATGGGAAACTTAAGTTATGAAAATAGATTGGAGAAAATTGGGACCCTTCTCCTTGGAGAAAAGAAAGCTCAGAGGAGATTTGATAGAAGTATTCAAAATAATGAGGATCCTGAATACTGTTCCCACTCGTGAAAGGATCGAGAACTAGAGCGTACAGATTTAAAATAATTGCCAAAAGTGATCATTTAAGCAAATCTCACAGGGAGCGGTTAGGATCTGGAATGTTGATTGGGACAGTGGTAGTATGAAGGGCAGAGAAGGGCAAAGTTCCTAGATTGTGTTCAGGAAAATTCCTAGATTGTGTCCAATCCAACAAGAAAGGATGCACTGTTGGACCTGGCTCTTGGAAATGAGGTGGGTCAAGTAGACCAAGTGTCAGTGGGAGAACATGTAGGAGACAGTGATCATTATATTGTAAGGTTTAGGACGATGTCGAAAAGGTTAATAGGCAATCCAAAGTAAAAATAATTAGCTGGGGAGAGCAAACTTCAATGCGGCAAGAATGGAGCTGGGCCGGGTAGATTGAAACCAAAGGTTAATGGGAAAAACTGTAGCTGAACAATGGGCTACCTTCAAAACAGAAATGGGCCAGACACAGTCAAGGTATATTCCTTAGGTGCCCTCAATGATCCTCAATGTGTTTGGCCTTCCTAGCTCGACCTCTACATCTAGGTGTGTCCCCAGGATGCACATCATAGATGGATGCAGTTAGCTGCCTACCTCATCCCAGTGCCTTCGATGCCCTTTGCAGGCATCATCTGGGGGCTGTGGCGCCGGAGGGTTCCGGTGCACTTATCGTCATGTTCCAGGTGCTGACTCTGAGGTGCGGCCTCATCAGTGTGGTTGAACTCAGGGGAGCTGGTGGCCACTGTCGCCACTCCATGGGATGGGTCTGGGTTGCCACCCAACATCCCCTTTCTCCCGCTCGGTGCCCATAGAGCCCTGGGGTTTACCTTGAGATAGAGGGACAGCTGGTTCGAGCCCCGGCTGCCCCTGCATCATTTGGTTCTGTCATCCCTGGCGGCTCTCCGATGCCTGCACCATCTTGTCATTCAAAATCATGACGGGGCTAAACAGAGTAGATAAGGAGAAACTTCCTGTTCGTAAAAGGATCAAAAACGAGAATGCACAGATTTAAAGAGATTTGCTAAAGAAGCAAACGAGGGGCGAAATTCTCCCAAAGGGAGACAAAGTGCCGACACCGGAGTGAAACCCGGAGTGTTTCACTCCGGCGTCGGAGGCCACTCCTCGCCCCTATTTCCCCCCTGGGGGGGGGGGGGCTAGGAGCGGTGGCGCGTCAATCTCGCGCACCGGGCCTTAACGCTTGCGTCAAAGCGGCACGGCCTGAATGACCGCGGGCCAGACCCCTCCTGAGCACGCCCCTGGTGCTCGATCCTCCTTCCGCCCCCCACAGGCCCCACACGCAGTGGTCGCGCGATGTTCACGCCAGCAGCGACCGGGTGTGGTTGGCGTCGGCGTGAACTGGTTGGATTCGGCAGGCCGCTCGGCCCATCCGGGCCGGAGAATCGCCGCTCGACTGGAGCGGCGATTCTCCGAGCGGCCTGTCGCAAAACGCGACATGCCGTTTTGGGGGGGTGGGAGAATCGCATGGGGGTGCCAGGACGGTGTGGCGTGATTCGCCCGGCACTCCCGCGATTCTCCCACCCGGCGTGGGGGTGGGAGAATCGCGCCCGAGATGTGAGAAAAATATTTTTCCCAGTGGTTTGAATCTGGAATGTAGTCTGGAAAGTGGTGAAGGCAGGTTCAATCAAGGCATTCAAGAGGGCTCTAGATGATTACTTGAATAGAAACAATGTGCAGGGGTGTGATGATATGCATAGAGCAGGTTTGTACATAATGTTATGCATGACCTCCGACCACTAGGGGGAAGTGTTAACCCACCATGTGACCCAGTAGCTGGGGAGTTGAAAGCAGTTTGTGCTGAGGTATAGATGTATTTTGCAGTAGCTCTACAATAGATAATTAGTGTTAGTTTATTATTTTATTTGTCTTAGTTATCTTTATCATGCAGTTGTTCCATAATAAATAATTTAAATTAGATGTTCTGTAGTTTATCATTTACTTTGGTCAGTCTACAGAACATGGCAAGGGGTACTGGGTAAAAGGCAGGGGAATGGCATGAAGTCATAATGTTGGTTTGGACAGCTGGTGCAAGCCCACACAATGGGCCAAATAGCCTCCCCTGCACAGTGCCAATTATGTGATTCTGTGGAATGCATGGGAGTGTGGTGCAGACGAGTTCAATCTAGGCTTTCACGAGGGAATTGGATCATATTTTTGAAAATAAACAATCTGCAGGGTTAAGGGGAGAAGACGGGGATTGGTATTGGATGAAATGCGCAGAGAGCTGGTACAGACACAAAGATCTGTAACCGTTCTGTAATTCTGGGTGCCCAGTCCGGGAGTCAGGGACTGGGGGGGACACACTCCGGATGGTGGGCACTGAGGACACGCGGCGGAGGGGAGGACACGCGGCGGAGGGGAGGGCGCGCTCAGATGCTGGGCGCTGAGGAACGTGCGGCTGGAGGGGTGCTCTGGACAGTGGGCACTAAAGAACTCAGGGCACGCTGCCGACAGTGGGTACTGAGGAACGCTGGGGGCGTACTCTGGACAGTGGGCACTGAGGTCACGCGGCGGGAGCGCTGGACGTTGAGGAAAGGGGCTGGGGGCGCGTTCCGGACGCTGGGCACGGCGGAACGCGCGACTGTGAGGGGCGCGCCTCTGGCGGCTGCTATGGTAACGGGGCCACTTCGCACTGACTGAGGGAGGGTTGATTCATGGCGCAGGCTCCTTCCGGCTCCGACTGATGGGCCCGGGGGCGGCCGCCTTTTCCATCGCGTCTCAACGACTGAAGGGGGCGTGAGAACCGTCATGTTTCAGCCCCGTGATCAGGACACGCGAGCCAGGTAAGGCTGTCGTCATTGGGACCAGTTCGGTCTTCGTCGGTTAGGAAAGTGCGAGGCTCCATTCAAGGCCTAGACTTGGCCCGCGGTTTCGGGATCTGCAATGTTCAGTCATGGTTAGAAATAAATAAACGCAATGGTTTGTTTGTATCGGAACGCAGTAATAAATAATCTGATATGACAATCAACCCACCCGCTTGTGGAGGGTGATTTGATGTTTGTATTTCGGCCTCGATGCCCTTTTGGAGTGTAAGAACCTGGGAAATGCAGCGTCAAGGTTTCTACTCATTCATTTTGATTGCCAGAAATCAGGGGCACAACACGATATGATGTTTCCATTGCTTTTGTCAAGTTCCCCAAATAGGAGCTGATCTAATTATGCCAGACACAAACAAACTCTTACGGGTGCGATTAATGACAATAAGATTAACCTTTTCCCCAAAACAGTGCCAAGCTTTAGCTTTACGAGTTGTAATATTTATTGTGTGTTTACATTGTCCCCTCCCCAAATGCCAGTTAGACAATTTGTGTTCATTCACACGTTTTCTTAGTCAATTCTTTGACCCAAGGTCAACACATCTAACGCAAGATAAGAAAGAAAAAGTTGGGAATTCTGTGGAGGTGGGAGATTGTGACGCAAATAAATGGAAAATAACATCTATTTACACAGTTCTTTTCTAAAATTCGAACAAGAGAATGAGGCAAAATATTTTGGGCTTCCCTCGATGCTAAATGGTGTACTGAAACTTTGATGCCTGCTAAAATTGGATGGAATTGTGGGTGGGGGAAAAAATGAGCAAGGGCCACTTGATTTGCTTTATTCAATATTCCCTCCACTCCATTCACTAAATTCTAACACTTAGCAGTCATCTGAATTTCTGCAGAAACCCGAAAAGGCACCACAGGCGCAGCAGACCAAATCAAAACACGCAGGGGATGGGACATCAAGTTGACATCTGGGGCATGATTCTCTGGCTTCGTTTGCACTCCCGCTCGAGCGAAACGAGGCCGGTGAACAGCGGGAGAGGCCAGAAGCGAATGTCGCAACAGATGCCAAACAGTTTGCGATGCAACCAGCCAGCTCCTGTAGTCGAAATCGGGATCTCCCCTCAGCGTGGTGAGAAATCAATTATCACCACTTAAGCCCTATTTCCATACAATTAACGGGAGCTACCCTATATCCAACAGCCTCCTGTCATTCATTGGCCTCCCCAGCAAGTAGTCATGCTGGCGCGATTAGTACTCCCTTTGAAAAACGTGAACCTGATGGAAGGGCTTCTGTAGGGGACCAAGAAGGTGAATAGCCATCTTTGTTCAGAGGCAGAGTTCGGGGATGCTGGACTTGCCACCCCAGTGCTCAGCGGAGGGTGGGGGGGCTGAATGGGTCGCCATGGGAAGGGAGGGCAGAGACAACCCTGTGTGGCTCCAGCATGCCAACCACTGGATCGTGTGTACCTGTTCTTGGTGCAGCCCCTGCCTGCTGCCATTTCAGAGACATGGATAGAACAGGGACAGGAATGGTTGTTGCAGGTTCCGGGGTTTAGGTGTTTTAGTAAGCTCAGAGAAGGGGGCAAAAGAGGGGGCGGTGTGGCGCTGCTAGTCAAGGACAGTATTACGGTGGCGGAAAGGATGCTAGATGGAGACTCTTCTTCCGAGGTAGTATGGGCTGAGGTTAGAAACAGGAAAGGAGAGGTCATCCTGTTGGGAGTTTTCTATAGGCCACCTAATAGTTCTAGGGATGTAGAGGAAAGGATGGCGAAGATGATTCTGGAA
The DNA here is from genome assembly GCF_902713615.1 of Scyliorhinus canicula. NCBI lineage: Eukaryota > Metazoa > Chordata > Chondrichthyes > Carcharhiniformes > Scyliorhinidae > Scyliorhinus > Scyliorhinus canicula. Next base: position 59,755,692 of record NC_052155.1, on the reverse strand, counting down.
AAGAGCGAAAGTAACAGGGTAGTTGTTATGGGAGACTTTAACTTTCCAAATATTGACTGGAAAAGATATAGTTTGAGTACATTAGATGGGTCGTTCTTTGTACAATGTGTGCAGGAGGGTTTCCTGGCACAATATGTTGACAGGCCAACAAGAGGCGAGGCCACATTGGATTTGGTTTTGGGTAATGAACCAGGCCAGGTGTTAGATCTGGAGGTAGGTGAGCACTTTGGAAACAGTGACCACAATTCGGTGACCTTTACGTTAGTGATGGAAAGGGATAAGTATACCCCGCAGGGCAAGAGTTATATCTGGGGGAAGGGCAATTATGATGCCATTAGACATGACTTAGGATGTGTAGGTTGGAGAAGTAGGCTGCAAGGGTTGGGCACACTGGATATGTGGAGCTTGTTCAAGGAACAGCTATTGCGTGTTCTTGATAAGTACGTACCAGTCAGGCAGGGAGGAAGGGGTAGAGCGAGGGAACCGTGGTTTACCAAAGAAGTGGAATCTCTTGTTAAGAGGAAGAAGGAGGCCTATGTGAAGATGAGGCGTGAAGTTTCAGTTGGGGCGCTTGATAGTTACAAGGAAGCGAGGAAGGATCTAAAGAGAGAGCTAAGACGAGCAAGGAGGGGACATGAGAAGTCTTTGGCAGGTAGGATCAAGGAAAACCCAAAAGCTTTCTATAGGTATGTCAGGAATAAAAGAATGACTAGGGTAAGAGTAGGGCCAGTCAAGGACAGTGGTGGGAAGTTGTGTGGAAGCTGAGGAGATAAGCGAGATACTAAATGAATACATTTTGTCAGTATTCACTCAGGAAAAAGATAGACCCAGGCTATTAGAATAGATGGCATTGAGGTGCGCAGGGAAGAAGTGTTGGCAATTCTGGGCAAGGTGAAAATAGATAAGTCCCCGGGGCCTGATGGGATTTATCCTAGGATTCTCTGGGAAGCCAGGGAAGAGATTGCTGAGCCTTTGGCTTTGATTTTTATGTCATCATTGGCTACAGGAATAGTGCCAGAGGGTAGCAAATGTGGTCCCTTTGTTCAAGAAGGGGAGTAGAGATAACCCCGGTAACTATAGGCCGGTGAGCCTCACTTCTGTTGTGGGTAAAGTCTTGGAGAGGATTATAAGAGATACGATTTATAATCATCTAGATAGGAATAATATGATTAGGGATAGTCAGCATGGTTTTGTGAAGGGTAGGTCATGCCTCACAAACCTTATCGAGTTCTTTGAGAAGGTGACTGAACAGGTAGACGAGGGTAGAGCAGTTGATGTGGTGTATATGGATTTCAGTAAAGCGTTTGATAAGGTTCCCCACGGTCGGCTATTGCAGAAAATACGGAGGCTGGGGATTGAGGGTGATTTAGAGATGTGGATCAGATTTTGGCTAGTTGAAAGAAGACAGAGGGTGGTGGTTGATGGCAAATGTTCAGAATGGAGTTCAGTTACGAGTGGCGTACCACAAGGATCTGTTCTGGGGCCGTTGCTGTTTGTCATTTTTATAAATGACCTAGAGGAGGGCGCAGAAGGATGGGTGAGTAAATTTGCAGACGACACTAAAGTCGGTGGAGTTGTAGACAGTGTGGAAGGATGTTGCAGGTTACAGAGGGACATAGATAAGCTGCAGAGCTGGGCTGAGAGGTGGCAAATGGAGTTTAATGTAGAGAAGTGTGAGGTGATTCACTTTGGAAAGAAAAACAGGGATGCGGAATATTTGGCTAATGGTAAAATTCTTGGCAGTGTGGATGAGCAGAGGGATCTCGGTGTCCATGTACCTAGATCCCTGAAAGTTGCCACCCAGGTTGATAGGGTTGTGAAGAAGGCCTATGGTGTGTTGGCCTTTATTGGTAGAGGGATTGAGTTCCGGAGCCATGAGGTCATGTTGCAGCTATACAAAACTCTGGTACGGCCGCATTTGGAGTATTGCGTACAGTTCTGGTCGCCTCATTATAGGAAGGACGTGGAAGCTTTGGAACGGGTGCAGAGGAGATTTACCAGGATGTTGCCTGGTATGGAGGGAAAATCGTATGAGGAAAGGCTGATGGACTTGAGGTTGTTCTCGTTAGAGAGAAGAAGGTTAAGAGGTGAATTAATAGAGGCATACAAAATGATCAGAGGGTTAGATAGGGTGCACAGTGAGAGCCTTCTCCCGCTGATGGAGGTGGCTAGCACGAGGGGACGTTAGCCTTAAATTGAGGGTTAATAGATATAGGACAGACGTCAGAGGTAGGTTTTTTACGCAAAGAGTGGTGAGGCCGTGGAATGCCCTACCTGCAACAGTAGTGAACTCACCAACATTGAGAGCATTTAAAAGTTTATTGGATAAGCATATGGATGATAATGGCATAGTGTAGGTTAGATGGCCTTTAGTTTTTGACTTCCCATGTCGGTGCAACATCGTGGGCCGAAGGGCCTGTACTGCGCTGTATCGTTCTATGTTCTATGCTGCCTCGTCGACCATCCATGATCCCCACTGACTGCCGAGGTCTCTGGCCGTGCGGATGAAGACTATTGCTAATAGAGAATTGGCAGTCGTGGTTAAATGAGCACTTCATGGGCAGCACGGTGGCCTTGTGGTTAGCACAACCGCCTCACGGCGCTGAGGTCCCAGGTTCGATCCCGGCTCTGGGTCACTGTCCGTGTGGAGTTTGCACATTCTCCCCGTGTCTGCGTGGGTTTCGCCCCCTCAACCCAAAAATGTACAGAGTAGGTGGATTGGCCACGGTAAATTGCCCTTAATTGGAAAAAATAATTGGGTAATCTAAATTTAAAAAAAAAAAAATGAGCACTTCACACAACCCAAGTGGATTCATGTAGGTGAGCGAGCCATGTAGGATGTGGGAGTCACTACGGAGCATCCTAATGGCACCTCGATGCATGGACGCTGTGCTTGAACACTGTGGGAGGCAGCACCACAGACACAGCAGACCAAATCCGAACACCCAGGGGAGGGGGAGATACCTGGAGAGATGGGCCAAGGGTTCGGAGGTCGGCCCGCATTACCGTGACCGAGGTGTTATACTGGTTGTGGTCAAGGGTGTTTAATGTGTTTTAAAATTCACCTCTCTCCTGATATTATTGCCCTCAACCCCTTCCCCTGGTGCCCTCAGTGATCCTCGATGTGTTTGGCCTTCCTAGCTCTATGTCTAGGTGTGTCCCCAGGGTGCACATCAAAGATGGAGGCAGCCAGCTGCTTACCTTGTCCCAGGATCTTCGATGCCCTGGCAGGTGTCATCTGGGGCTCTGGCGCCGGAAGGCTCTGGCGCACTTGTCGGCGGCACATGCACAGCCATGCTGCCCTGTTCCAGGTGCTAACTGTGAGACAGGGCCTCATCAGAGGGGTGGAACACGGGGGAGCTGGTGGCCACCGTCGGCACTCCATGGGACGGGTCCGGGTTGCCACCCAATGCCCCCTCCTCCCACTTGGTGCTCATAGTTGGTTTGAGCCCCGACTGCCCCTGCATCATTTGGCTCTGCCGTCCATGGCGCCTTCCTGATGCCTGCACCATCAGGCAAGGCTTCTCAGTGACTGAGCCATGCTGTGCAGCACCTTGGCCATTCCCATCTGAGAGCAGGACATGTCCCACAGCACCTCATCAAGGTCAGAATGGTACTGGGTCACTTCCCCAATGAGTTGGACATTCTGCCGAGACCCTCAGCCATAGCTGGCATCAACTGTGCGGCATGTTCAAAACCTTCATTGATGGTGCTGATGTCGTGCATCAGGCCCTCCACTGAGGTTGCCACCCTAGCAGTGTTGGTCTCGGTGCCACGCATTGCCAGCAGAATCTCCTGCGCTGTAGCCTCTGGGACTCCTCCAATCGGCTATGGATCAGCTGGAGTGTCACTGGCATCTCCCTCTGAATTACTTGACCACATCCTATTGTCTCCATCAGCTCTGGGAATACCACTTCCATCAGGCTGGGATCCAGCTGGGTTTTGGGAGCCAGCAGACCTCCACCTGCTGTCTCGCCTGGGGGTTCCGGCCTCCACCTGATGTACAGTAAGAAGTCTTACAACACCCTGTTAAGAGTCCAACAGGCTTGTTTCAAATCACTAGCTTCCAGAGCACTGCTCCTTCTTCCGAAAGCTGGTTGTTTGAAGCATCCCTGTTGGACTTTAATGTCAGCATCTCCACATCACCTGATACACATTAGTAGCTGTGTGATGCTCACCAGATTGTGCCCCACAAGCCTGACCACTGTTTCCCACCGAGGCCCGTGTATCTGTGCTGGTGGAGGGTGGGGATGATTGCTGTGAAGCCTCGATCGTGTCTTCCTCTGGGCTCCGCTCTGAAATGAAATGAAAACCGCTTATTGTCACAAGTAGGCTTCAAATGAAGTTACTGTGAAAAGCCCCTGAGGTGATATCCTGGGAGACTAGAGAGGATGCCAACCGAGATGGGCTGCCAGCGTTGGCTGGAAGACCTCTGGAGGAATGGGCATGTGGTCAATGGGAGGGATGGGTCTAGCATGGGTGTTACTCACTTATGCTGTCGTTGACCTTTTTTCGGCACTGGAAGCCAGTCCTCCTGGTCACACTCCAGAACTTACAACCACCGCCACCTCATCCCAGGCCGCACTGGCTGCCCTGTGGCTGACCTGCCGGGACCCTGGGGGGAACAGGACATCTCTCCTGGCTGGCACTGTGTCTAGGAGCCCACCCAGGTCTGCATCCCCGAATCTTAGGGCTGGTCTCCTCGGCGCCATTGTTGCGAGCTGACTGGGGTTGACTGAGCAAGTGCTGTTTAAGTGCTGCTCGACCTTGTTAGCGGGGGGGCTGGTGAGCGCAAAGCCAATGAATCAGTAGACGAGCCTTCATTTTTGGTGAGAAACCTGTGGGGCCTCACTAAATGGACCAATTTACGTTGAATAGAGTTGCCAGCCTCACTTGGCCGAGCGCCGGGAAGCTCGCAGCAGTTCCTGCTTGCTGACACACTTTGAAATCTTTCTGGAGGATCGCACCCCTGATGTGCTAATCACACCATGTAGCAAGCAGTAGAAGGGATCCTCTCTGATAATTTAAATCTCTAAATGCTTCATAATGTTCTATTAATTCAAAATAAAACCTTGATTTTGTTTCAGAGACAGTCAAATCAAATATATTCAGAGTACTGTTGTAAATGTAGAAAAACACTTTGGTGAGTTGTGCAGCTTATTTGCCGCGTATGCACGGAAAACTGCAAGACTACGTGATAAGGCTGACCTCCTGGTTAAAGAACTCCGAGAATACTCCGATACCGAAACTCCTAATTTAAAATATGGTCTGAATGGATTTGCCGATCATTTTGCTTTAATTCAAGATTATCGCCATGCAGAGGTGAGTGGCTAAAAATATTTGTTTGCATACACTCTCAAAATTTTTTGCATTTAGCGGTACATTGTAGTATAAGGGCATCTGCATAGCAAGGGTTACTATAGAAATGGGAAACATTATCACCCACAGTGTGATTCAAAGAGACTAGCGACCTGAAACCTCGAGTCAGTTGTTGTGGACTGAAGAGAGGCTTGTGTAGAAGCAATCATGGAATTAGCTCTTGTTTGCCTTGGGCTGTACCCTGCATATATGTACATTGTTATGTGTTATCATTAAATACTTTGGCCAGAATTCTCTGGCCGTTGGGATTCATTTATCCTGCTGGCAGCCCATCCCAGCCTGCTGGTTTCCCAGCGGCGTGGGGTGTCTTCAATGGGAAATCCCATTGACAAGCGGCGGGAAGAGAGAACCCCCTCCGCCAGTGAACAGTGGCCTGCCAGGAAACACGCGGCTGACAGACCGGAGAACCCCACCCAGAATGTTCAACCAAACAAGACTCAGAACCGCTCTGTGAGGCTATTAAACATACAACAATGGCAGCTTTAAAAAAAAATCAGAATCTCAGAGAAACGAGCAGAAATTCAAAAGCTGGAAAATTAAAGGAGCAGCATTCTGACCTGACTGAAAGTATCTGAACTGAAGACACACAGGGAGATCACCTGAAAGAGGTTGCCTTGTAGAATTAGTAGCAGACAGTCAGAAGGAAAAGAAATTCCGTTGTGCAGCTGAGGACTCCATAATATCTCATCGAGATACATTGCAAGGGACCACAAAATCATAAGGACAGAGCAGGGTGAACAAAACATTCAGCTGTAAACCAGGACCAGTTTAAAAAGCTTAATTTTTGTAAAAAGGTAGAGCAGACTGTTTCCATAAGCACCATGGTCAGCTGGGGTTTAAAATCGGCGCCCTGTGGCAGCAGAGCGTATTGTAAGAAAAAAATAAGCAGGAGATTTAAAAACCTCAACCAAAGCTGGGAGATCATTTGTAAAACACTCAAAAATCCTGCGATATAGCTGGAAAGGCCCAAAATCATTGATTTAACAGATTGTTACAAAAACTAAACCCAAAGAGGTCAGGTCTGCCATCACCATAGAAGTCTGCCAAAATTCAACAAGTGCGAGGAGTCTCTGAAAGATGGTTCCTGCAGTGACATCTTTAAAACCTGCACAGCATTTAAAGCTGTACTCGCTTGAAATTTAAAGCAACCATGGACAATAAATCAACCAAATTCAACTGATCCAAGGACCAGATCACACACAATATTTTGATCTCTTCTCCCTTTTGACTGCATTACCCATGTTAAACATCGAGTCCTTTGCTCTCCTTGTTTAGATTTATCTTTATATTCTCCACCTCCTACTATTCTGCTTTCTCCATTTGTGGCTGTTGGTAGCAAATTGCCTCTGTCTCAGAAAGTTGTGAATTTTAAATGCTATTCCAGAGATTTGAGCAAGAAATCCAGACTAACACTAGTACAATACTAAAGGTATACTATATTTTTGGAAGTGTCATATTTGAGAGAAAACAATGAACCAAGACTTCATCTGCCCTCCCGAGAGACAGACGTAAAATATTCCATGTATAATTTCACTATCTTGAAATTGCACCATTTTGGAATAAGATGGAGGTTTTGGGAGGCTGCTGAGTGTGTGTATCTGTGCTTGCATCACAAAGCCACTTTGCAACTCGGTATAAGCCATGCTGATGTACATGTACTATATCAGTTTGATAGGTTTTGAAAAACCAACATGGGTGTTATTGTTCTGATTGCACGTCAGGTAGACCTACAAAAAACTGACTCATCGACCATTTGTATTAATATGCACTGCTGGTGGCAGGTAAATATACTATTTGCCATTAGCTGCATTCTTGTAATATTTAAAAGTGTCTCAATTCTAAAATCATCCATTGATAGTGTGATGGACCTTCTAAGATGATCTAGCCAAGGGGATCCTGGCTGCACCTCCATTTCCTTATGTTGTTATCAGTGGGAATTAATTGTTTGTTTAAATACCATTTTTAAGTCTAAAAATAATTTGATCTATGTACTAATTAAGCAAACCAATCACATTACATCAATGTTAGAAACACTGAGGCAATCTGCTTTATATGGTGGTTGGAAAATGTTCAAAAGAAATATCCAGATGCAAAAATTAACCATCAGTTTCACAAACTTCTTAAATGCATTTTTACTTGCTTTGCTGAAGTAGCAGTGTACATTAGGGAGAAGCTATTGGTCTCGAACATGCTCACCTTTGTTGACTTGTCGGCATGGTTAACTCAATCAAGTGAATTTCTAGGATGTGTAGCAGAAAATAATGAGTGATCTTTTTGTTGTATTACTGGAGGTGCAGTGCCCAAACTAATATGATTTCAGTTGTAGAATACACAGATATAATGGCTGGCTACAATTCATTACAAACTTCTTGGGGGATGGGAGGGGTGGAACATTCTGTGAATAACTTCGCCAGTGTCAGAACTTTTTTCTGTGAAATTGTCAACTACCTCCAATGACCGCCATTTTACATACCATTCTAAACATTTGATATTTTACTATTTGGTTGTGTAGGTTGAAAGGCTAGAAGCCAAAGTTGTCGAACCTCTGAAGAAATATGGTTCAATTGCCAGGCTGAAAAAGGTATGTTGAGCATGCATAGTGATCATTGTAGCAGGAATGATAAGAGTTCATCTCAACAATATGTTTATGAACATTTGGATCTTGAGTGACTGTGTGGAGTTTGCACGTTTTCCCTGTGTCTACGTGGGTTTCCTCCGGGTGCTCCAGTTTCCTCCCACAATCCAAAGATGTGCAGGTTAGGTGTATTGGCCATGCTAAACTGCCCTAAAGTGTCTGCGGGGTGGGTGGGATTACGGGAATATGGCGGGGAATTGAGCCTAGGTAGGGTGCTTTATCAGAGGAGAAGTGCAGACTCAGTGGGCTGAATGGCCTCCTGCATTGTAGGGATTCTATGATTAAATAACATCTACCACGTACTCCACATCCCCATTACTATGAAAATGGATCAAATCTAGTAGTGATATCAGGTAATGAGTCTCTTTCATTACATTTTTTTGAAGGGAGTCTTTGAATTGATTATGCAGATTTTCAAAAATTAAACCAAAATCAATTTGTTCCAGTGCATCTCAGATAAGAGGATCTAACATTTGCTGATGATTTGCAGAGAAGAGAGTTCTTGCACGATTCCACAAATAAAATTAATCAAAAATAGTGATTAGTGCTGTCAAAGAATAATTTCCCACTTTTTAATAAAGTGAAAACATATTCAACATTTTTTCTTGCAGCTACCGTGATAACTTTGCCTTAATGTGCGATTACTAACATTTTGTCATTGTAATGCTGAGCGCTAATACACCTTAGTACTGTGATTTGCACAAGTAATTTGCAGCCCCTGTGCTAATATGAAGTAAAAATACAATTTTTTTTAAATCAGTACAACAGAATAAACAGGGCATTTTTGGGTTGGCAGGCTTTAATTAGTGGGGTACTACTTTAGCCTCAGCTATTTACAATCTATATTGATGAGTTGGATGAGGAAACTGAATGTAATGTATCCAAGTTTTCTGATCATACAAAATTAGTTGGAAGAGTATGCGGAGAAGAGGATACCGTAAGACTGCAAAGGGATAGCAATAGGTTGGGTGAGTGGGCAAGAACATGGTAATGAGGTAAGGTGTGAAGTTATCCACATTGGTAGGAAAAGTAGAAGAGCAGAATATGTTTGAGTGGTAAGAAACTAGTAAATGTTTACATGCAGAGGGACCTAGGTGTCCTTATATGTGAATCACAGCAGTACCTCCAAGCAAATGAAATTATAATGTTTGCTACCAAGAGGTTAGAATATGAGCTAATTGTCTTGCTACAATTATATAGTGCGTTGGGGTCACATCTATAATAATAATCTTTATTATTGTCACAGGAAGGCTTATATTAACACTGCAAATTAAGTTACTGTGAAAATCCCCTAGTTGCCACACTCCAGCACCTGTTCAGGGAGCATTCAGAATGTCCTGGAGTACTTGGTGCTGTTTTGGTCTCCTTACTCAGTTCTTTTTTTCCCTGGAGTTTAGTAGAATGAGAGATGATTTCATTGAAACATAAAATTCTTAAGGGGCATGACAGGGTATATGTGAATATGTTCCTCTATTGGGGAATCTAGAATGTGGGATTACAATCTCATAAAAACAATGTGGACAATTTAAGACTGAGAAGAGAAATTCCTTCACTAAGGGGGTTGTGAACCTTTGAAATTCTCTATCCCACAGAGCTGTAGCTGCTTAGTTGAAGATAATATTCAAGTTAATATTACTAGATGTTTGGGTACTAAGAGAATTAAAAGATATTGGAATCATGTAGGAAGGTGGAAAATCAGCCAAGATCTTAGTGAATGGCAGAGCAGTTTTGAAAGGCCACATGGCCTGTGCGTACTGCTATTTCTTAAGTTCTTATTTGTCATGTAAATAACATTTGTTTTCATTATCAAAATTATCAAAAGATGACACAGTCGCAGGGTTGTTTTCGAATCAAAAATAGCTCTAAATACATTTGTGTCCATAACTGGAGGTGAGGCAAGTTATACATTAGAATTTAAAATTAGTTTATTGTAATACGAGTTGTAAGTATACTCAGCATTTCTTCACTTAAATTAAAGGAAACTCAACATAAAGGAAAGCCTAAAGAGCAATTAAAATCACATGATTTATTCTGAGAGCGTCCTGAACACTGGCAAAAGTGCTGATGCTTAATTTTGTGCATTACACTTTACTATAAATTTCCTTTTTATCTTTGGCTATAAAAAATTCAAATCTCAAAATTAAATAAGTTTGTTTTGAAGTCTATAAAATGATCAGTTCCTATAATTGGGAGCTAAAGTCATATATTGCAAACATGTGGATTTTATAAATGCAAGTCCCTTCTTTCTTGGTAATGTTTTGGGTCCAGTATTTGTGCCTGCACTTTTGTCTTGGTCAAAATTAATGTGACTTTATCTATAGGCAGGAGTAGGCCATTCGGCTTCTCGGGCATGTTCTGCCATTCAAGATCATGGTCTTTTCTCCATATTTGTTAATACCCTTAACTTGCAAAACTTTCTCAATCTCAGATTTAGAATTATTAGTTGAGCTCACATCTAATTTCAGTATTTAAACTGTTCATGGACCTCCTTTTTTGACCTCACACTTCACCTGCAATGGACATCTATCTGCCACAGCTTTGCCCACTGTCTTGACAGTCACTGTCCACTTTGTAATTTTATGCTCCCATTTAAGCCATTTAAGATACCATCAGTCTTTGTGTCATTGTGAAATTGGATATATGGTTTTCTATTGTGTTATCTAATTCATTTAAAAATATAATAAATCTTTTTTAAAATTTGCTCATGAGATGTGAGTGTGTCGCTAGCAAGGGTAGCATTGTTGTCAACCCTTAATTGCCCTTCAGAAGGTGGTGATGAGCAGTGTTTTGAACCTTTGAAACCCATGAGTGTATGTATACCCATTGTGCTTCAATAAAGAAAGTTCCAGGATTTTGGTCCAGCAATTCTTCATAGATCTAAGTTAGGATGGTGTGTGGCTTGGAGAACCTGTAGGTGATGGCATTCCTATCTTTTTGCTGCCCTTGTCGTTCAAGTTGCCTGCAAACACTGCCAAACAGACACGAGTGGAAAATGCAGGTGGCTGGGGGTAAGCTCTCAAAAAAAGGGAGCATTTAATTTAAAAACATTCAACAATTGTTACATCTGGGCTGGCCAAATACGGCGGCAGCATTCTTAATTGGAATCATTTGCGAATCATCAGCTATTGAAGCATGTTCACTTTGCATCAATTTAACTTTAGCTTTGTGTTACAATTTCATGGACTGTATGAATAATTTTAATTTTCCACTTTCTGCCTATTGAAAGCTGAGGAACGAACAGCCTTGGCCTCAGTAATTTCCATCCTTTTATATTTCATGTGCTCATGTTAATTATATTTTTGCATTACTTGGTTCTGCTACTAGATGGAGCCCTGAGCATTGTAAACCATATCAATATACGGTTAGATTTCAGAACATTTGACCTTCTTGCACAATTGTTTCAGTTTGAACAAAAAAGATTCACCGTGAACGTTACCATGTGTCATAGTTTTACAGCAGAGAATGAGGCCCTACAGCCCACCTTGTCTGTGCTGGCCATCAAACACCTATCTATTCTAAAATGCTTTTTCCAACACTTGGTTTTTGTATGCTAAGGCGTTTTAAGTGCTCATCTAAATGCTTCGTAAATGTTGTGAGGGATCCTGTCAAATGTTGTATGCCCCCTTTCAGGCAGTGAGTTCCAGATATCCAACACCCTCTGGGTAAAAGAGTTTTTCCTCAAATACCCTCTAAATCTCCTGCTCTTTACTTTAAATCTATGCCCTCTGGTTATTTGCCCCTCTACTAAGGGGTAAAATCTCTTCCTATCTACATCATTCATAATTTTGTCTGCCTCAATAAGGATCCCCCAGACTTCTCTGCTCGAAAGAAAACAACCCCAGCCTACCCAGCCTCAAAAATGGAGGAAAAACCACCCCAGGCAGCATCCTGGTGAATCTCTTCTGCACCCTCTCGAGCGCAATTGCATCCTTCCTATAGAGTCGTGACCAGAACAGCACACTGTACTCTAGCTGAGGCCTAATGAGCCTTTTATACAACGCCAATATAACCTCCCTGCCCTGATGTGCCATGCCGCAGCTAATAACGGTAAGCATTCCATATGCCTTCTTAACTACCTTGTCTACCTGACATGCTGCCTTCAGGGATCTTTGGGCATGCACCCCATGATCCCTCTCGTCCTCTGTGCTTCCTAGCATCCTACCAAAATGCATCACATCATTCTTTTCAGGTAAATTCTGTTGCCACTGTTCTGCTCATCTGACCAGCCTGTCCATATCACCCTGTAGTCTAAGGCAGGCATTGTCAAACTCAGGGGCGCGAGTCACGGGTGGGTGTCAGGAGGGTCGCGAATCCGTCCGTCGCGGCGCTCCCGATCGCGCAAATCTGCGTGCAACAGCCGCAGTAGCCGGCTTTTAATAATGCCGGCTGCGAGCGGCCTTTGAAACAGCCAGGAACAGATTTTTAAAAATTTGGCTGCACTGCGCATGTGTGCCCGATCATCGGTGCGCATGTGCAAAACTTTTTTTATATGGTCGCAGCCCTTTTTTTTTCCCAGTTCAGGGGAGCCAAAGGTACCATTGGGGCCAAAGGGTCCCAAAACCATTTCCTCCATTTTTGTCAGCAACAAATAAGGAAGAGAAAATGGTGGGTTGCGCAGGTTGGCCAGCGAGGGCTGCAAAGGTCGGCCGGCATGGGTCGCGAAGGCCGGTCGGCATGGGTCGTGAAGGTCGGCCGGGTTGGGTCCCGAAGGTTGGCTGGTTGGTAAAAAAAGGACCCCGGAAAAAAAGTTTGAAAAACACTGGTCTAAAGGTTTCCTCCTCGCTATTTACCACACCACCAATTTTAGTGTCACCTGCAAATTTTCTGATCATTCCCCCCTCCACATTCAGATCATTGATGTACACTGTAAACAGTAAGGGACCCAGAACCAACCCCTGCGGTACACCATTGGTCACAAGTTTCCAGTCGCAAAAGCATCTTCGACCATTACCCTCTGTCTCCTGTCACAAAGCCAATTTTGGATCCTAAATCCCATGGGCTCTTACCTTCTTGATCAGTCTATTGTGTGAGACATTGTCAAAAGCCTTAACTTAATTCCATCATTTATATTTACATCAACTGCATTGTCCTCATCTACATACCTGGCCAACTCCTCAAAATTCAATCAAATTTGTTAGTTATGAAACAAAAGCAGAAAATACTGTACAATCTCAGCAGGTCTGACAGCTTTGACAAAGTGTTGTCCAGACTCAAAGTTAACTCCCTTTTCTCTCTACAGTTCTCTCTACTCTCTGTCAGACCTGCTGAAATTGTCCAGTATTTTCTGTTTTTGTTAGTTATGATCTCCCCCTAAAAAGGCCGAGCCTACTATCTTTGATTAATCCTTGTCTTTCCAAGTGAAGATTAATTCTATCCCTCAGAATTTTTCCCTACCACTGATGTTAGAACGGTGATTGGAACTGCCCTGGTACTTAGATTGCATATTATTAGACAGTGAGATCTGATGCCAAAATTCCAGTGTGAAAGCACATTGAAAGATGTGACCAGGCTGCACAAGTTTATACAGTTTATTTTTTCTTATCTAGAAAGGTCTGAACAGTGCCAGATTCAAGTAGGCCTTTCAAGAGCGGGCTACCCCCTTTACGTTATGTACTTTACGATGCGAGTTACCCATCTTCAGAGTTCTCTGCACCATTTTAGGCTTGTTCAACCAAGGAAAGCAACCTCCCTAGCAACCACTTAAAACTGTACTGCACCATTTTAATCAATATTTGTGTCCTTATTTGTGCTCAGCTGTAAGTTTTCTGTGGTTATATCTTTCTAAATGCAGGTGTGGAAGAAGATCAGAGGATGCATGCTAGACAGGTGCAAGTAGCAGCTTAGATGTTCTATTTGATCACGTCCTTTAGATGCTAATTATGGATTGTGCCTCTGTTTCTTTCTGCCCACCTTTGCCCCATCACTAACAGCATTGTCTTTAACTGCATGTACCTCACAGACTGGAAATTCCTTGTTAAAACCCATATTTTTCCTTCAAGACCCTTAAACATTTGAACATTATTGTAGCTTTTAAATTTGGCTGTGTCCAATTCTCTTGCATCTCTATGAAGTGCTATTTGTTAAGAATGCATTTAAATGCAAGTTATTGTCGATATGTTTTTGCAATACAAGTAGCTGTTTAGATAAGCTATCAACAGACTTGAATTCTAGGGCCATCAATGTGTAAAAGGAAAGAAGAAAAATTGGAGTTTTTTTTAGTAACTAATGTATAAGGCAACTTCAATGTTGAACATGTAGGTGCAAATAAACGGTTTGATGGTAGACATAATTTCTCAAAATTAAATTTGTGTTACCTAATCTACTATTGTCAAGTTATTTAATATTTTAAATCTTTTTCACAGGAAGACCTCAAGGTTGCTTCTTGTGCTATAAGACGTGAATCAAGGCAAATTGCCCATGTGGAGAGATTGCGCCAGAGAAATCCTTCTGACCGACAAGTTGTTGTATCCTTAATTTACAGTGGTTGTATGTCTGTGCTTTGTACAGAGCACTGTTACACAATAAGTGGTGAACGGGGTAACTGTTGGACCTCAAAAGCAAAATTTTCTCTTTTCCACAGTAGATCGTGTGATTGGCCCTTTCCCCTATAAACAGAAAGCTCTCAACAGAATTACAAGATATGGGCCTAGCAATAAAGTTGATTTTGATAAATTGCAAATTGAACCTGTGTAGGATCTCACACTTTGCGTTCAATTCATTTCTTAAATGTCCAAAGATGTGCAGATTAAGTGGATTTGCCATGTTAAATTACCCCTTAGTGTCCAAAGATGTGTCGGTTAGCTTACTGGAATAAGGCGGGTGGAGTGGGCCTAGATAGAGTGCTCTTTCAGAGGGTCGGTGTAGACCCGATGGATGAATAGCCTCTTTCTGCATTCTAGCGATTCTATGATTCTAAATGGAGTTTTAAAGAAATTCTAAGCGACAATATCTATTCATAGAATGGTTCAGCACAGAGCCCATCCAGTACATGCCAGCTCTCTGCAAGAGCAATTTAACAAGTCCAACTTTCCTTCCTTTTCGATGTCATCCTGCAATTTCTTTATCTTCGGATGCTTATCCAGATTCCTTTAAAAAGCAATGACTGAATCAGTTTGCACCATCATCTCAGGCAGTACATTCCAGATCCTAACCACCCACTACGTTAAAATGTTTTTCCTTCTATCCCCTTTGGTTCTTTTGCCGTTCCCCTTAGGTCTGTCCTCTGGTTCTTGACTCTTTTGCGAATGGGATAATTTCGCTCTTTTACTCTGTCTAGACACCTTATGACTTTGAACATCTCTTAAATCTGTCAACCTTTGACAATAAACCCAGCTTCTCCAATCTATCCAGATAACTGATGGCCTTCATTCTGAATAAAATCTCATGATTATTTTCTGCACCCTGTCTAATGCTTCTTTACCAAAGTGTAGTGCCCAGAATTGGACTCGGAAGAATTACACCACTTGAGGCCCAACTAACGTTACATAAAGGTTCATCATAATTTCCTTGCTCAGGCTCCCTCTCGCTCAGGCACCTCCTCTAACACTCGTACACAGTTTCAAATCAGAGAGATCTTGGGGTTCATGTCCACAGATCTCTGAAGGTTGCCACTTACGTGGATAGAGCCGTGAAGAAGGCTTAGTGTGTTAGCGTTTGTTAACGGGGCTTCAGTTTAAGAGCCGCGGGGTTATGCTGCAACTATACATTGCAGAGTATTGTGTGCAGTTCTGGTCGTCTCACCATAGGAAGGATGTGGAAGCATTGGAAAGGGTGCAAAGGAGATTTACCAGGATGCTGCCTAGTTTGCAGGATAGGTCTTATGAGGAAAGGTTGAGGGAGCTAGGGCTTTTCTCTTTGGAGGGGAGGAGGATGAGAAGCGACTTAATAGAGGTTTATAAGATAATGAGGGGGATAGATGGAGTGGACGTTCAGAGAGTATTTCCTCGGGTGGGTGTAGCTGTTACAAGGGGGCGTAACTATAAGATTCCGGGTGGGAGATATAGGAGAGATGTCCGAGGTAGGTTCTTTACTCTGAGAGTGGTTAGGGTGTGGAATGGATTGCCTGCTGTGATAGTGGAGTCAGACACTTTGGGAACTTTCAAGCCGTTATTGGATAGGCACATGGAGCACACCACAATGACAGGGAGTGGGACAGCTTGATCTTGGTTTCGGACAATGCTCGGCCCATCATCGAGGGCCGAAGGGCCTGTTCTGTGCTGTACTGTTCTATGTTCTGTGACCAGGTTTCTGATCATTTGTGCTAATATATCCTTATGTAACGTTATAACACTTTTTTGTGATAACACTCCTGTAAAGTACCTTGTGGATGTTTGCTAAGTTAAAGGCATTGTATAACAGTAAGTTGTTGTTGATGCATTTTTGGCCTTTGAGTAGGTGAAGCATGGGTTCACCAGAATTATAAACCATCCTTGTACTAACCTTATATCTTTTTTTTTCATGGGATATAGGCATCGCTGGCAAGGCTAACATGTATTGCCAATCTCTGATTTCACTCTTCACATTGGGCCTCATTCTACCTGCTGCAAGTCTTGATCTAAATCAAGGTCTTCTGTGGGAGTCTTGATGGAATTATTTTTCCACTCCCCTTTTCAGTTTCCTTGCCACATCTTTTCATAAAGTAGCATCCTAGCTGCAGCCCTGTCAGGATTTTGTGCTCTCTGCAGTGCAGCAGGAATCCCAACAGAAAGACATGCATGTGAAATTATCTTGACCCAGAAAAATGATTTTGGAGGTGGGGATGGGGAGAATTGGGGTTGGAAGTTCAGTTCCACTGAAACTCTGCTCCAACAAGGAGAATTCTATCGTTGATATTCTGAAATACTATTAATAAGAATTTCGAGAAAAATTAGTTCCTTGACAATCAGACAGACACAGGTTTGTGCCTGAATATTAACTGCAGTTCCTGTGGAATATCAATGATAATGTAGGGAAATTATATCCTCTGAAAGTTTATTTAATCTCAACATTATGTGGTCTCAAGCTAATTTGAATAGGAATCCCGATATGGAGAATTAAATCCATTTTTATCTATTTCCTGCGCCAGGCATTTTTATTTTATTAATTCATGGGATGTGGGCATTGCTGGCTGGGCCATTTATTGCCCATCCCTAATTGCCCTTGAACAAATGTCTTGCTCGGCCATTTCGGAAGGCATTTAAGAGCCAACTACATTGCTGTGAATCCAGACCATGTAAGGATGACAGATTTCCTTCACTAAAGGGCATTTGTGAACCAGATGGGTTTCTATGACAGTGGTTTCATGGATTTTTAATTCCAGATTTTTAAGACTTCATCATCTGCCATGATGGAATTTGAGCCCAGACCCCAGAGGCTGATTTTGGTCCCTGGATTACTGGTCTCCAGTGATGATACCATTTTTAATAAAATATTTTTTTCCTCTATACTTTAATTTCATTATTTGATAATTAAACAGGAAAGAACGTAAATTGAGCATTAAATGTCCTCAATTATAAAAATAGATTTATGCTCATCTTCCAGTTCAATTTTTACTGTGTTGTAGGCCAGATTAAATAATGCAAATCAGGCATCCAGTAGAGGAGGCCAGATTCTGTTTATTCAAGAATTGGGACTGCTGCATTATTTACAGACTTAATAAAGCAATCATACCAAAGCCCAAATTCAGTGAAATGCAGCTCTCGATAAAAAAGCTTGTTTTGTGTGGCCTAGGATCTAAGATTAATTTTATATGATGTAAATAAGTGTATGAGGATTAGATTGTTGTTTAGGCATTTAAATGGAATGATTTGAACAGCCTAGGTTTCCTCACTATCTTAAGAGTTTATTTATTTTAAATAATTATTTTATTTTGGAATTTCCACTTTCTCCACGTGTTTGCGTGGGTTTCACCCCCACAACCCAAAGATGTGCAGGGTAGGTGAATTGGCCACGTTAAATTGCCCCTTAATCGGAAAAAAAATTAAGTGGGTACTCTAAATTTATAAGAAACAAAATTGCATGTATTATCCAAAGTAAGTTATTGATTTATTAACATATTTTAGTTTTTGAATTGCTCCTCTCTAATTGCTCACCTGAAGAAGGAGCCGTGCTCCGAAAGCTCGTGTTTGAAACAAACCTGTTGGACTTTAACCTGGTGTTGTAAGACTTCTTACTGTCCTCTCTAATAGGCAGAGTCTGAATTACAAAGAGTCACAATGGATACTACTCGAATTTCACGACAGCTGGAAGAAACCATTGATGATTTTGAAGAAGAAAAAATTAAGGATATTAAGGTAAATGAATATAAAAATAATTCGTCCTCTTTTGCTATAAGGATTTAGACAATACCCTGAAGGGGAAATCCTGGGACCTTGGGTGGAATTCTATCTGCCAAAGAGGGACGTGTTCAGGTCTGACCCAAAAAAGTGATGACTTGAGGAACTTGACATATTTCCACACTCTTCTGTATTTAACAACGGTGTATTCATAAGTGAGTACGAAACTAACTTGATGGTGTTGGGTCTGATGGTTAAATATATTTGGGGGAGGCAGTGGCGTAGTGGTAATGTCACTGGACTAGTAATCCAGAAACCCAGGATAATGCTGTGGGGTCCGTGTTTGAATCCCACCATGGCAACTGCTGAAATTTAAATTTGCTAAAAAATAAAATCTGAAATTAAAAGCCTAATCATAACCATAAAACCATTGTCGATTGCCATCAAGACCAAACTTGTTCACTAATGTCCTTTAGAGAAGGAAATCTGTCGTCCTCACTTGGTCTGACCTACATGTGACTCCAAACCCACAGAAATGTGTGGTTGACTCTTTTTTTAGTTTTTCCAATCAAGGGCAATTTAGCCTGGTCAATCCACCTACTCTACACATTTTTGGGTTGTAGGGGGTGTGGTTGATTCTTAAGTGCCCTTATGGATAGGGCAATAAATGCTGGCCCAGCCAGCGACTCCCACATCTCATGAACAAATTAAAATGTTACATTTCAATTGAGTGTCAATTTAACTTTGTATTCTGGCTGTAACAGCATGGACTTCCCGAACTGTGTGGATGTTGCCAAGATGCACAAGGGGAAGTCACTGACCAATAAAACTGACATGGCCAAAAGTGTTCAAATTGAATTCCGTCAATTAGAATCTGGAATTAAAAGTCTAATGATGACCGTGAAACCATTGTTGATTGTTGTAAAAACCCATCTGGTTAATTACTGTCCTTTAGGGAACAAAACCTGCCATCCTTACCTGGTCTGGCCTACACGAGACTCCAAACCTGCAGCAATGTGGCTGACTCTTAAACATCCTCTTAAATGTCACTCAGTTGTATCAAAACACTAGAATGTCTACAAGGAATAACATCGGATAAATCATCCAACATTGACTCAGGCACTGGAAACATCAATGGAAAACTGAGCCCAGTTGACCCTGCAAAGTACTCCTTACTAACATCGGGGCGAGTGCCAAATTTTGGAAAGCTGATCCACAAACTAGTCAAGCAACAGCCTGACAATCATATTCTCATAACCATACTTTACAGATAATGGGGGTGATTTTCAACCTGCATTTGCCGTCAGTGAGAACAGCAAAGCGGGGGGAAATATGTTGAGATTCGGAAATCATTTTCTGATTTTCCTGGGCCCCAGCCACTGAGATAAGGAGAATCCCGCCACAGAAGGTCGGGAACCTCCGTTAAATACATTAACATCAAATTAGCGAGCATTCTCGCAAGGATTCTTCTCTCTCTCACCCCCCCACCCCAGCACTGAATATTCATTGGGCACTGGTGCGATTTACAACAGCTATATAAAAACGAGAACCTGGTGACCTCCTCTCAGAAGGGGAAATCGGAGGTGACCGCTCTGGTCACAATCACCCTCCAAGTTGCCAATTGCAGAGGGGGAGCTGGAGAAGACCTGGGGGACCCAGATTAGTGCAACCCGGGCCTGGGGTGATTCAATCTTGGCATTAGGAGGCGAAGGCGGGGTTGCTCACAATCTTAGCAGCCTTTCATGGCTGTGAATCTCTAGGTTTAAAGGGTCTGGCAGGTGGCTTGCAGGCAGTGCTTCCCGTGTCCCCCTTGCTGGGCTTGTGCGGATATCACCGCTGAGGGATTGTTTTACTAGAGTGGCAGCTGGAAAGTGCGTGGGAGCAGATGAATCCACAGGATCAGCACAGGGAATCAGGTCCCTGGATGAGGTCTCGTGAGATGCCAAGCTGCATGGGCAGAGTCGTGGACTCTGAAAAGGGGGTTCCCAGACTCATGAAGGCTGAATGCCCTCGCTCAAGGAGGAGGATGGATGCAGTCAGAATAACCCCCCACACTCAGGCTGCACTTTAAAGCCTGAGGGCATGAGCTGTGTGGAAGTTCAAGGCCACTGATTATGGAACCAGGCTGTCAAGGATTGTTTGCTGGTTGTCCCAAGTTGGAAGGCTCTAATCTGCATCCCATGTGAGCTGGGGGAATGAGGGCTCTATCTAAGGGTGAAGTTGACTGATAATTGCAGTCTTCATGTGCATCAAATGTGCCTTGCCTTTGACAAGATGAAGCTGGTTGCCTAATCAGCTCCCTAACCTTTCCTTAACGAGCTATTTGTGCCAGTTTTGTCAGCATTGCAATGCACGAGTGTGCCACTGATTGGTGCCTAATTGTTACCTTTCAAGCCGAGCCTCCAGGAATTGAACTCCAAGGCTAATATTCATGTCTCCATAACAGAGGCAACACTGATGTGGCCCCAAATGCAAGGCGTTATGGTGAAATCACTCATCAGTCACCCCATTCAGGAGATGGGGGGGCTGTGGGGTGATGTGCATTGGCATCACAAGTGTTGGGACCCCGTGAGGTGGCTGGAAGAGAGATCAGCATGGAAGTGTGATGGGTGTGTTAAGGGGTTCAGTGGGAGACATGAAGAGGCAGACTTAGCCTTACTGCATGAAGAAGGTCATTCGTCTTTAGGCACTGTCGCCCCATCCTCTTATGGGGTGAGCTGGAATTCACTATTGTGACCACTGTCCCCCAGGCGGGGCTGGTGAGCGTGCTTGCTGGACGTCTGACTGATCGTAAGTAGAGGATATCACACCTCAGCTTGACACCATCCAGAAGTTTGGTGAGACCTACCTCCGTGAAACATGGTGCCGTGTTCCTGGCAGCCACCCCACCGATTGGATATGGAAAATGCTGGGGAGGGGTCTAAAAGGAATACCCCACCAATTACAGAGATTAAGTTTCCCATAGCGAGTGAAACGGGCAAGCCACCACAAGCACGTGTGAATCACGTGGGGCAAAGAAATGTGGTTAAAGCGGCTGAATATGTAGTGTGTTTTCCCACCATCAGCACCGGTGGAATTCTCCCTGTTTTTCCTGCCGGGACCAACACTTTCAAAATTACCCCAGTGTCCCAGACATCACCATCCCTGAATATGTTCTGTCCCACCAGCATGGTGGCAGCACAGTGATAATGCAATTTAGCATGGCCAATCCACCTAACCTGCACAGTCAAGAGGGAGTTGCCTTGGGAATCCTCAGCATCAACTCCCATGTATTTTCATGGTATCAGATCAAACATGGACGAGGACCGTTCCTGAAGGTCACCATGTAGCCAGAGCATGCACTTGTTGATACATTGAGAAGAAGTGAAAATGTTCGCTGATGATTGCACAATGTTCTACACTATTCACAATTCCTCAGATGCCGAAGCAGTCCATGGTCAAATGCAGCAAGATCTGGACAATATCCAAGCTTGGGCTGACAAGTGGAAAGTAACATTCATGCCACACAAGTATCAAGCAATGACTATCTCCAATCAGAGAGAATATAACCATCACTCCTTGACATTCAATGGTGTTACCATCACTGAATCTCCCACTATCAATATCCTGGGTGTTGCCATTACCAGAAATTGAACTGGGCCAGCCATATAAATATTGTGGCTACAAGAGGTCCAAAATTAGTGTCCAAAATTGCCCTTAGTGTTGGGTGGTGTTACTGGGTTATGGGGATAGGGTGGAGGTGTTAACCTTGGGTAGGATGCTCTTTCCAGGAGCCGGTGCAGACTTGATGGGCCGAATGGCCTCCTTCTGCACTGTAAATTCTATGATCAAGAGCAGATCAGAGACTGGGGAAGTAGTTCAGAGGTAGAGTCTTATATAACTGAAAGCATTAATTCTGTTTGTCTCACCACAGATGCTGTGACATGTATTTTTTCAGCAATAAAAAGAAAATCGTATTTAGTCAATAGTATTTTTAGTTATCAGTAAACATTTTAAAACATGATATCTTGTCATGCCATTTAGTTTCTCCTTTATATCAGAAGACATTCAGTGGTTCATTTAGGTAATATCAATCAATGTCGGTGGTCGGTTAGCTCAGTTGGTGGACAGTTGGTTCATGATGTGGAGCAACTGCGGCAACGCAGGTTCAATTCCTGTACATGAAGTCCCCGCTTTCTCAACTTTGGCCTGAGGTGTGGTGACCCTCAGGTTAAATCACCACCAGTCAACTCAAAAGGCGAGAGCAGCCTATAGTCCTCGGGGACAATGGCAATTTTCATTACCAGTACAAGTTCATTTTTACATTGTTCTTCAGAATGCTGAGGAGCATTTTTGGTTGCATAATTGCTCTTGTTAAAGCTACTATTTGCTGAATTGCTGACTCCTTTTTGAATTCTGACGTTTTGTGGAAAAATTGTTCAAGCAAGACTAATTTTACTTGATCTGAAATAGGAAAAAATGTTGACAATTTCAAACTCAAATTAGAACATAGAACATAGAATTTACAGTGCAGAAGAAGGCCATTCGGCCCATCGAGTGCACAGGCCCATGGAAAGATCACCCTATCTAAGCCGACACCTCCACCCTATCCCCATACCCCAGTAACCCCATCTAACACTTTGGACACTAATGGCAATTTAACATGGCCAATCCACCTAACCTGCACATCTTTGGACTGTGGGAGGAAACCGGAGCACCCGGAGGAAACCAACGCAGACATGGGGAGAACATGTAGACTATGCACAGACAGTGACCCAAGCCAGGAATTGACCCTGGAGCTGTGGAGCAACTGTGCTAACCACTGTGCTACCGTGCCGCCCAATTGTTGGGGAAAAGATTGTTCACTGGTTCTACGCAGACTTGCGATGGTTCCCTGGGGTAAGGTAGCACTATGTATCACTATCTATGCGAGTTTCCCCATCAAAAATGAATACTTGTATGCTGATGGCGTAGAAAGCAGTCCAGAGAGAATTGATGTAATCTGCGTGAAGCCAACTGAGTGAATTCTTCCACTGTATCTTCATGAAATAATTTTTGTGGCATTGAAGATAATTCAGGTTTCGCCACATATGAATAAATTATGCAATCCACAGCTGGCAGAAAATAAAAGACTTGTATGTTGTTCAGGACCATGCACATAGTACAAAACTATAATTGGGAACTAAAGCTCACCATGCATGAACTTTGTTCAATTTAAATTTAGCCTTGTGATCAGCCATATATGTTGAGCACTTTTGAGATGTATGCCACCATTTTAAACAATCTCTCTGAATTAATATCTTACTAATTATGTATAATGCCATTGTACATTTTATGGGATAACTTGATTTAGATTACATTTAATTTTATAAAAGGGATATTTTAGCACCTGGCAAAAATATTTTGATGCACACTGTTCTTTCCATTGGTGAATTCATTCCTCAAGTTATTTTTTATTTACTTAAAATAGAAGATCTTTGGAAACTTCATCACAATTGAAATGGCATTCCATGCAAAAGCATTAGAAGTTTACAGCAAAGCATATCAGCATGTACAGAATATTGATCAAGAGGCAGATATGGAGGTAAGCTGTGTTTTTGAGGTTTTTAAGGCTACAGTGAAGACAATATCTACCTCATGATTTTATAGATTATACCGCTTTTTTGTCCAGCCACTTTTGGCTCCTTGTTCAGAAATTATATAAACAGGGCATTGAACTATGCCAAGCTCAATTATACAGGAGCAGTAACTCAAATTATCCTGACATTATGTGACAAATATAATATTGGCTGAGTTGTATATAACCACTGTAAGCTTTTAGAAGTGTTGACTCTTTTAAAATGGCTTTTCCCATAGACAAAGTTTGACATAAGAGTTTTTATTAATTAATTAATTAATTACTTAATAACAACACAAAAAAGAAGAAAATAGCAAACACACCGTCGCAAAAACAAGCCCCTTAACGGACCCCAAACCCAGTTCCCCTTACCACCCCCCCGGTTGCTGCTGAGATTGACCACCCTCTAACCCTCCGCCAGAAGATTGAGAAAGGGCTGCCACCGCCGGAAAAACCCTTGTACCGACCCCCTCAGGACAAACTTAACCTTCGCCAGCCTGATGAACCCGGCCATGTCATTAATCATGGCCTCCGGGCCCGGGGGCTTCGCGTCCCTCCACTGTAAGAGAATCCTACGCCGGGCTACAAGAGATGCAAAGGCCAGGGTACCGAGCTCTCTCGCCTCCTGCACTCCCGGCTCCGATGCTACCCCAAAGATTGCGAGCCCCAGCCTGGCTCCACCCTGGAACTGACTCCTTGGACAAAGTCCCCGCCACCCCCTTCCAAAACCCCTCCAACGCCCAGAACATGTGGGTGTGGTTCGCCGGGCCTCCCGAACACCTCCCACACCTGTCCTCTTCCCCCAAAGAACCGGCTCATCCTGGCCCCAGTCATGTATGCCCTATGCAGCACCTTCAGCTGAATTAAGCTGAGCCGTGCGCAAGAAGAGGACGAGTTCACCCTTCCCAGGGCGTCCGCCCACGTCCCATCGTCGATCTCCCCCCCCAGCTCCTCCTCCCACTTCGCTTTCAGCTCGTCCACCGAGGCCTCCTCCTCCTCCTGCATCACCTGATAAATTGCTGAGATCCTACCCTCACCGACCCACGTCCCCGAGAGCACCCTATCCTGCATCCCCATAGGAGGTAGTAGTGGGAACTCCGCCACCTGCCGCTTAACAAACGCCCTAATCTGCATGTACCTGAAAGCATTCCCGGGGGGGGAGACCCCACTTCTCCTCCAACTCCTCTAAAGTCGCAAACTTCCCATCGAGGAAAAGGTCCCCCATACGCCTGATGCCTGCCCTATGCCAACTCAAAAACCCACCATCTATTCTCCCTGGTGCAAACCGGTGATTGCCCCATATCGGGGCCCGCACTGAGGCCTTCACTTC
This sequence comes from Scyliorhinus canicula, assembly GCF_902713615.1. Classification (NCBI taxonomy): domain Eukaryota; kingdom Metazoa; phylum Chordata; class Chondrichthyes; order Carcharhiniformes; family Scyliorhinidae; genus Scyliorhinus; species Scyliorhinus canicula. The sequence goes on along the minus strand of NC_052155.1, from coordinate 59,730,499 downwards.
CCCCCCCATGCCGCCTCTACTGCCCCCAAATTTTGAGGGATGCCACCACTACCGGACCCGTATAGTACCTTGCCGGTGGGAGCGGGGCCGTCACCAATGCTTCCAAACTCGTACCCACACAGGACGCCATCTCCAACCTCTTCCATGCGGCACCCTCCCCCCCCCATCACCCACCTACGAATCATTGCCACGTTCGCAGCCCAGTAATACCCACACAAGTTGGGCAACGCCAAGCCGCCTACCTCCCTTCCTCGCTCCAGGAATACCCTCCTCACTCTCGGGGTCTACCACGCCCACACGAACCCCAGAATGCTCTTATTCACCCTCTTTAAAAAAAGCCTTCGGAATCAATATGGGGAGGCACTGGAAAAGAAACAAAAACCTCGGGAGCACCGTCATCTTAACTGACTGGACCCTACCCGCCAAAGAGAGTGGCAGCGCGTCCCACCTCCTGAACTCCTCCTCCATCTGTTCCACCAGCCTCGAAAAGTTTAGCCTATGCAGGGCCCCCCAGCTCCTAGCTATCTGGACCCCAAGATATCTAAAGCTCCTCTCCGCCCTTTTCAACGGGAGTTCTCCTATCTCCCTTTCCTGGTCCCCCAGGTGCAGCACTAACAGCTCACTCTTCCCCACGTTGAGCTTATAGCCCGAAAAATCCCCAAACTCCCCAAGTATCTTCAACACCTCTGGCATCACCCCCGCCGGATCCACGATGTACAACAGTAAATCATCTGCATACAACGACAACCGGAGACGAGGGAGGTGGGTGGGATGGACCGCTTGTCCCCTGGGAAAGCCGAAAGTCCTCCGACCTCCTCCCATTTGTCACCACACTCACTACCGGGGAGCTATACAGCAACCTCACCCAACTAATGAATCGCTCACTAAACCCAAACCTCCTCAGCACTTCCCACAGGTAGCTCCACTCCACCCTGTCAAAGGCCTTCTCCGCATCCATCAATGCTACTATTTCCGCCTCCCCATCCGCCGATGCCATCAACATAGCATTAAGAAGCTGCCGTACATTGACATTCAGCTGTCTCCCCTTCACAAACCCCGTTTGGTCCTCATGGATAACCATCGGGACCACATCTTCCACCCTCCTGGACAGTATCTTAGCCAACAACTTTGTGTCCACGTTGAGGAGCGTAATCGGCCTGTAAGACCCACACTGGAGGGGGTCCTTATCATGCTTCAGGATCAGTGAGATTATTGCTCTAGACATCGTCGGGGGCAGAGCCCCCCCCCCCCCCCCCCCCCCCCCCCCTCGCCTCATTCAGGGTCCTTACAAGCAGCGGGCCCAGCAGATCTGAAAACTTCTTATAGAACTCCACCGGGAACCCGTCAGGTCCCGGTGCTTTCCCTGTCTGCATGCTCCCCAGCGCCTCCATCAGCTCCTCCAACTCGATTGGGGCCCCCAGACCCTCCAGCCGCTCATCCTCTACTCTTGGGAACGCTAGCTTATCCAAAAAGCGGTCCATCCCACCCACCTCCCTAGGGGGCACCGCCCGGTACAGCCCCTCGTAAAAGGATCTGAACACCCCATTAATGTCCCTGCCACTCCGCACCAAGTTCCCTCCTGCGTCTGTGACTCCACCTATCTCTCTCGCTGCCTCCCGCTTCTGGAGCTGGTGGGCCAGCATCCGACTTGCCTTCTACCCGTACTCATATACCGCCCCCTGCGCCCTCCTCCACTGCGCCTCCGCCTTCCGGGTGGTCAGTATATCGAACTCCGCTTGGAGACTGCGACGCTTCCTCAGAAGCCCCTCCTCCGGGACATCTGCATACCTCCTGTCCACCCTTACCATTTCTTCCACCAACCTCTCCCCCCTCTCCCTGTGCGCCCGAATGGATATCAGCTCCCCTCTAACCACCGCCTTCAGTGCTTCCCAAACCACCCCAATTTGCACCTCCCCGTTATCGTTGGCTTCCAAATACCCCTCTATGCCCCTGCGGACCTGCCCGCATACTTCCACCTCTGCCAGAAGCCCCACATCTAACCTCTACAGCGGGCGCTGATCCTTCCCCTCCCCCAGCTCCAGGTCCACCGAATGCGGAGCATGGTCAGATATGACTATCGCCGAATACTCCGCCCCCACCACTCTCGGGATTAGTGCCCTGCTGAGAACAAAAAAGTCAATCCGGGAATAAGCCTTGTGGACATGGGAGAAAAAGGAGAACTCCCTGCCTCCTGGCCTCAAAAACCTCCAAGGGTCTACCCCTCCCATCTGATCTATGAACCCCCTCAGCACCGAGGCCGCCGCCGGCCTCTTGCCCGTCCTAGACTTCGAACGATCCAGAGCTGGATCCAACACAGTATTAAAGTCCCCTCCCAAGATCAAGCCCCCCGTCTCCAGGTCCGGGATCCGGCTCAACATCCGCCGCATGAAGCCCGCATCGTCCCAGTTGGGGGCGTACACGTTAACCAGAACCACCCGCTCCCCTTGAAGTCTACCACTCACCATTACGTATCTACCTGCACTGTCCGCCATCATACTCGACGCAACAAACGACAAGCTCTTGCCAAATAAGATCGCCACCCCTCGATTCTTCGCATCTAGCCCCGAGTGAAACACCTGCCCCACCCAGCCTCTTCTCAGCCTCACTTGATCCGCCACCTTAAGGTGCGTCTCCTGGAGCATAGCCACGTCCGCTCCCAGCACCTTCAGGTGCGCCAAGACCCGGGACCGCTTCACCGGTCCATTCAGCCCTCTCACGTTCCATGTGACCAGCCGAATCTGGGGGGTCTTCCCCCTCCCTCTGCGCCGGTCAGCCATAGCTCTCCCTCGGCTCACCACGTGCCCGCAGAACCCCCCCAGGCCCGTTCCCCACGGTGGCAGACCCACCCCCTCATCAGCAGTTCCCCTACGGCCCCTGCAGCAGCAACCCGGTACTCCACCCCCCCTACCTCCCCCCCCATCCCCCCCCAAGCTAGGGCCCCCCCTAGCTGCGTAACCCCTTCCATTGTACTTCCGTAAGTCAGCCGACTCCTGCTGCTCCCGCCATCCCAATGACCCCCCCCCCCCCCCCCCCCCCCCCCCCCCCCCCCGCCCTCCGATGCAACACAACCACCATTCCCCCCTCCCTGTGCCGGCCCCGCCCACTACTCCTCCAGCGCGGGAAGAAAACCCGCGCTTCCAACCCAAACCCCGCCCCTCCGACCCAACACGCGGGAAAGAGACGGGCACATGACCCAGCGGGACCGCGAGCAGCTCCCCAACCCTCCACCAGTGAAAAAACGAAAAAGCACCACAGTAAATAAATAACAGCCCGAAAAAGCAGAACAGCAAAAAGGCAACATCAAACACAGCCAATAAACGAAAGGATACCAAGGAGGACCGAGCCTCCGGACTATGTACATCAGTGCTTCTCAAAGTGTGGTACGCGAGCCGTCGTCTGCCGGTATGCGGGGGGGGGGGGGGGTGGTTCCAGGCTCCGTCCTCGGGCCGTGCTGAGCTGGGGCGGGGGGTGGTTCCAGGCTCCGTCCTCGGGCCGTGCTGATTTGTTCTTGCTTTCGCTGCTCCTGTCTCCCTCCCCCACTTATCCATTCCCCTCCCTCTCTTATTCTGTGTCCTCCTCCCTTTCTCTCTCTGTGCCCTCCTCTCTCTCTCTCTCTCTCTCTCTCTCTCTCGCACTCCCCACCCCCCCCAGCCACTTCTCCACCCTGTGTTAAGTGAGTCCCAATTTACTGCCTTGGTTCGTGTGTTTTGTGAATCTTGGATAGACAAACAGTGGTCCATTCCTACAGTGTGTTCTCTCACTACAGAAATAATAGGTCAGAAAAAAGGGAAAATGTCCATGCCATTCCACTGAAACCCGTAATGTTAGGTTGCTAATTACCTCTACAATAATTCAAGTGAACAGGTCTTGTGCTTGTTGGTGAATCAATCACCTTCAAATTCTGGATTAAACACAAAGGTACCTTGCACAGTTTGGCCACATTTCAAATATTTCATGTTCTTCTCTGACTCAATAAAAACAAAATAGATCTGAGTTTAAACAATCATTAGCAAACAGAGTTCTTTACAGAAAGGAAAGAAGTATTGGGCTCATTTCAAAAGCTTCCAATAAAATGAAAGTGTATGTAGAAATATCACACATTCAACATTCTTCGCACATTAACACTGAAATGCCTGTTGCCTCAATTGATATTCCTTTTGTCTCTGAATCAAAAGTTTCTAATTGGGTGAGAAGTTAGACAGCAGGTCAGTCTGCCGTCTGCGACATGCTTCAACAAGACTTCCAAATACATGATGTGTACACTTATCTCCTTGTTTTTTTTATATATATATTTTTTATTATATATCCATTATATTTACAATAATATAATATAATGTAATATTATTGCCCCTGCAATAAGACATATCTCAAAAAATTTTCTGGGGGTTCACATCCCCCCCGAATCCCCAGCTGGATTGGCTTGTTGGCACATTGAAAAAAAAACTGCCGGTACGCCACATCAGATAGTTTGAGAAGCACTGATGTGCATCATTCCCCAGCCCCCCCAGTCCTCAGTTCGAGTCCAGCTTCTCTGCTTGGACAAAGGCCCAGGCCTCCTCCAGAGAATCAAAGTAGAGCTGGCGGTCCTTGTAAGTGACTCAGAGGTGAGCCGGCTGTAGCAGGCCAAACTTCACCCCCTTCCTGTGAAGCACTCCCTTCGCCCGATTGAAACCAGCCCTTCTCTTCGCCACCTCCGTGCTCCAGTCCTGATAGATCCTGATCTCTGCATTCTCTCACTTGCTGCTCCTTTCCTTCTTCGCCCATCTCAGCACGCACTCACGGTCAACGAAGCAGTGAAACCGGACCAGCACCGCCCTAGGCGGCTCGTTCGGCCTGGGCTTCCTCAACAGCACTCGATGGGCCCCCTCCAGCTCCAAGGCTCCTTGGAACGACCCTGCGCCCATTAACAAGTTCAGCATCACAACCACATAGGCCCCCAAATCCAAACCTTCCAGCCCCTCCGGGAGGCCCAGAATCCGCAGGTTCTTCCGACGGGATCGGTTCTTCATCTCCTCCATCCTTGCCAGCCATTTCTTGTGAAGCGCCTCGTGCGACTCCACCTTCACTGCCAGGCCCAGGAGTTCGTCCTCGCTCTCCGAGGCCTTTTGCCGTAGCTCTCGGATCTCCGCACCCTGAGCCGTCTGAGTCGCCATGAGCTTGTCCAGCGAGGCCTTAAACGGTTCCAGGATCTCAGCCTTCAGCTCTCTGAAGCAGCGATGGAGCTGCTCCTGCTGCTCCTGTGCCCACTGCTACCACGCTGCCAGTTCCCCGCCCGCTGCCATCTTGATTTTCCTGCCTCGCACCTTTCTCTGCTCCAAAGACGATTTTTTGACCGCTCCACTCCTGGTCCAGTCCATCCACCGGCAGATAAGCACAGTGGATGTGCTCCTACCCGGGGAAAAGTCCAACCAGCACCGCTGCGGGCACTTAAAAGAGCCCAAAAGACCAAAAATACCGAACGTGCGGCTTAGCTCCGCATCACCGCAACCGGAAGTCTGAGCTCCTATTTCTGATCACCAGAAAAGGATATTTGTTTTTGATTGGGTGAATGTGTACTTGGATGCTTTGACAAGCATCAAAAACAGTTTTGTGTAGCAGATTTTAAGTCCTTTTTCCCTCTTGTATCTTTGTTCATTTCTTTGTCCCTTTGGCTTTATCTTGCCTTCATTATTTATTGTTTTCATTATGTCTGAGGAGGGCTAGATATCAATTTCCTGATTTAAATTTTACGGGAATAGGACAAGATGTAAATTCAGATACACAATAGAGCTTCTACAGTTGTACAATAGGATGTTAAGTCTTACTAGAGAAGGCAATATTTAGTATTTTGTACATCAAAAAATAATCTCAAATATTTCTTTATCAAAAATTGTCATTTAGAATTATTAGTAATAGTGTTATTTCTGGCATAGAAGGATGCTATTAGGCCCATTGAGTCCATGCTGCCCCCTCTGAGGAGCAATCCAGTCAATCTCACTCCCCTGATGGATTTCTGTAGCTCTACAGGTTCATTTCTTTCAAATGTCCATCCAATTTGCTTTTAAAATCATTAATTCATAAGATCACATGACATAGTGCAGAAGAAGGCCATAGTTCCCCTTGAGCCCGCTCTGCTGTTCAATAAAATCTTGGCTAGTATAATTGTGGCCTTAACTCTATCTTCCTGATTTCCACCCCCCATCCATAACCTTTGATTCCCTCATAGATCAAAAATCTGTCCAACTCTGCCTTGAATATATTCAACAACCCTCATCCACTTCTTTCTGGAGAAGAAAGTCCAAAGACTAACGACCCTCTGAGAGAAGAAATTCCTCCTCATCTCGGCCTTAAATTGGAGATAGAATAGAATAAGATGCCTTATTTCTGAACAGTGTCCGCTTAGTTCTAGATTCCCACAAGAGGGGAAACAACTTATCAGCATATACCCTCTCAAACTCCTCAAAATCTTATATATTTCAATAAGATCATCTCTCATCTTCTAAACTCCACTAAGTATTGTGGACACATACAGGACACTTGTGAAACCACACATAATACTGCAGGTGTGGTTACACAAATGTCCTGTACAGTTGTAGCAAGACTTCCCTACTTTATACTCAGTTACAATAATGGCCAACATTCCATTTTCCTTCCTAATTACTTACCGTATCTGCATGCTAAAATTTTGTGATTTAATTTACAAGGACATCCAGATCTGCCTGCACTACAGAATTTGCAGTCTCGCTCCATTTAATTAATATTTTGCTTTCCTATTCTTCCTACTAAACTTCCCATATTATACTTCATCGACAAGAATTCTGGCCACTAAATTAACCTCTACATCTGTTCGCAGACTCTTTGGTCTGAATTTTCATCACCAGTGTAAGAAATGGGAGTCCAGTGAATTCCTGGCTTAGCCCGCCCAGCTCAAGAGAATGTACACACAAAAGCAGTCTTTATCTTCAAGGGACAGTTATGGGCTGTATTCAGGCCAGCCAACTCGGGAAAGAAGTCTGAAGCAGCCACTGGCTGCTAGGTGCAGACGCGGACTGTTTAAAAGGTTCTCATAGAACATAGAACATACAGTGCAGAAGGAGGCTATTCGGCCCATCAAGTCTGCACCGCCCACCTAAGCCCTCACTTCCACCCTATCCCCGTAACCCAATAAACCCTCCTAACCTTTTTGGCTACTAAGGCCAATTTATCATGGCAAATCTACCTAACCTGCACGTCTTTTGGAGTGTGGGAGGAAAATGGAGCACTCTGAGGAAACCCACGCAGAAATGGGGAGAATGTGCAGACTCCGCACAGACAGTTCGGGGAATCGAACCTGGGACCCTGGCGCTGTGAAGCCACAGTGCTATCCACTTGTATTACCGTGCTATGGGATTCCGCCCTGGTTAAAATAAAAACAGACCCTCCAACCCTCACCTCTCACACCCCCTCACCCTCCAGACACTCCCCAGACCAATCCATGTCACTTCATGCTCCCTCATATCAGGCTACACCGCCCCCTCCCCCATCCAACCCCATGTCCCCTCAATACCTCTATGCCAAGCTGTGGCACTTCATGCCCAGTAACCCCTGTACACTTATAGAACCAGTGAATCCTATAATGACAATAGGATGTGTTTTTTAAAAAGCTTAAAAAATATTAATGATTAATTCATTACTTTCCAGTTTTAATCCTTTCACTGCAGCCCAACAAAAGTCAATCATAGAACATAGAACAGTACAGCACAGAACAGGCCCTTCGGCCCTCGATGTTGTGCCGAGCAATGATCACCCTACTTAAACCCACGTAACCCGTATACCCGTAACCCAACAATCCCCCCATTAACCTTACACTACGGGCAATTTAGCATGGCCAATCCACCTAACCCGCACATCTTTGGACTGTGGGAGGAAACCGGAGCACCCGGAGGAAACCCACGCACACACGGGGAGGACGTGCAGACTCCACACAGACAGTGACCCAGCCGGGAATCGAACCTGGGACCCTGGAGCTGTGAAGCATTGATGCTAACCACCATGCTACCGTGAGGCCCCAATCATCCAATAGATCATTTAAAGTATCAATTACAGATACCTCAGGCACTTGAAACCTCTTAACCTAGTGTAAATAAACATTGTGAAGTTGACAGCAGATATCAGAGAGGGCCAGAGCAGTCAATCAAGCAATGCTTTCACTAAGAAAGTTTAGTCTCATTTATGTATTCTTGGCTGAGAGCCCAGACATCTATTATTCTGATGAAGTAGTCAGATTCCTCCACCTCAGTCAATATCAATACAACGTACTCATTAAGTATTATAGCATTGTCCTGAATTTCTAAGCCTCACTTTCTTTGTCCCTGATGGGGCCCACTCTACCTCTTACTATCCGATTATTATTTTATGCCGGCTGAAGGTTTTGTATTGCTTTTATATGTACACCTCCTTCTCTCCTCATTTTTCTCCTTGCAAGTCCTATTTTCCTCTTCACCTGCCCTAGAAAGCTCTTGTATTTGACCTAGTCCTTACTTGAAGAATTAAACATGCACTATAAACCCTCCTTTTCAGTTCTCTTTTTGGCTTCGCTACCTTTCACTCCTGTGGAATATTACCTAGTTTATACCTGAATTATTTTCAAAAGATCACCGATTGTTCTGTTAGAATTCTTCATGTCGACGGTTGCCAAGTCACATGGACCATTGGGTGGAATTTTGAGCCTGCGTTAGCTGCAGCAAGAAAGGCAATGCATGTGAAAAATACGGCAAAGATCAGGAAACACAAACACGTTTTCCGATTATTTGTTTCAAGGGCGCTTGCCAGTGGCATAACGAGAATCCGACTACAGAAGGCCGGGAACCTAATTTAAATATGGTTCTCCCACCCCCGCCCAAATTTCTTTATGCCAGGTCACCGTGTGGAGTTTACACATTCTCCCTGTGTCTGCATGGGCCTCGCCCCCACAACCCAAAGATGTACAGAGTAGGTGGATTGGCCACCCTAAATTGCCCCTTAATTAGAAATGTTTTTAAAAACTTATACCAAACCAGGTGAGCCAGGATGCAAGGGCCATGGGCTTCACCCACATAGCAGGCATACCCCAGGTACAGGTTGTCATCTACTGCACCCACGTGCCTCTGCGTTCCCCATAGCAGGTGGCATGGGGTGCTATTTTTGACCCGCAAGAGATACCACTTCCTCAATGTACAGCTCATCTGTGACCACGCGATGTGGATCATGCAGGTCTGTGTCTGTTTCCTGGGGAGCATCTATGATAGTTACGCCTTGAGACGCTTGCAGATCCTGCCCATTTTTCAGGGAGCGCAGCAGCTGGAGGAATGGCTACTTGGAGACCAACTCAGGAGGTGGCTGGTGACCCCAGTGCACAGGCCACAAACACCACAGACCCGCTACAACAAGGCTCATGGGTCAACGCATGCACTGGTCGAACAGGTGATTGGACAGCTCAAGGCGCAATTCCGGTGCCTGGACTGGTTGGGGCAGGGGTTGGGAACCCTCCAATCCAAACCCCAGAGGGTGTCCTGCATCATAGTGGTCTGCTGCGCTTAACCTGGCATTGCAGCAGGGAGACCACCTGGACCAGGGGAAGATGGTGGAGCATCAAATCTCCTTAGATGAAGAGGATGTTGAGGGCTGCGACGAGCATCCCCCGGAGGAGGAGGAGGAGGAGGAGGAAAAAAGACCTTAGATGATGGTCAGGGCCTGCATGGAGCTCAGGGCTAGGGATGCCCTCATTGACTCTGTTTGGTAACGACCAGGAATAGGGGTGTAATGATCTTCCCAACATGGGGACTTACTGCTTCTCATTACTGTTGGGCCTGTAAGGCGTCATCTGCCAGGTCGCTCCATTAATGGGTAGAGCACTGAAGCAACTGACTGGATGCTGCAGGAGAATGACGATGACTTGCAGTGAGGACAGAGCGATGCTTAGCCTGACCTCCATGAAATGTCTGCCTACTGCCTGACCGAGAACTGACGACGACCTGTTAGTGAACAGTGTGATCTCAGGGCTCACAAACGGAGAATAACACATCTCAGCTCCTACTGCCTCCTGCGAAGTCAGGTGCCTGTTTGTTTTGCCACTTCCTGCAGAGTTGGACAGACTCTCATACTTTTTCAGCCGATGGCATCCTCATAACATGAGAATGCTGGCACACATTTTTTTGCTTTTTTATAAATTTAGAGTACCCAGTTCATTTTTTCCAATTAAGGGGCAATTTAGCACGGCCAATCCACCTACCCTGCACATCTTTGGGTTGTGGGGGCGAAAGTCAAGCAAACAAGGGGAGAATGTACAAACTCCACACGGACAGTGACCCAGAGCTGGGATCGAACCTGGGACCTCGGTGCCGTGAGATAGCAGTGCTAACCACTGCGATACCGTGCTGCCCTAAATTCTGGCACACATGAGAGGCCTGAGCATGGTGTGTTGGGGATGGGCCTGTGCCAGGAGCGCACTACTGCATCATTGGTGTGGGAGGTGGGAGAAACATTGCGCTGTCATTCTAACCTTGCACGTGGAGGAAGCGCCAAGTTTGCGCAGGGGTTTCCGGAGCATGGCGCTGTGACATGACAACATGAAGGCTCTTTTTGATTGATCAAAGTGCTTTTTAATGCAGTTATTATAATGGTGACTTTTCTCTAATAGTGTCTAGGTTTACCAGTGCCTATCGTTTCTTAGTCTTCCTCACCCTCCTGCTTCATCTGGGTGTATCCCCCAGGATCCACAGCTGAGATTGAGGCGGCTTGCTGATTTCCACGCCCTGTTGCCTGAGATGACCTTGGTGAGCGTCCCCTGTGAAGCTGGGGCCTGGAGGGCCCTGGCCTGCTTTCCGGCAGCATGGGTGTTGCAGTGCTGCTTTCCTCGGTGTACTGGACAGGATGTGGTGCCAGATGGGTTGGACACCCCCCTAGTTCAAGGGCTGGTTCGTTGAATGGGGTTAGGATCTTGAGCTTTGGCATCTCTCCAGCAGGCTGTGATCGCTCACACCTGTGTTCGAGTTTGTTCTACAATGAGACAGATAGGAAGAATGTAGGCCATGTCAGATGGGGATGAAGTACATGTGTGGGAGGTAAATGGGAGCTGCCATTTGAGGGGCACTGGATCTAATAAGGGATTATGTGGAGAAGGTAGGGGAGTGGCTGTAGATGCCGAGTGCTGTGACCCTGCGAGGTGGGTGGGAATGAGATCACCATGGAGGTGTGAAGGCAGCATTGAGGGGAGATATGAGGCGGACTTACCCTCACTGCACAAAGAAAGTCATTAATTTTCTTCCGACATAGTAGCCCTGTCCTCTGTGGAAGTGAGGAGCCATTGACAATCGCAGCAGCAGCCTTCCAGGCAATGTTAGTCTCTTTTCTGGATTGACCCTGGCCGATTGTGGGTAGAGGGTTTACTGCCTCTGCTCGACCCTATTGAAAAGTTTGCTGAGGGATGCCTCTAAAACATGGTGCAGTCTTTCTGGCAGCCATCCCTCACGATTGGACTTTGACAAATGATGGGGGGGTGTTGTTTCAAAGGAGTGGCCACAGAGATTTAAATTTTCCCCGGGCGAGTGTATCAGAGGTAGCTGCCACGAGCGCGGTGTGAATCCCGTGGAGAAAAAAAATTGTTAAAGTGGCTGAGTATACGGTGAATTTTCCCGATGGCGGGATTCTCTCCAATTTTCTCAGCAGAACCAATACTTTGAAAAAACATGGTAAGGTTTTGCCCAATATTTGTTATCCACGAAAATTACAATTGATGCAAACATTTAAAGTCCTTTTCAAATTTTCCTAAAAACAATTATAGATTCCCTAAATATTTTAAATAAATAGCAAATTATCCTTACTGTAGTTCTGGGTCAAAAGTCATCACATTCTGTTAATTTATATATTAAATATATAGGTTATTTTTAAGAGGACTATTATTCCCAGTAGCCTGAAAAAAATGTTATTCATGGAAAAAAATAATTTCACTTCTGTTTTTAATATTCATTATTTTTACATTTGTACTGATGAATATCTTCAATTTATGCAGGAGTTCCAGTGATAACCTTTCTGCCTAATACCACCATTCATAGTACCTAATTTGAAACGCCTGATTACAAATTTGATACAAATTATTTTTGAGGCATGAATCCATGTACTGACATTATGTTCAGAATCACAAGCTAATTTTCCTTAACTTGTGGAAAATAATTAACAATGCGCCATCAAGGTCACGAATATGCATATTCAAAAGGTTACTAATGCACTGGTTCATGTTTTTTGTAGATTTTCAGGAACACACTTCATTTACAAGACAGTCAGCCTCGCCTAAGCATAGTGTCTGCAAATTCTGTAAACACCATGAATGGAATAGACTCAGCCCTACGTACATCAGGTTCTTCTAAGGTAAGAGAGATAAATCTGAGGAATTAGCTCAAATGGTAGATCTCTGGTTTTACATGTGAGAGGTAACGATATTGACGCCTGCATTCTCCAGTTATCCTGGTTTGACAAACTTATTCTTTGAGGATGAACCCAGTAGGGTGGATAACGGAGAACCAGTAGATGTCATACGTATGGATTTCCGAAATACATTCGATAAGGTACCACATAAAAGCTTGATGGACAAGATAACAGCTTGTTGTGTTGAGGTGGTAAATTAACATGGATAGAGGATTGGCTAACTAACAGGGAATAGAGTCGGGATACTGGGATATTTTCAGGTTGTCAAACTGCTACTAGTGAAGTGTTTCAAGGGTAGTGCTGGGGCTTCAACTATTTCCCAGGCCACTGGGAATATTAGTCCTCTTTATATAAACATATTAATATATAAATGACCGAGATTAATGACTTAAAGGGACAAACTGTATTGTAGTCAAATTTTCTCATGGTACAAAGATGAGTAAGAAAGCATGTTGTTAAGGGGATACAAAGAATCTGCAAAGGAATGTAGTTGGAGCGAACTCACAAGGATAGCAACAGGAACCACATTTAAAAAAAAGAACGAAGCACAGCAATACGACACCCAGGACGAAAGGTGGTGCCAACAGTGGAATGGGGAGCAGAGAGAGGGGAGGGCCGACAGAAGGAGTGCATGTAAAATTGTATATAAGAAACATCATACTTTGTAAATATTATGTGCTTTTTTATATGCTAAACTGTTATATTGTCAAAATTGGAAAAGGCCAATAAAAATATTTTTTAAAAAAGAGATGTAGTTCGTTAAACGAATGGGCAAATATCTGGCAGCTGGAGCATAATGCAGGAAAATGTGAGGTTGTCCACTTTGACAGGAAGAATTGTAAAACAAAATATTATTTAAATGGAAAGATTGCAGAATGCTGTGTACAGAGAGTGTCCTTGTACAAGAGACTATTTCCTCAAGTGGATGTAGCTGTTACAAGATTCAGGGTGGGAGATATAGGAGGGATGTCCGAGGTAGGTTCTTTACTCAGAGAGTGGTTAGGGTGTGGAATGGACTGACTGCCTGCTGTGATAGTGGAGTTGGACACTTTGGGAACTTTCAAGTGGTTATTGGATAGGCACATGGAGCACACCAGAATGATAGGGAGTGGGATAGCTTGATCTTGGTTTCGGACAATGCTCTGCGCAACATTGAGGGCTGAAGGGCCTGTTCTGTGCTGTACTGTTCTATGTTCTATGTTCTGTTCCTTGTACGTGAAAAATGAAAATCGCTTTATTGTCATGAGTAGGCTTCAATGAAGTTACTGTGAAAAGCCCCTAGTCGCCACATTCCGGCGCCTGTCTGGGGAGGCTGGTACGGGAATCGAACTGTGCTGCTGGCCTGCTTGGTCTGCTTTAAAAGCTAGCGATTTAGCCCAGTGAGCTAAACCAGCCTCATAAACAGTTAGTGTGCAGGTACAGCAAGTAATTAGGAAGACAAAGTGTTGGCATTTACTGCAAGTGGGATGAAATATAAAAGTAGAGACGTCTTCACAGAATCATAGAAGCCTTACAGTGCAGAAGGAACCATTCAGCTCAAAGTCTGCACCGACCTTCTGAAAGAGCACCTACCTAGGTCCACGCCCCTGCGATATTCCTGTAACCCCACCTAATCTTTAGGCACTAACGGGCAATTTAAAATAGCCAATCCAGCTAACATGCACATATTTGGTTTGTGGGAGGAAATTGGAATTCACGGAGCAAACCCACACAGACATGGGGGGAATATGCAAATTCCACAGTCGCCCAAGGTTGGAATCGAACCCGGGTGTGCCTAGCGCTATGAGGCAGCAGTGATAACCACTGTGCTACCTAAAGCGGGTGCTTAGGGTGCACCTAACCAGAACACGAGTGAGCGGGTTCTTCCCAGAGGTGGAGGACAAATGTCATCGGTGCAAGGGAGGCCCGGCAACCACACCCACATGTTCTGGTCTTGCACCAGATTTGTCAGGCACTGGACATCCTTCCCTGAACCCATGTCCAGGGTTGTGAGAGTGAGGGTGGAGCCGTGCTCACCAGTGGCAGTGTTTGGGTTATCAGAGCAGCCAGAGCTCTTCATGGGGAGGGGGGCAGGGGGCTGACGCCTTTGCCTCCCTGATTGCCCATCAGAGTCTGCTGCTCAGCTGGTCATCAACAGCACCACAAACGCCGCCGGTTAACTGTCCGACCTGGCGGAATTTCTCAGGCTGAAAAGATAAAGTTCACCATCCATGGCTCGGAAGTAGGCTTTCACAGGACGTGGAATCCGTTCATCAACTTGTTTCAAGACTTGTTTGTAGCCACGATTAAAATGGGGGGTGGACAGAATTGGGGGGGGTGGGGGGTGAGTGCACCCAAAGAAGAATGTGGGACAGGCAGAAGAGAAGATGACCGCAAGAGACGGGTTGCTGGCAAATTACTCCCCAAACAACAGTGTATGTAAACTATTGTAAACACATGTTTGGGCCATGTCTGGCCATGTAAAGTTTGCAATTAAATATGAAAAGCCCGAATAAAAATTTCAAAAAAGAATCCCCATGATTGCTACCTGGGAATAGTCCAACTAGAATTTCACATGTAGGTATATAATAAGTTTTGGTTTTGGAAATAATGCTTTCGTAATACAACTTCCAAACCTTCACTGGCAAGGCTCACTAATCAGTGATGCATATCTCAGGCAGTTGCTGGGTGATTACTGCACTGAATAAATATTCCATGTCTATTGGAGATATGTTCATTTAATTACATACTTTGAATGGCGGCACAGTGGTGCAGTAGTTAGCACTGTTGCCTCACGGCGGCAAAGACCCGGGTTCGATCCCGGCCCCAGGTCACTGTCTGTGGGGAGTTTTCACATTCTCCCTGTGTCTACATGGGTCTCAACCTCACAACTCAAAGATGTGCAGGGTAGGTGGATTGGCCACGCTAAATTGCCCCTTAATTGGAATTGTTTTTTGAAAATTACATTTTGACTTTGTACGCGTAAGGACATTTTCTTTGATGTTTACTGAATTGTGTAGGCTTTGCTAATTTCGCAGGTGTGTGATTGTAAATTACATCCAGAGAGCTCTAACTTCAACAATACGTGACATAAAGTTGATATTATATGTGATATTCCCACTGCCACCCCGAGTTCTGAAACCCCACTCTAGCAGATTTATTTAATGTTCTAAAATAATTTCTTTATTCAATTATGGTATTTTGTTTTGTTTTGATCACTGTACACGATTGGTACCATGGAGTCAGTAATACCTGAATTTCTCTTGACGATGGAACTCTGTAACCTCTAATCATTTTGTTCACCTTAATTATGTGGAATTGTTTTGTTCCCCGGTCTGATTGTTTGTTTATTTTTGGCACAGCACCAAACTCCATTATGCAAAAAAAAAATTCAAGAGGATGATGATGATGATGAGGAGGAGGAAGATGAGGATGAGGAGGAGGAGGAAGAGGATGATGACTGAGAATGATAATTCTGCGCAATATTTTGATAATTGAATAGTTATTTCTGTGTATGGCACAATTATTTTATAATCCTCATTAACGTAAACCTGTCCAGCCTTACAAGAAATTTCAACATTGTTTTACACATTTGACACTGCCAAACACTATTTTCATTTTATGTATGCCAAAATTTTATATTTAAACATTTAATTAGTTTTCACTCAAATATTTAAGAGGACCTATTACTATGTACACAACATTTAAGTGAAAGTTCATTTGATTGTGCATTATGAACACTAATTATGTTACACAGTGTGCAAGTTTACATGCTAAAGCTGATGTGCATCTTGTATAGCAAAGGTACTGCCAATTGTCAATTAGCTGTACAAAATTTGATTGTACATGTAGTACACGCAAACTTGTTTTCTATGCCTGCATAGATGATGAAAGTGAGCATATTATTTGCCTTTTTATTAAATCAATGGGTGAAAAATCTTGGCTACCATTACTTTAAATTTGTTTTCAGGATGAAAGCATCACTGATCAGTCTGACATTTATTACCCATCTTTAATTATTCTGAAACGGTGGTATTCTTTGTATCAGTTAGATAAAATTGTTTCAGAGGACAGTTAAAATGAACAACATTGGTTTAAAAGTCAAACTGGGTAAAAATAAAAGGTCTCTTTCTCTGAAGAGGATTTGCAAATTTGTGTTTTTACAACAATCCAATAGCATAATTGCTACTTTATATATATATATATATATATATATATATATATATATATATATATATATATATATAAAGTTTGCAGTTTTTTAAAAAGCAATTCAAATTTGCAAACTGCCATGAACTCCTGTTTTCTGGATTATTTGTCCAAGCCTCGGCATTGCTTCAATAAAATAACTACACCATCATACCTCCAGTTTGGATAACAATGTGTAAAAATCTGATCAACAGAGCAATTGAAACTTTAAAGAATTTTATTTTAAATTTTTATTTAGTACTTTCCTAACATCATTGAAATTCATTAACAGAGCCGTGTAAGTCTCC